>NW_016690235.1:1558155-1733570 GCF_001604755.1 Lepidothrix coronata | reverse complement strand
CTTACTGTATTATTTTAATAAATTGTTATTCTGACTTATAATCTCTCCTTTGAGTTGGGTTCATTTCCCCTGCTGGTTAACTCTTAAATCAGCACAACCATGTACAGGTTCACAGCTATAAAAGACAAAGAAACAAAGAAAAGTCTAACTATAGCTTTTTCCTACTTGGGTCCCTATCCTTACAACCATGTTTAGTGATAGTATACAAACATAGCATTACAGAAATATCTATTGACCAAAAACTGATTGAGTCCAAAGATCCTGAAATTCTTTGATACTTGTCAAGTCACAAAATCTACCATATATAAAACCACTGTCTAGTTCTACTCTTGAACACCTGGAAATGCATAGCTTGATTCATTAGCAATTTATGACAATGCAGATGCTGCTACTCAGTGACTTTGTAGAACAGACATTTAACCTGTAATTTGCTTTTAAGAATGATCCAGGGTTTGTCAGCACGACAGGGTACTGGGTAGAAACTCTTTTATCACCTCTTTAGCCCCCATATGGATTTACAAATGTATCCTGAAAATGACCACTAACACAGAAAGCACAAATGATCTTTAAGTGCATCTATCATGTGAGCCAAAAAAGTGACAGACCAAGCTGTTGCCAGTCACAGAAGTTCAACCCAAAGGGCAAAATATGATCCAGAGTCCATAACCTCTCTTCCCCTGCTTCTCATTGCCACAATAATCTGCAAAATCAGATGCTCTAAGAGCACTATTAATAATTTCTCAACACGGTTCTTTCTTGAGCTGGTAAACCCAGAAAGAAACAGTTGTCTAATGCTGTTTTTATTTTATATTCCAGTTTAATTTACTACCTATGCTGCTAACTCTTTTTAGATAAGTGAGAAAACCACTGAACTCAGATCAAAAAGAATATTTTTTCACACAGACTTAAAAGTCAAGTCTTATACAGAAACTGTTTCTTTGAACATGATGTTCTTTACTTATTTTGGATTAGTATAAAGGCCTGGAACTGAGTCCTGCTGATTTGAGTTAGCTACTCTTGATCACTGTTTCTTAAATTGCAGTGACATTTTCTGTAGTTCCAGCTCCAAGGACACAAATCTGCTTCTTGCTTGGAATGAACAGATTCTGCATGAAAAATCAATAGCACAAGGTGTCAATGCAAAGTCTGCTTAGTGCAGTAGGTTAATAAACTAGTTTGTTGCAAGTATAATGAACTTGTAGCTGGTTTTGATCACAAATAGAATAAGAGGCAATTCTGAACTGGTCTTCTGTTTTTCATGTGTGTAACATCCATACAGTACTTTAGTATGGACAGTTTGAAATTATAATGATGATTTAGTTACTATTCACCTAGTACCAGATTTCAGTCAGTACCTCAACAGGGCTGTGTGCTGTACAAACCAGAGCTGTAAAACAAATCCTGGCATCCCAAAAGGGAGTGAGAGGCTCTTGCCCAGGACAGAATTGGTGCAGAAATTGGCCAGGACATTATCCAGCCTACGAGCGTACTTTACAGAAGTCTTATCTGGTTTTCAGTCCTCTAATCTCATGAGCGACCACTTAAACATGCACAGTATGTAGCTTGTAGGTGAGATGATGATGTCCAAGAGCAGCAGTGGGTCCACAACATCTTCCTTGTCATCTTAGTGCATGAAGTCACGCACTACATCAGGATCTAAAATTGTCCTATTTGCACCTGCTGAAAAAACTTCACTGCTTAATTTCATACCTCACGAAGCTTACCTAAGATGAAATTGAGCCTGAAATACACCTTTCCTTTAAAAAAAAAGCTATCTAAGCACTACATAACAATTAAAAGAAACTAGGATGTTTGGAAACCCTGGAAATAAAGATATCTCTCTGGCTGTACCAGCAATTATCTGAAACATAAGTGGTTTCTAACCAAGTGCCTGAGAAATACTTTCACAGATCATATCCCTACTTGGATAGTTGTTGTCAGACCTCGATGATCAGGACGGTATCTACATACGATACCGTACTGATGGAAGCCTATTCAATCTAAGGCGTCTGAAGGCCCACACCAAGACCTTAAACCATCTTGTCCGGGAGCTGCTCTATGCTGATGACGCCGCCCTTGTGGCCCACACAGAAGCAGCCCTGCAGCGTTTAACATCCTGCTTTGCAGATGCTGCTGAGTTCTTTGGGCTGGAAGTCAGCTTAAAGAAGACAGAGATCCTCCATCAACCTGCACCTCAGGAAGTCCCCCATCATCCCCACATCACCATCGGCCAATCAGAGCTCAAATCAGTCCAACAGTTTAATTACCTCGGTAGCCTCATCTCCTCTGATGGTAAGATCGACGGAGAGATAGACAACAGGTTAGCTAAGGCATATAGTGCTTTTGGAAAACTCCACAAAAGGGTATGGCGTAATAAACACTTGAAGAAAAGCACCAAGATCAGTGTTTACAAAGCCATAGTGTTGTCTACTCTCCTATATGGTTCCAAAACATGGGTCATCTACCGCCACCACCTGCGTCTCCTAGAACGCTTCCATCAACGCTGCCTCCGCTCAATCTTAAACATCCACTGGTCAGATTATGTGACCAATACATCTGTTCTTGAGCAAGCAGCTATCACAAGTATTGAGGCCATGTTGCTGAGAACGCAGCTGCGATGGGCAGGGCATGTCTCAAGGATGAAGGACCACCACCTCCCTAAGATCCTGCTCTATGGTGAACTTGCCATTGGCTGCCGCATGAGAGGAGCCCTGAAGAGAAGATACAAGGACTCCCTGAAACAACATCTCAGCCTTGGCCATATTGATCAACACAGCTGGTCTACTCTGGCCTCAAATCGGGAGGCCTGGAGACACACCATCTATAACGCAGCTGTCTCCTTCGAGAACACACGTAAGATCACTCTTGAGGAAAAAAGGCAGCGCAGAAAGAACCGTAAATTGCAGAATACACCTCCTAAGGAGTCTTTCTGCTGTGCCTTTTGCAATCGGATATGTCTGTCTCATATTGGCCTCAGAAGCCACCAGCGTGCCTGTAGCAAATGTGGATAGAGCCTTCCCAAATCTTCGTTCGCGAAGCCTCGCCATGATGATGATGAGTTGTTGTACAAGCACAAAACAAAGAGGATGTTAATCCGTGACTAACTTAATAACATTTGACCGTATAAGAACAAAAATACTGTCCTTGTGGGCAAGAGTACATGGCCCATAGTCTTGTCCCTGAGAGTAGCCAGAAGTGAGGTAAGCCTAAGAAATAGTGTGTGTACATAGAACGATCTTTGTCCTGAAAGACTTTTACAGGTTATAAATAACACAGGCAGAAACTGGGAGACAACAACGGACAGTAAGACTGGCTGTGATGCCAGATATCAAGTGATTATTTGTCTGCTGTAAGCTTCAAAAGGAAAGACATTTTTAAGGAGGTTGAAAATGTAATTCTGGGGACCTTCTCCATTATTCTAGGAGGGGAATGAGGCTAACTTTAAAGAACACAAAAGGTCCAACAAATTAAAGCCTACACCCCCAGTAGGGCTGGTATAGGACATCTGCTCACAGAGATGCTGGGCATAAGCAGAATACACATGCCTCCAGTTCTTTTGCTTCCCCTGCTTTCACTGTCTACAGATCCTAGAGAACAAAAGACAGCTCATAATTATAATTTATTATATTGCAGAAGTCAAGCCATGCTCCTTGAACTTGCTGCAAAACATGATGAGATGTGCAGAGGTCCTTTGTGTCTGATCTAGTTCTGCAAGTACATATTAAACTTTTCCTTCTGGTAAGAACACAGGTTGTGACTCAGAAGGTGCTGTTGCATATGAAGGATCAAAATGCTCAATAAAACTCTTTGCAAAAAAGTAGAGTACGGAAGCTAAAAGCCAGGCAAAAAACACCACTAAGAGAACTGTAGCACCAAATTATCTTTGTATCCCTTAGGAGGCCAGCATAGATAACCAGTTTTCAGATTACAGAGGAGAAATTTTCTTGGTTTTGTTGAAAGAATAAAGATTTAGCTCCACAAGTTACTTCCATTTCATCTGTTTTCCAAAGTGAAAGGAAATATAATGTCTGGGTTTTAGCATCAATCAATAAACACAATTACAGTTTAATACAAATGTTGCTATTCATTACTTTACGCTATAATGACTTCATTTGATCTGAGCACTGAAAAAATCAAGAAAACTAGACTCTTGTAAGGCACCAGACATTTAGCAGGAACCATCTTCAATCTCACTGCTGCAAAAATGCATGAAAAAGGAAGTTCCCATGTGTGGTATGTTGTAAAGTAGGAGATAACTGAATGAATAAAATTATCTCATTATCATAGTATTGAAACTAACAATGGAATAAAACTACCTACAGTCTAATAAAGACCCTGGGCTGTCTGTTGCCTTAATGTTTCTATTATTTAAAGGAATGGGCAATAGAAACCTTAGGCTTTTAATAATACTGAACACTATGTGAAAATTAATGCACACACTTGCAACTTCTAATTTAGAGTCAAAAAATAAGACATTCCCATTTTTTCTATCTTTTTCCTTCATAATTATTTTAAGCAGAATTTTCACTGCAAATGGAATTTCCCATTTGCAGTTACTATCCCCTCATTTAAATATGTATTTATATCAGTGACAAAAGCATGCTAATGCATATTTCCTCATCTCCTTTTAAGGAGGGAAACTGTGGTGAGGTTTTCTGCATGAAAGTTGATTCTCCATGTCTTATCATTTTCTAATCATGTTTACCTGAAAGCAAGTGCAAGACAAATTCAAAGTTCTGATTGATTTGGATTCTTCACCACTATCAGTAGAATAATTTCTTGGGACATGATTGAAGAACTGCTGCGGAACCGCTTCACCTACTGGAGTTGCAGGTCTGAAACATTTCTGAAGGTAAAAGCTTTCAAAGTTAAGGCAACTGCATCTCATATGCTGATAGTATGCAGTTAATACTTTTAATGCCAGTGAAGGACGCTCTTCAGATTTTGCACAAACGTAGTAATGTTAGTTGCAACTGCTTTCTGTTTTTCCTCCCTTATCAGTGTAGTGGGATGGACTTGGATACTGATGACTCTTAAAACTGCTCTTTCCTTCTTCTGGTTAAGAGCAATTTGCACTAGGATAATTGTCTATACAGTGTAAACTGCTTTAACCTCAACTGTGTTGGAGCTTTGCACCCAGCTAGCGCTCCTGGACAAGATCCAAGGCTGTCTCTCAGAGGTGTTTTGTGGGCACTGAAGTTTGAACTAGTTTTTGAAACAGATTTTGTCTTTTAGCTTGTCCTTTCAGAAATTATATGGCAACAATGAAACAAGAGTTACTCACTAGGGTGTTTTTGAAGATGTTACATACTGCAAATAATGTTGTATACCGGTGGCTTAAGCTGCAGGGTAGGTACAAGAAGAGGATTGCTGCCTTATTTTGATAGACTGCTCAGAGAATTCATTATATTTAATCATTATTTGGGGGTCAGAAACAGTTTTGCACTTTATGTTGCTCACAAGTGCAGGAGGACATTTAATGTGATAAACTGACAGTAAGTAATGTGGAAATTGAGGCAAGGGACTAAACATGAACAGTAGGGCAGACCAAGAGCAAATTTCAAAAAGTCCAAATGGCTACACTAAAAATTAACTTCAGAGCAGGGAGCCAGTGACTAATCCCCTTTTGAAATTTGTCAGTAAGCTACTTAAGAAACTGGCTATGGTTATTTGCCACAGGATAACAAAACATACTCCTTAAGGGATAGTAAAATAACACTGTATAAATATTGCCTACTGTAAATTAAAATATAAGTAAAACATTAAAATTATTAACATTAGCAAACAGGAAAATGTTTAACCAATAAAATCAAGTACACCGCCTCCCTTGGTGCTTGATTGCCCTGCAGGCAGTAATCAGCCACTTTGGGGAGTTTTGCAGTTGTTATCAATGGACTCCTTGGTAACTCTTTTGAGATACCTGCAAGGATCTGAAAAACATGAAGTCTCTAATGCTGCCCTGAAATCTGCTTTAAGTGTGTATCACAGACACTTGAAATCTTGCAGGAGTCAGAAGCTGATCTTCAGAGAAAACTGTCCATGCATGGGAGGGGGAGGTTTGGAGGAGGATGCCCCTCCATCTGCACCCAGAGATGTGGCAGCACTGGCCACTTGCAGCCAGAGAGCAACAGTGACCCAGGAGTGGAGCCCTGCAGAGCACATGTATCCACTCTCCAGTAGAAGAGGGAAGGGCAGACAACAAGGACTATCCTGATTTGGGTGTAGCAAGCCCAATGTGAAAGACTGTAGGAAACAGGGGCAATATACGATACACCATTTAAACATACCCATTTCCATGTGTATCTTGAGTACCAGTGAGGTGTTAAGCACCCCCAGGCAGTCATTTGGAGATAATTTCTTTAGGGTGCAGAAAAACCATTCCATATTTACTTAGAACACCGGGTGACTTGGGTCCACCACCTACCCAGGATATTTTGGTGGTAACCAGAATTACACCACAAGCTGAGTATTTCAGTATTCACTTCTCTGTATTCTAGATTATTTTACAGTGCAGGTGGAATTCACTAAACTCTATATTAATATCATAAAGTCACTGAAAATAAAGAGCTTCCCGTCCCTATCCACCCAAATATCCTGGGAGTGCCAGAACAACCTCTGCTAAATAAGATGGAGTATTTGAACATTAAAAACAAGAAACACAGTAAAACAAAACCAAAACCAAACAATTTATCAAGCTGATAAATTCAGGGTTCAAGCCAGAAAACAAAGCCACTGATCCAAAACCACCAGTACCTTCTTCTGCAGATGAGAGTCATTCCAGGAGCCTCTCAACACTTCATGAAAGCAGTCCTCCACTCACAAATCAATGGAATTTCAAAGACAGAGGAGAAAAAGTGATTTTTAAAGCAGTCAGTGGGAAACAGACTTTATTTCACTACAACAGCTCCAACAGGCATGTTGTGCAGAGATGCTGGCAGTCAGGAACAGAGAAATCCAGGTTCATTATTTAGGGTGGACTACTGTATGGTACCAAATGTAATGCAAAGTAGGGAGTTGATAGATATTCTGTATAGAGGGCAATGACTGACGTACTGAAATGAAAATGATGTTATAAACCAGATATATGGGTTATACTCTAAAGCATGGGAAATATTGAAAAATATTTCAAAAAATATTTCAAAAAATATTTCAGTTTTTCTTTCTGTTCTTCCGAGGATGCTGTGAAACATCTGTTACTGAAAGCATGCACTGAAGGAAATACAGTGTAATTCAGGGTTGTATGTTTCCACTCCAGTAAGATGAAATTAGATGCTTTAGGGGTTGTTTGTTTGCTTGCTTGTCTGTCAAATATTTTCTTTCCTAATGTTTTCCCTTCAGTTGTAAGATTTGTATGGAAATTGTGTGGACACTGTCAGTCACTGTCAATATATATATGAGCTCTAGTCTCCAGATATCATTTATATTATCAGGGCAAATCTGTACATATTGAATTGAAGTACTTCTGTTTAGATGCTTATGTCATTACTAGTCCAAGGTTTGGTAGTTACCCGGGGGACAGCGTTTGGCCTTTTAGGTCTGGTTGCATCTATACTGCCAGTATGAAAACAATTGTTGTCAAGGACCATTAGGTTAATGTAATTTCTGCAATCACACAGAGTCTCATATTGTGGTATATCTTGTATCTGGAGAAATCTTTCTTCCTGTAAAGTTTGACCACTGCTGCGAAACAGGTCTGCTAATATTCCAGAGATTTCTAAGTATTGAATTTGTCCAGACATTTTTAAACACTTTGGTAAGTGTGTATTTTCTTACCATACAGTTAGAGAAACTGAGGCACAAGTAAAATAATGTCTCCAGTGATAAGACCACTGTAAAAAAGGAGATTAGTCAAGGAAAAGAGTCTGCAATAAAAACATTCCTTATTGTATGACTTTCAGGTTCACGTATCAGTCAGACAGCTTGCTGAGGCACATATCTAACTCTTTTGTGACAGGTATCACATGGTATGTATGCTACAGGAGATTTAACACAGCTCCATAAAATTTCCCTGAAAATCTATCACATAGTCTTTTTACTACTACATATGCTACAAAATCATGATTTGTGACATGACACTGACTGTTGCAATTAAAAGGCTTAAGCACCAAACTTAGTAATAGCTTATTTTTGGCTTTTGTCATGTAAACCAGTGAGATTCAAAGACTATGTAAAGAAGCTACCACACTCTGCAGGAGCTGAGGAGGGCTGCAGGAAACTTAGCCTCATTTGCTTGAAAGAGGAGCAGTATTTCCATGTGATCTCTGGAACAGTGGCTACCTCTGTTTTGCAAAAGGAAACCCAAGAGTAGGGATGTCAGTGACACAGAGCAGAGATATTTCTCACAGGCATTAACTTAGCGTGGTGGTCAGGATGCAGTGGGAGGGATCTGCTGACCCTGCCGCACCAAGAAAAGTAGATGGTTGGATCCAGACTGGGGTTGGGTCTAGCTTTATTTGATGCAGAACCTGGTGTCAGGCAGTCAGGAGGTAACACTAGTGTGAAATTACTTGCTACGTAAACATGCCTGACAGCGGAAAGTGCCCAAGGAAGGCAACTTCAAGCAGAATCAAGTCCTAAACCTCTCCACTTCTTCACCTGCTCCTACGAAGAGACTGTTGTTTCTCTGCCTGCTCCATGTCAGTGTTTTAACATGTAACAAATATTGCCTAATGCTTGCAGAAACCTCAGAAGATAAAAAGTATTTTCTGAAAGCTTAGAGGAGACTGAGAGGAGACTTCATTGCTGCCTTCAGCGCCCTCACAAGCGGAAGCAGAGGGGCAGGTACTGATCCCTTCGCTCTTGTGACCAGTGACAGGACTCATGAAGCTGAGTCAGGGGAGGTTTAGGTTGGATATCAGGAAAAAGTTTTTTACCGAAAGGGTCGTTGAGCCCTGGAACAAGCTCCCAGAGAAATGGCCACAGCACTAAGCCTGACAGAGTTCAAGAAGCATTTGAACAATGCTCTCAGGCACATGGTGTGACTCTTGGGGCATCCTGTCCAGGCCAAGAGTAGGACTCGATGATCTTGATGAGTCTCTTCCAACTCAGCATATTCTATGATTCTATGAAATGCTTAAGTGTCATAATTACTGAAGAAAGTCCTGAGTTGCTCTGTCAAAAAGGCAAAAAAAAGGACAGTTGTCAAAAAAAAAGAAATTGTATGAGGGTTTTTTGCATGAGGTATACATTGATAATACCATGGTAAAATTCCTTGTTGAAAGTGAAAAGGAGCCCACCATACTGTACTGCTACTGTGATTAAAACCTGGGAGGATTTCAGGGCCAGGTGCTCAACGCAAGATCTAAAGCTTTCACCTAGAAGGTTTTATTCTGTAAAACTCTAAGGAGATAGAAAATAAATATCTAGAAAAATTGTTAGAACAAAACTTAAAAGAATCTTGGTAGAGAATACACACGTGGGATTTTACTCCTCTTTTCTAAATTATTCCTTAGAGAGGCAGTTTCTGAAGAGTGGTACAGTAAGAAATTTGTAGTTTCTCATCATTTTGGTATGAAGGGTAGCAAAACTTAGCAGATATAAAAACATAGGTTTGTAGTATTCATATGCAAGTTGTTTGGGGTTTTTTCTTGGCCTTTTCATAGTGGCCTAGTTTGATAGTAAAACTGCTTGATAAATGGAAATACTTCTTACAAAATAACCAAGGAAAAAGGTGACATTTTACCTGAATTTTAGCCATCTTTTTTAATTAAAAAAAAAATAAAAATATATTCCTTGAAACATTTCTCAGAGAGGGAAATAATCTCTTTTGGAGGCAGCATTTTCTTTTTGCTCTGTTTTTCTACAGACCCTCATGAAGTTTTTATATATTCTAGTGAAAGTCTTCAACTTGTAGGCAATAATTAAAAATGTGGAGCCTCTCAATCAAAGCAAGATATAACTTGGAAAAAGCTCAGATCCGCTCAAAGGCATGCTGAAATTCTGAGAGAACCTGAGAGAGAGAGAGAACATTTTTCTTCAGCTTGAACTCACAAACAGAACTGTTGAATCCACCGTAATACTAATTCCAGTCTTTCCCCTCCTTCCTTAGCTTGCGCTACTTATAAAACTTCTAATTTAGAAAGTGATGATGAATGTACTGATAGCTCTATTCCTTGTTTGTGTTCAGAGAGTTGCTGGTAGCATTATGTGAACAAAATACTTTTATTCTTTTCCCCTCATTATGTGAAGAGAGCTGGGAGAATTTATTGGATCTTATTCTGTCCTGTTATCAACAGAATAGTTTTAAAAGCAATGATCTCAGAATCCTTGTTTCTGCTGAAATGCAAAGGAGAAACTTCCAAGTTCCAAGGACTTTTTGGAGCCAGCTATCATGAAATATTTGAATGCTACTTGTAAATGGCCTGAACTAAGAGATGTTGAGATAAATAAAATGCCTATGAAACCACATATTCTATTTACTTTTAAAAAATAGAAAGGTGCTTTAAATTAATTTGTTCAGTTTCTTTACAATATAAGATGGATTCACATCCCAGATTCAGCCTTTTTCTTTCCAAAACCAAGTAGTGTGCAAACGTGGATTACTGTGACTTTTGCATATTGCTTTTTTGGGTGTTTACAGAGTAATACACAATTATTATACTATAAAAATATTATTCTCCAATGTGAAAAGAATGCTGAAAGCTAAGCAATATCTGTTCTTGTTTTTGCTTGTGCAAATATGAAATCTAATGTAATTTCTTATGTCATCCATTTCATTACCATTCCCTTCAATTTGCAATCCAGGTTTCTCATCAGGAATTTGAAAGAAGAACATGCCAATTCTGTTTGTTCTGTCTCTCTTAACTACAAGCCACCACATGCTTATGACATAGTGCAAACAACCTGAAACTCCACATGTGAGATACACTTCGTTTTCACAATTAGAAGAATCAAAAGCACCATGTATTCCTACATCCTTTGACTGTATTTTGCAACAGTGGCTATGTTGCTAAGATTGTCAGGAATACAGATTTTTTTAAAAACTGATTTCCAAATGAAGCTCTATGATGACATTTAATGAGTATATTCTCCCTCTGTGACAATGCAGTCAAAGGAGGTTAGGCAACTCACAAGGAGGTAAAACTTTCAAACTCTTCAGGACGTGGTAGCATATACTTCAAAAAGGTAAGAAAATTGCTTATTTATAATTGAGCACTAGTGGTTTTCATTTGGAAGCCTGCATTTGGATGAGATAAATCCTATATTAAAAAGATGATACCACAGCTGAAGCAAAGCATCTCTGCTTTTTGTCTTGTAGACACTTGATTTCAGGGGCCAAGTTGAATTTTATTTCTGAGAAACTTATGTGTACAAACTATGGGCTGCTTGGTTTGCTTTTACTCCATCAGACAAACAGGTTTGTTTGCCAAATTGCTTGCCTTGTCTGTCTTTACCAGCATCTGAAGGTCCAAAACCAGCCTAAAAGGGTCAGAAAGGGGGAGAATACATAGGCACACCCATGATTCATGTTTATGTACTTTAAAAAACCCAAACAACCTTAACAAAAAGAGATCAAAACAGTTTATTTTAATGCAGTAAAACAAGGTGTTGTGGAAATCAGACTCTTCCTATTCTTCTTTGAGCCATCCAAACACCAGTACCAACTTGACACTGTAATGAGTAAAAAGTACATCTATAAAGTAAGCTTTCAGTTCAGCAAACAAAATCATCTCGTACTCCTATGTGGCGACAAAGTGTTTTTGAAAACATAAAAGTACCTGACAGTCACTTTTGTTCAGTAGGTGAAAACTAAAGGATACCAAGAAAATGTCAGGATACAACCTGTACCTTATTAGCATTTTCTAGTGTAATACCTAAATGATGCATCAATTAGCTTTTAGGCATTCATAACTTAGTTGAACTTTCACTGATGGGAATAGTGCAACACTTGACGACTTCAGCAGAGATGGAATCTACCTCTCAGTAAATAGAGATAAAAAAATTGCAAAAAGAAGAAAAGCCACAAAATATCATGAAGAAAAAAGAAGTTATAGTGGTCAAGATAAAGAACTAGATCTACAGGAAATCAGTCTTCAAAGCCTTCAGTGGACATAGCAATTACACAGCAAGTGAGAATTTGGTCAGTAGCCAATAGTGAAAAAACCCCAAACAAACCACAAACAAATTTCAAATTATAATATATGCCATTGCTGCAAAACCAGTGTTGGGAACCCCTTCTGCAGTGAAGCCAGAAGCAGTACCCCCAGGAACACTACAGCTGGTTCAAGACACCATATTAAAAAAAAAAAAAAATTAAAAAATAAATTAAGAAAACATGTAGGATAGAAGAATAAGGCAGTTTTCCTCGAACAAGTGCATCTTTTTTATAAAGCAACTCATGACCATTTGTTCTTCCTGTACGTCATCAGCAGCACAATGAATTTTGAATGCAGATGATAGTTGTTAAAGAAAGCTAAGCTAAAGATTAACAAAAGCTTTCAAACTCAGAAGGCAGAAACATTTTGGGTGACTTGTGGAACCTTTCCCACTGGAATTTCTTTTCCAAGAGCTTAGGGAAGTGATTTAGGTCATTGTATACATCTGTATTTTTTCAACAATAGGGAGATGGCTTCCACAGTCTTTTGACCTTGAAATATGCATTTCTGTAAATCACAGACAGTGTAATAGCAACTGAGAGACAGTCAGGACAACTTAAGTTTGTACAAAAGAGTGCAAGTTTTCCTGTCCCCTGCACTCTACCATACTTCTCCTTGTTAACTCTACAGCTGAGACAGTCAATCATTTCCTCCCTGGTTTGCTGCATTGCTGGCTTTGAACCTGTATAAGAACTCCACTTGCTTCTGAAGGGCAAGGTGATATCACCTTGTTGGAAGCCCATTTTAAAGCTGCAAAGTAGAAACTTGACCTTGCAATGTCTGAAGACAGCATCGAGGCTGTTTCAGCTAAAATTCCTTGCTATGGTGTGAAGACGACATCTTAGCCACTCCATGTGTGGAAAGACACAAATGTCTGAATGTGACCCTTTATCAGAAAGAATATGTGCTGGTTGAGGCCAAGTCATGATTTCTGAACAGCCATTCTTAACTTTAGTTGTGATCCATTTGGATGAACCATTTCCTCATACAAATCCCGCAGAAAGGCCTTATATTACCTGGAGTAAATCTACCATCCTTCATAGAGAGCTGTAATTTAGGCAGGGGCCTGAATCACATAGACATCTCCTGAGCCCCCAGGAGCTGGCATCGTTCCCTGTGTCTGCAAGAGTGATGCTTTTCACCAGATGGAGATTTATTCTGTGCTGACATCTTCAGAAAATGTTCATTCTTTGCATTGTCAGGTTAAAGTAGTATTCATAAGTAAGAATATAGGTGTACATTCTTCTGGGAAATAGGCCTGGAAAAACTGGAAATACACAGAGTGTGGGGGGGTGTGCACATGCATATATTGTGTAGAGAGACAGACACACAGTCCAAGCTGCCCCGTTTCATTTGAAAAAGTCAAAAAAAGACAGCTTGTACTTAAGGCTTGGGATTTGCTGTTTTGGCTTTCCTACTGCATTTGCTTTCTTGCCAAGCTCAAATTAGATCAGTATGAAAAGAATTGTAGGATTTTTATGAAAATAGTGGGGAAAATGTGTCTGTATTTCTCAGTTAAGAACAGGGAAGATCGTTTTGTTCATATTTATGATGGTTCCCCTCATGACTGAGCAGGCTCTTTATTGTATGTTTAGGGTAACTCTCTGCCATGCAGTATTTCATTACTCATGGGAGTTTTTAATGTTAATTTGAATGAGACACAGAACAAGATTTGGCATAATAAAAAATTAATATTATTAATAAAATATCAATTTCCTGATATGTATTTATCACTACATTTGTAGTGGTAGTCCTTTATTATCCCCTGAAATAGCTTTCTTCTTGATTCTTTTTTTCAGGCAAAATAATTTGTGTGTTGTAACTACTCAGTTAACAGCAGACTTAATAAATGAAGGTTTTTCAGCTATATGAATATAGAAATATGCATTTGAGAGAGAAATCTGTACCCACAAACACATACACTTCCGTTTAAATTAAACTTACATGTTTAAATTAGATTTTGTAGCTAATTTTGTCTTGCTAGCTAAAAGCACCATGGTATATGACCTCATTTACAATGAAATACGTCTTGCGTCATCTGGTCACAAAAAAAAAAAGCGAACTAAAGCTGGAGTTTTTCCTGTCATTCTGTACTATCTTCATTCTGGTTGCTTCATCAAGCTTGTATCTTCTGTTTTCAGTTTTTAACGCGTCTCTCTCCGTACCTGTTTTTTGCCATAAATTTCACAACTCGCCACTGCCATCTTGTGGGAAAACTTTTGTTGTTACTTCACAGAAAGTATGAGAAGAAAATGACCAAAAATGGGAGAAAACTCATTAAATACAATTTGTATTCTGAAGATATTGGTAGCAGTCAGCTGAAAAGTATTACTTCACATAGAAACCAAAAGTCATAAAAGTCGTATATTTACCATGAAACTTAAAAATGAAAATACAAATTTCACAATGGTCGAGGTATTTGCCAACAACATTAAAACATTTTTTTCTCAAAGAAAATCCTTTATCATAAAACTTAAAAGGTGTTATATTAAGCATCTAGTAATACAACTTCTATACACATATAGCACATTAATGTACTCCATAAATTGAAGCAAAGCTATTTTGACTTTTATGAAATGCTTTGGTACAAAAACCCTAAAAATGTGTCAAAAGCTTTTAATTTCTTTCCTTTTCTTTTCTTTTTTTTTTCTTCAAGATGGGGAAAAATTCTGTGAAAGTTTTCAATTTTTCATAAACTGCATTTTACCATGGATTTTTTTCCCCATAAAAGTTCTAGCATATGTTAAAACTTGAGAAACAAACTTTATCAGGTCATAATTGTAAAATGTAAAACGTTTTATATCAATGTATGACACCTTAAAAAGTGGTAGAGTTGCAAAAACACATAGTGATCAAACAAGGAGTGGATACTCCTTCCAAAATTTGCATGATCACAAATATTTTCTAGACCATGCAGATAGAGGAAAGAGAATATCTTTATGCTTTTTTCAAGGTCAATAGTGGCTGGCTGCCCCTTCACATGATGCAAGAGTTATTGTACCAGGCTGTGTCACAGTATCATTCAGATTTGTGTGAAGAAGTGAGTAAGTGTCAGCACTGGACTTGGAGCTCACTGAAGGCTCTCACAGCAGTTGTAAAAGAGGGAGTAGGTCTCTGAAGCAGGATATAGGCAGACAGAAAAGTAATTTAGACCTTCCCTCTGTTAATAGCAAGGAGTGATCAGCTCTGGCATCTTAGGTGATTTCACTTTTTCTATCCAGGTGCTAGCAGGTCTGGAGTTCAGAGGGACATTGGAGAAGTTGAATAGTTGCATGCTGTGTCCTGAAAAGACCAGACTTTTTGTAGTTCCATCCAACTTTTTAAATGCATTCTCCCATTTAGATGTACATCAAAAATGGTCTTTCTGCTAGGCCAAATAATTTTGCAGCTGCTGCTGCAAGCTGAACCAGTACTGCAGAAATGTTGTCAGCAGTCTATGGCGTTGCCATATGAAATTTTCCCCGTTATAGGACCAGATTCAACAGTTTTCTCTATGTGGTTGACTCTCTGCAAATACTGCAAACCCAGGTGAGTCTGAAAGTCTAGGTTTGCAGTTGGCTGGCTTTGTCGAAATACCAGGACCTATTCCCTTAATCTTGGGTGCAGCAGATCCTCCAGTCATGCAATTTTGTCATGCCCAATGTCCAACATATACAGATGTGTTTATACTAGATGCGCTAGGAGAGAAAAAGGAAAGTAGTGTGTTTTCTCATCCACTGTCCCTCATGCATAAAAGTGAGTTTCAGTGTTAATGCAACTTTTTGCGAGCTTGTTAACTTTGCAGAGAGATGCTTCTTTATTCTCTGACTTGGAAGCATATTTAAGTCAAAAGAAGACACTCAAATTCTTAAGGCTGTGGTGCACAGTGGCCCTTAGCTGTGAACTGCATGGAGAGAAACATCAAACAATGTAAGATTTCTGTATTTTCTGCAATGAAAACATGGGCAGAAACATCCAGAAAACTGGTGGAAGGACTGTGATTTGAGGAAGGTCAAATATACAACAGTAAGTGGACTAATCAACAGTAAATTTGGGATTCCTCGCATGCCTTTGAGTCTTGAATTACACCCTCTAGTACACATTTCCTTTGCTCCTGAATGGAGGTGGACAGGAATTGGTAGTTCTTAATTGCACAAGGTATTTTTAATTATAAAACCCTTCCTTTCTTTTGCACCGAGATCAAGTTAACTCTTTTCTGTGTACAGTTAAAAGTAAGATGAGAAAAAGGATTAAACAGGCACTAATGTGCAATTCCCTCATCGCTCTTCTTGCATATGCCCCTTATGGTCACTTCCTCTCTGGAACACTGAGTATGTATTTATACAGTGTGGAAAAACTTCAGGAATGTAGTTATATAGAAGTTCCATTTTTGATAAACTGTCACTTCCTGGGGAAAAAAAAATAAATGAAAAAAAATCATCATTTATTTGGAAAATTGACTATGTCAGAAATACAAACAATGAAAGAAATAATAAGAACAGATAGTGTCTTTGCTTTCTTCCCTCTAAATTTGTCCCTGAATTTGAATGAAAATGCAATACTCACCATCATGAAAGAAGAGAGAACGCTGCCTGCTACTTATCCAAGAGGCAAAGAGGAATTTATTTCTGCAAGTGTCTGCTTACCAGAAACTGCCATTGTTATGGCACACTGTGTTGGAAAAGGCTGCCTAAAAGCCAAGTGAGTCAAATAATTAGCAAACAAGAGAGTTTGCTTACAAAGAGCTACCCAAGGCTAGAAAGAAACTCAGACAAATAATCTGTGCACAGATATGTATTAAAGCACATTTCTCTGCTGCTGCTGAATGAGTGCTCACCAGCTGCTCACAGCTATTTGTTGGGTCAGCTGTATGTTTGCAGACACTTGGTTACTGCTCTACCAGTAAACCACAATCACCAATGTAGCAACGTGTGTGTGACTGCCTGGATGTACATGTTCTTGGACGTGTCCCACAGCTAAGTCCGCAAGTCAGGATTTAGACACTTGGAAAAAAGATGGAAGGAACAGTACTAAAGATTAGACTTTCAAATCTCATAGTAAAGGGTGTCAGTCTAGTCATGTTAAAACATCCACTTAGATCAACTCACAGAGTAACTGCAGCATATTATAGAGAGGAATCATGAATATGCAATCAGAACAAAACAGTTTCAGAGCTTGATCACCACCTTTGTCAATTACAACAGTCACTTTCTGTGATGTTGTCTTGTCATTTTGACAGTGATTATACTTTTGTGCGATGTATTGCAGATACTACACTTCAGCTGTTTACAAAGAAAACTGTATCTTACACTTTTACTGTAACAGTGGAACACTTTAAGTAAGGAAAATACTCCTCGTCATAATACTTTTCCAAACTCAGTCATGCATGCCATGCACTTGAGAAAATCATCTCCTGTCACAACTGCACGACATGATCAAGCCTAACAAAATCAAGTCGTGCTGAAGTTTTGCAGACTGTGTCTAAAATCAGCGTGAAGGATTTTTCAACTGATAATGCTTGTAAGAGAACATTTTTCTCCAAGTAAGCAAGCTGTATTTAACAAAATCATTAACATTAGAAGCTTGTAAAAGCAATATTTTTAAATTACAATGAGTTATAAACATCTGTTTTCTGACTGAACATTTTATAGAGCTCCTGTTCACATTGTTCATATTTATAAACATCTATTCAGGATACTATACATTAACTGTTCAGTACTTCACGACTATTTAAAGCAAGGCAAGATTTCTTTGCAGAGCACTTAAGAAAACTGTAGAATCATCATAACAAATGAAGCATGTAGAAATCTTTTTTCAATAACTACTCACAGAACCATTACATTTTTAAATAATAAATATATCAGTATATCCTCACCATTCAGTCTGGTTTGGATGGACATTAGAGAATATGAGGGATACATATCTCAGTTGTCAAAAATTATTACAGCATAAATATCCTGCCAGGTTCTAGTTATAAAGGACTTTCAAAGACTAGATTGTAGACCATACCAGTTAATGTCAAGTAAATATAATAAAAAAATTAGAAACTCTTTTATTATTTTTTTGCATTTGTTGCCCCTCTGATATCAAATCAGGAGTCTTACTGGCAACAGGAGTCTGACTTTAGGCAGAATTCTATGTAGATATAGTATCAGATTTATTCTAGGTATTACATTTTTAATCACGGGCTTTAGACATTGTTCTAGTAATGATGTATTGGAGGTCATATGAGTAACTATGTGATATATATTGCCATGAGAAATGCACAAAACTATGGACCAGTTACATTCTCAGTGATAACTTTTAGTGCCCAAATTTAACATCAGAACTTCTCTGAGTTATTAGTGCTTTCATATAAAAATTCAGATGAAAATATTTATTTCCTCCCTAGGCAGGAAGGAAAACAAACCCTGACTGAAATGCAAATTTATTAAACCTACGGAGAACCTACATGGCCAGTGAAAGAGATCTGTCCATACAGACCCAACATGGAACTAATCACTTCTATATTTGTTATCTCTACCAGTTTTTCTAATGTGGTGCTATTTGCATGATACTATTTAACTATGGCAGTCTGAACAAAGCACAAAACAGTACTTATTTCTGGATTTCAGAACACTCAACTCCTCTACACTCATTATGAGTAAAATATTTGCATCCAAAGGAAGCCACCATTTTAGCAGAAAGCTTAATGCTTGTGGTCTTATTTGTTCTGGCATTTTTCTGCACGTGGTAAAAGCAATGACTTCAAAACCTGTTATCAGCATTGTTACTATATTAGTGAAAGTACTCTGTAAGAGCTGTAACAAATAGAAAGGCCTTAATAAAGTGTTATCCCTCTCTTCTGAGTAAATTAATAATTCAGAGATGATTTGCAAGCAAAATATAGCCAACTTTAAAGCCGTTACTTAGTAGCTGTAATATACCAAAGGCACACATCCTATTCTAGCTTCTCTAATTACAAAAAAAAAAAAGGAAAAAAAAAAGAAAGTGTAGAATTACAGAATGACATTGAAGAGATCTGAAGTAAGTACAGTAACAAAAGTATGGTTGTCATGGATGGTACAGGTTTAATAGGAAATGTCAAGAGGAATTTGCTTACCAAGGCACTGCTCTAACCACTTGAATACTGTCTGCACAAGTATTGCATATCCTTTCAATGGAAAATGCTCCTTAAGATCACTTGAGATTTTTAAGTGTTTGTTTGCCAAATGTCATTTCAGGTATCTTTGCATTTTATTTCTACAGACATAGTAGCAATGCATTGTTTCACATAAATAGTTTCTTACAGTATTTTTTTGCTTTCTTGAGTCAGTTTGTATAGCTGCTTTTGGCTCCGCACACAGAGACTCTGCATGTAAGATACAAAGAACTTTATAAAGTAAATAAATTCTATAATGATTCAACAAACACAAAAGACAGGTAAGATTTAACGGGCTTATAGTGTCCATTTTTTCACCAGCCTCAGAAGATCCCTAAAGGCTCTTTGGTGGGCTAGGCAGGCATCAGGCAGAGGAAAGAGGCTGAACCACTAACATCTCTGAGAGCAGCATCAAAAAAAAAAAGGAAGTGAAATAATCTATGCAACTATGCAACACATTTCAGACTAATGGAAAGATATGCATTTGTTAGTGCACAATTAACTTGTGAATCTCATGGCCAAGAAACGTTAGAGAGGTCAGAAGCCTTGTAGCACTCAAAGGCATACATATCCTAGTGCTGTAAGCACACTCATGGTCATTCTGAACATGACAAAGGGAGCAAACTGTCATCCTTTTGCCCACAATTAAATCAGGTTTAATCAAAATGAACAATTTTTAAGGAGTCTCACATTTGTCCAGTGATGTGGGTTTTTACACTCTTCTGGTGTAGCTGATAGTGCCCAACGTTAAGGAAACTTCCCTGTCCAACCATCCAGGAGCCACTCAGGCAGTCACACTTGCACCACCTGAGCTGGGACCAAGGCCCCCACAAGTACACACCCCACACTCACACAGTCAGACCAGGTTTTCCTTAACAGTTTGGCCCTGAGTTTCCCATAGAAGAGTCTCAGACATCTAGATCCTTAAAATAATCTAACCTTGGTGCAATAACTAAATAACACCTTGAACTGAAGCCTTTCAGGAGGGACCCCGAACAAAGGAAACTCTGGGCTTTCATACCTTCACAGTCGAAGGGTGGGGAAGTCCGGGCTTGTTGGTCCCTGCTGTGTCTCAGTGTCTGGTCCCCTGGCTGGGTCACAGGTCCCTGGGTCCTTTGTTGTGCAAAGGGTCAGCAGTTCACAGCCTGTCACCTGGGGCTTCCACCACCCAGAGCTCAACCTGCAGCTCCACTGAAGCTGCTCACTGAGCCACCTGCACTGAAGGTATTCCTCAACACCAGGTATCAAAACCTGATACTGAGCTGAATGGATCGCCTCCATTACCTTCTGTGTTCTCAGGTTCTGCAGCAGATAAAATGTTTGGCTCAGAAAAACTTGATCTATTTTTTGACAACAGAGATGTAGCCTAGAGCAAATCTGAACTGATTCCTAAGACATATCCAAACACCTTCTGCAGTTCTAAATTTTTAATCTCAAAAAGGATTAGCCTATGAGGTATTACAAGCAGGCAAACTAGAAATTCTCGTTTGTTAAATGCTTTTCTACCGGAAAAAATGCATTAGGATTTTTCTAAAATAACTAAATGCAGTAATTAGAATATTAATAACTAAACAGTAACTGAAAATACAACACCAATTACAGCACGAAAAAGCAAGGTATTCTTACTACTGTCACTTTGAAAAATCAGTCCCACAGATCCACTTCTTTCCCTCTGGATAATTTGATTCAGACTTGTCTCAGGGGTAATCATTCATTAAGAAGATGCTTTACTGTGTTGGCATAAAATACCTACTCAAATACGCACTTCACAAACTGAAACATCTAGGGCCCATAATCAGCTTGGGTAGATCTTTTAGCTCTAGAACAGCTAGTGGAAACATGCCAGCTGATTTACACCATCTTGTTTCTGAATTCCTCCCCCATGTCGTGCTTTCTTGACAGGTATTCAGGCAAGGAGACACCATTATTTCACCTAGTTTAAACCCCATTGTAATAGAAAGTTACAGCACACCTGCAGCACCTGCCCCAGATCCCACCTGTAACATCCTTTTATACATTCTACAATCTTACAGTCCAAAGTAGTTAAAAAATCCAACCGAACAAAGAAACAGGGAATGCTGTAGATAGTGGGAGATGTTGTTATTAATGTGCATTATCTGTAAGAAAAAGACAGTTGCTGGTAAAGAATATAAAGCAGAAGGTGGGACCTGGAGAAAGTGCAAAGCAAAATAAAGCAAAAGAAGCAGAAGACAGGAGAGATCTACTGGCAGCAGATAAGGGGTTTTACACTTACATAGCAGTATTAATAAATGGTGTTAAAATGCCAGATGACTCATACTAAAATATTTGTCTGCTCAGTCAAAGCAAAATGGTTCAAGTTGATCCTCAATAAATATGAAGCATAAAGAAATACACTAAAGAAAATTTCAGTGGGCTGAAATAGATGATAGACCAACAGGTGCTGCAGTCCTAAGCAGCCAAGTGAAGAAGGCAGCTTTAAGTGTTTCTCAAGACACACTGAGAACTTGCTGTCGGCGGTGCTCAGTCATTGTGCAAGGACTTGTAGGGAATCCTGTGGTCCTTATTCAGGCCACAGGCACTGCAGATAGATGAGGAAAATGGCACAACAGTTCATCACCACTGAGTGCCAAAGTCACAGAAAATGCTTCCCAGTGGGGCAGGGTTTGAAAAAGACATTTCTGGAGTCAGTAGAGGGATTGACCTTGAGGTTTGAGAGAGAGGAGGAGGCAAGATGGAAAGCATTAGTGGGGGGAATCTCCCATCTGAGCTCTACAGAGATAAGAGTAGCAACATTAGCTCTGGAACCCAGAAGAGTCTCTTCTGCTTCAGCTTCAACTAGAACTGTTTTAAAAGCAAAAGGTATATGTATTTTAGGCCCTGCTGTACCCCTGCAGTGGTGAAACAAGAAACGATGTCGCAGTTGTTTATTCACAGACTGTTTATCTTGTTTAGCCTCCAACAAAGTAATTGCTTCTTGCTTATAACTACAGAAAGGTTTTGCCATCCAGTCATAGAGCAGATGTTATTTTCTCCCCAAGCAACCCTCACAGAACTGATGCTGCGCATTTCACAAGTCAAATCATAGTACACCAGGCTGAAGTTCACATCCATCTAATCACAGGCTTTTAACTGTTGCAAGCCCATCATAGACTTTTTGCTTTTGGGGACCACTTAGTTTCATTGTCACTTGTACAGAGCAGGCTGGTACCAGGCAGATTTATCTGGAGATAACAAGCACACTTGGCCAGGTTCTCAGTTGACATCCACGGAGGTCTATGAATTTTCTGTTTGCTGAAAATCTGTATTTTTTCCAGTGACAACCTGCCTTCCTTTCTTCCATTGAAAGAGACATAACAAAGTCTTCCCCCACACCTGTCACACACACAGATGCATAAAGGCATGTGTATTCATGCATTAGAACAGCATTGCATCCACCTAAGATACCAAATAATACCCAAGGCTGACACCTGAGAACTATGATTTATTTTCCTCTGTAACAGTAATACATTTGGAAAATAAAAATACTACTTGTTCAGAAAAAAAATAGAGATGTAAGGTCCTTCCACTGAAATCTCTTATGAGGAATCATTAACAGTGAATGTTTCTGTTGAGGGCTTTTCTCTGTTATCAAAAACAACATTTGGTAGCTTTTACTGGGTCTCAGCTTTGCACAGCCAAGTAACCAGTCTGATGCTAAGCTCATTAGTCTTTCCTCAGATGAACAGGCACTAACTGCTCTGTAATCCAATCCAGTTCCCCCAGGTAAGAGCCAAGAACAGGGCTGGTGGCTGTGTTTATCTTGGACCAGGCTTCGGTTTGTGAGGTTGCAAATATCTGATTTCAGGTAACCTCAAAACTTCAGGAAGCATCATCAACACACCAGTTTTACCCCTATTTTGTATCAGGGTTAGGCACAAAATAGGGAAAAAACTCATAGTGCACTGACAGCGTTTCTTGAGGTTTTGACATTTTTTGAAATCAGATATTTGCAATCTCACATATCTTGTCAAACTTTGTAAAGTGAATCTTAATGATGGCATTTTCTTTTCAATTATAACAGCTATGCAAGCAGCATGTGAGAAACACAGACATGAAACCCACCATCTCTAGGTCTCTGACAGGGTCAAAATGAAGCCATAATTAAAGCACTGAAATCATACAAATGTCAAACACTGGGCTGTAGTAGACAAAAGGCAATGAGAGAAAACAAAATACAGAAAACAATTTTCCAAGAAAACTGAGGCCAATTCAAATTTCAGAAATGGCAACAATTTTATTTAAACAGAGGGGTCCTAATCCAAAACAATCTGCACTGATATCCAGATAGGTTATCCCCTCATTCTTCAACACGACTGACTTACTCTGGTGCCCCTTCGCACCACTGAAGTGATCAAGTTTAAAACCTCTGTTGTCAGGAGGAAAAGTGCCATCGAAACATCAGCTTTGGACACAAGGAGAGCACATTCATTCAGGTTGCTCAGGAAATTAGTAAGTAAGGTCCCCTGGGAAAATGTTTTTGCAGGTGCTGGGGTCCATCAGTGCTTTTCGAACATCACCTCGTTTAGGCACAGAAGCAGCAATTCCCAAATGTGAGAAGTCAATCAGGTAAGGCAGAAGGCCAGCTTGGCTGAGCAGGGATCTTCTGTGCTTTGGGTTAATATAATTTCAGAATTATATACATTCTTGTGCAATAACTTAGCTAACTTGTCTGTCAGGAGAGGCTCAGAGAGCTGCTATTGTTCTGTCTGGAGAAGGGGAGGGGGCTGTGTATGAAGGGAGGATTATACATGTACACATGGGTATATAAACCACACAGGGGTAACAAAGACAGAGGAAGAAGGGTATCCAGTGAGCAGAGAAGAGGCAAAGAACACAAATTGAATCAAAATAAACACCACTTAAACATTTTAAAAACCCCCACTTTTGTGGTGAGGGTGGTCAAGCAGCTGAGCTCCAAGAGGTTCTGAAGACTTCATTCCTGGAGATTTGAAAATCCTGACTGGTCATGGTCCTGGGCAACCTGCTCCAATAGACCGTGCTTTGATGGATCATTTAGATGATCTCAGAGGAGCCCACAAATCACAGCAATTCTGCAATTCTGTAAATGAACAACTTTAGTTAAAAATAACAGAGATTAGAAAAAGAAACCCAAAACACCGAAGGGAAATACATTCAAAGATTAAATTTAATTTAATGTAAAAAATTATAATCTAAACATTTAGATTGCTATTCTGCCTTGTCATGTCTATATATTTGGTAGTGCTGGTCGTAGGAAGAAAGTATGGAGTGGGGAAAAGACTAATAGAGAAAACTAATAGGGAAGAAGGAAACAGGAGATTTCATGGGAGCTCTGAACACTGCTTGGACACAATGCACAGCCACAGAGCTCTGTGAATATCTGTGTCTTTGTATAAGAACGTCAAGACAGAGAAACCCAAGGACAGGGATGGGAAGTCCTCTGCATAGGAAAGGATATTCCCTCTGAAAGCATTTGTCTGGAACAAGAGGTAACTATGGTCCAAGATGAGGAAGGATCCAGGCTGACCAACGTCATAGATCTGAATGACAAGTGGCCCGTGCTGCTGATGGTGATGATTTGGGAGATGAAGGTGGGTTTGAACAGTATGGCTTTAGAAAAGTTTGATCCTGACAGTGCTGAGTGATGTCAAAACGCACAAGGGATGGCAGTAGAGTTAGGTGACACAGAGGGTCAGATAAATGGTGACAGACCTTAAAAAGGGCCACAGACACATCAGCGTCTGTAAGAGTAGTGAGAACTCAAATCAAAATTACATTTCTGCTCCGAGACTAATCCAGGATATAAAAAAGAAGGGAAAGAAAAATGACAGGTTTCTGTGGAAAATCAGACAGAAGAGGAATACTTAATGGAAAATATACTAATTTTTAAAAATGGTTAGGCATTTTTATTTCTTGGAACAGACACCAGGTTTTCTTCCTCTAATGGGGTGAATATTTGGCAGGCTGCACTATCTTAACTTGCATAAGAGGAGTAATTATCAATTTAGTAATTTAAGTAAGTAAGTGAAATCTTCACATTCTTAGTTTGCTGGCTTTCAAGCACTAAGTTTCTAATCAATATTTATTTCTTCAGTATTCCCAACTGGAATAACCTGTGACAATTTACAGTCCTTCCAAGTAATCAAAAACTAAAGAGAAAATACTATACTAATTTTAAACTACCATGTAGCTTATTACCCTCTTTCAGAATTAATTTGCTATACTTTAATTATACTCCTCTACTACAATGTGCTCAAAAGTATTTCATACAAAGGCTAAACAAAACAACATCCTAAACTTGTGCCATTTATTGTGACAGTCTGACAACTTGTTGTGTCAGGCGTAACAGATAGGGCAGCAAAAGCTGAGAAGCGAAGGCTGGCTGACTGACTTTTGTTTCAGCAGATGACACTCTTGCTTGTTTACATTTTTAAGAGTGATCAGAACTAAAAAGACTATTTTCAAAGTAATTCAAGTTTCAGAGAAGCTGCGATATAAGCAGAGATGCAGTCTTGAGGGAGGAGGCAAAGCCGTAGCTTTATAATCCCATGGAAAACCTTAGGGGAGACATGAACTTAATTGCTTGCATGTAAGAAATGTGGGATGAGAGTTTCTTCCTGACTCAGTCCATGCTGACTGGCAGCTTGAGTCAGGGCTGGACTGGACATGGTGCCACTGAGCCCCTGCTAAAAATCAGTCTCCCAGCCTCTCCTCCTGAATGCAGGCTGTCATGGCTTGGCTAAGAAATCAGATCACCTTTCTCCTTTCCTGGGCTGTGAGATGTGGATTTGGAAGTCACAGAATCATAGAATATCCTGAGTTGGAAGGGACCTACAAGTATCATTGAGTACAGCTCCTGGCCCTGCACAAGACAAGAATCACAGCATGTGTTTGAGAGCATTGTCCAGCCACTTCCCATGGAGGCTTAGACAGACCAGGAAAAAAACAGTTTTAGTATTAGATACGTACCCCTTTGGCAAAAGAAGAGGTACTTTCTGCATCGCTGCACAGCTGAAGAGTTCAGACAGATGAAGGCCTTGCAAAAAGTCACTATTTTGCTCAAATATGTGGAAAATCCAAACTTGGAAACTTCTTGCTGTTCATGACTTCAGGACAATCAAAAGACAAATCATTCACCAGTCACTAGTTCATGACCATGAAGACCTGAGTCAAAAATCAAAATACTCCTAGAAAGGCTTGGAAACGTGCACACCAGTACACTCCAAGGCATACAAAGTGTATTTGAAAGCCATCTACAATATCCCAAACAACTAGTTCACCAGAACTTCTAGTCACATACCCAGACTGCACAAATAATAACCACAGACTGGAAGCAAGAATATCAAAACTGTACTGGAGATAAAATTCTCGGATCTGTTTCTTGCTTTCCTGAAAGAAAAGCAGCCAAACAGATTAAAGATTAATACTGCTGGTAATAAAAAGCAGCTATTATAAATCCAGAATGTGCAATATGTAATACCTCTTAAAATGATATTGTCCAGTAAGCACTGTATTTATACAGTGTGACAATACTTTAATCAGATGGAAACCTGATGAAGATGGATCAGTTAATCATGCAGAGGCTGTACTGGAACCAAGAAATATGAGAAGGCTTAAGAGGAGGAAATGGAGATAAAAACTACATATAAAGGTAATCAAGTCCCTATGTCTGTGTCCATCCAGCAGAAGGAGGTGTGAGGACAGAGGATACATTTTTATCTTGTGCTGTGCAAACATCACATAAGATACTAAAAGAGAAGAAAATTACTTACAAAAATGCTATGAAATTCCACACAATTCAAAGAAAAAGACCTTTCAATTACCCACCATTGTGGAGACATTTGCTTCCCTGGCCATTTTAGTCAAGGGCTGCACAGAATGACAACCTGAAAGCATGGCAGGGCTGACACAAAACCTTCTCATGACAATATTCTAGCTTCTCCTGTTAGACCAATGTTTAGTAGCACTGACAATATGGTACTTCAGGAGCTGGAACTCGAGCAGGACACAGCCAGACTCAAGGCAGGTAGCACAAAGCTCAGGTAACTGGAAGCTCAACCAGTTTTCATCTCCATGAAATACTGGCAATCGGCAAGAGCTGGCTGCTTGGCAGAGGAGCCAGGCAGCTTGGGTACAAGGACAAACCAGAGGGGCTGAGCTGATGCACAGCTCCCAAGTGCTGGGGAGGCCCCCAGCACAGCCCCTGACACCTCTGCCAGCAGCAGCACAACCCCAGACTACAGGGCTGCAGTGTGTGAGGATAGAGGAGACACAGGGAGAGGCCTGGAATGCAATGCCCTCAGGGCTCTGACATTACCTTCATACAGTTCATGCTCTCTCCATGTTGCCCTATCTATCAAATATTGGAGAAGTTTAGGGTACATGCAGAAAAATAAATGGAAAAGGTGCTAAAAGGAGAAAAGGTTTAATAAATAGGAGAAGAGACAGCAGAGGGAAAATGTCAGCTCTATAGCTCTTAGGCATTTGTAGAGATGCTGCTAATCATTGAAAAAAATTATTATTTATGAGCTTCTTTATGATGTTTCAACAGGGAAGAAGATGCTCCATGCAAGACCTCCACTGTCCCTTCAGGAACAACTTGATTAAGTGTAAACAAATGCATCTACATAACTGCATGTGGGTTTTAGCTGCAAACTACTACTAAAAACAAACAGCCCAGGCAGGGTGATGTATCTTACAACAGTTATTCACCTACTTGATTTCATAATGCTGGTTTGGGATGCTCTTGTGCTGCAGATGCCCAGGATACCATAAATTTTCCTCATTCTTGCATTACTCTCAGCTAACCAATTCTATTTTAGCATCTGTGGAGATTGGGTGACCATTTCTAGGAACCATCAGAGATTAGACTATGAACTGTTTTTTTATGTTTTTAAGATCACCACTTAAGTACTCTATGTACACGGAACATGCAGAACAGCCTACGATCTCCTGACAAGAAGCTGAGCTTTGCTGCTGGTGTCTATTATTTATCTCAAACTCTGGGATGCCAAAAGATGGCTGTAACAAGTCAATTCTTCTAATGAAAAAGCCCAGATCTTCCATGATATGTATATAGCTTCCACTCAGCTAAAAGTCTAGACATCCATATCCATCTAGAATCACACTAAATAGCACAATATTCAAGTGACAAACATTCAATAGGGGAAATAGGCCAAGACAGTCAGTTAAACACAAGGCCATCAGTCATCCTAAATCCACTTAAATTTATAAAACTCTTAGCTCCCTAGGACACCTTTTTTAGGAAGGAGAGGTATGTAAATTCATCTCATTGTCCCATGCTGTGCGTAAGGAAAGAAATATTCCTTCCCACCATTAAGGAAACTTCTCTGTTCAATCATCCAGAAGCCACTCAGCCAGTCACTCTCACACCTTGAGCTGGGACCCAGGCCACACCCAGCTACACTCCCCATACTCACACAGCCAGACCAGGTTCCTTAACAGCTCGACCTCAGGTTTCCCATAGCAGAGTCACAGGTGACTAGATCCTTAAAATAATTTAATCATGGTACAATAACTAAGTAACAAACTAACACCTTGAGCTGGTGCCTCTCAGAAGGGACTCTGAACAAAGGAAACTCTGGGCTTTTATACCCTCACACTCTAAGGATGGGAAAGTCCAGGGGTCCTTGGCTCCTGCTGTGTCTCTGAGTGTCTGGTCCCTTGATCCCTGTGCCCTTTGTTAAGCAAAGGGTCAGCAGTTCACCACCTCTTGCCCGGAGCTTGAGCTGGGGCTCCTGCCCCCAAGACCTCAACCTGTAGGTTGCACATCGAGCCACCTGCACCAAATGCATTCCTCAACACTACTTCTACACCCTCCTATATACTCACACCTCACCCATATTCCCTCCAGACAACATATATGTTCTTTGAATTTAGAAATCCAGCAGCCTGACACGGGGTGAGGAGAAAGCACACCCAGAAACTGTGCTAAAGATGTCAGGGCTCTGCCTCAGCATAATTAGTGAGAACAACTGATTTGCTATTACAGAGTAGTTCTACATGGGCAAAGGCTAAATTTCATTTTTTCAATTACATTATTATTGCTGGAGGAAATATATGTGGAAGTGGCACTGATAATGATAATCTAATTGGTGACAATGAGGTGTCTTTATAAGAAACCATCTCTCTGGTAGCGGTGGTTACAACACAGGTACTATGTTGCATACTATTTTCAACATGTCTGCTTAGTGCTGTGTAGGAGGTGGCATCATTATTCACCTATTTCACTACAGGACATGGTAAGGGTATACTGTGACATCGATTTGTTCTTTGGTAGTCTTTGTTGTGGTGCCGGCTGTTTTCCTTTGAATTGTACACCAGTATTGTTTTCCACTACTGCTCTGTAGCAATCAATAAGCCTGTGCAAAAAGAGAGCAATAATGTAATTAATTTCTGACTATAGCACACATTTTGGCATGTTAAATAAAGGATTATTCATATTCCCGGGATAATCACTCCAACCTAGTTTAGCCAACCAAAAGGTATCATAAAATATAGCCCTGCAAATCTGACAGTAAATACCAAAGCTCATATTATAACACTAGAAAATATGGAACAAAAATAAAAAAAACTGGTGGTCTTTAATCATAATTCAGAGTGCTGGAATTGTTGCCTTAGTATTAAAGTGAGCAATGGCACCTAGTGTGTAACGATCACCCTGTAATAAATCTCTCACACTCTGAAATTGAGATCCCTGCACAAAAGACTGTGATATTAAACAACATCAGGTTTTGCTTTGTTGCTGAACTCTTTATCTTCATAGCTTTATTTTCCCCTTTTTTTTGTTCTTAGTCTGGAAGGGACAATTTAATCTAATTGTTTTACTATGACCCACTTCATAGCAAAAGTCAAAGAGCCTTACTGAGTTATTTCTGCATCAACTTGCCATGAAAAATGAACCATAGAAATTTCCTTTTTTGTACTTGAAAAAAATAAACAATACAATGGGATTGATGAAATCTATTTCCACTCATTAATGCCTCAGCCTAAAATTACTGGTTTCTTCTGTATTGATCCTTATCATGTGATCTGGAGAACAGCTGGTCCTCATGAAAAAACATCTACTATTACAGGTAAAGCACTAGAGGTTGCCTGTAGAGTACCTGAAGACAGCTTGATCACGAGCTTGTGATGATCCACTGTATTTAACTATCTGTGTGATTCCTGCTGAGTTTTCACCTGTGACAACTGAAGCAGGAGTGCTGGAAATTACCCATCACAAAGGAACATCACCTGAGAAAAAGAAGGAGCAAAAAAAGATTAACAGTTCAATACAAGCTTCATAATGACCACACATTTTGAGATCCAGCAGGCTGCTGCCTGGTCTGTGCAAGAAAATGACAAATGAATGCTGTTTAACATTCTGCTTGAACAGTTTTTCCATTCAGAAAACTATTTGCAATACAATAATGAGAAATGCAGAGCTGTGAAGCATTTTATAAGGCTGATTACCTTTCTAGGGCATATCATTTGATACATGCTTTGTTTATCCAGAGTAAATTCAGTTGTTGAAAAGATTAATGGAATATATTTTATGTTACTTCTACATGCTTTCAGTAAGGAAGTGACTTGGTTTTTTCTTATTGACTCATGCACAAGAGCCTGCAATACACCAGCAACAGTAAAATGACTTTTCTAAATTTAGCAGTTCATAAATCTTGCATGGCACCAGTCCATTCAGTGGTATGTTGTTTTGAGTTTTCTTCCTTTCTTTCATGTCTTTCTCATATATCTGAAAAAGAAACAGAAGTGCATGCAGGAGGTGCACAATATTTGCCTTTGCTTTTCTGCTCTCCTCTTCCACGGTACAACAGGCATCTGTCAGCTTACTCCTGCTCTCTCCCCTTCTCTCTCTCTCCCTCTCTCCCCAAAAACATATAATGCATGCACATGTGTACACATATACACACACACACACATTTATTTTTCCTCTTCAGCTAATGGAGAAGAAATTACTACGACTTCAAGGCACAAATCGCTGTGGTTTGAATGAGCCGTGTGATCTGGTTCATGTAGGTGGCTGAGAATAAAACTGTTACCATCCCAGATATGCTTTACCAGGTGAATGATCTTTAAAAAAGTTATTTCATAGCTCTGCACCCCTTTGCCCCTATGCATTTCATTTTCATCTCAATGCCTTGACAGTAGCTTGTCACCTAGTTGTGGCTTGTTCTGTGCATAACACACTGGATGCCTGACCTCTAAAGGCTACAGGTCTTCCAAAGAAAAATGGCAATATTGCCACACACACTGGTTCATGTTATTCATCAGGACTGAAGAGTAACTTGGATGTGCACTGGGTCACTTTACATCTTGTGCAAAAAATTCTTTAGAACTAAGCATTCCAGAGCATCCCATAGAGGACGTTTGTCCTCTACTTTCCGACAACCCTTGCTAATTCAGGTTTCCTTCAGTTAACTTAGTTGCCCTTTTGGAGACCACTGAAAATGTAGATGAGCAGGTTGCCTCGCTAAGCTTGGGTCATTTTCAGGTCTTCTGTCATGCCATAGTAAAGGCTGTGAAACCTACTGAATTGCAGTCTTAGCCTGCTGGGAAGTGACAGTTCAAATGTCTAAAAATCGAGGCACTGACCATCTCTGACACTGCTGATGACTGATCTACCAACTAATGTTCAACAGATACAAACACCAGCAGAAGCAGCATTTTCTGCAGCCAGCCTTTGGATTCCAGTCCAGTTTGGAGACAAGAATATACACTGCCTCATGCTTCTTCCTCATAGAATTTCACTACAATGAGATGAACTTTAAGAACTCATTTGAAGCACAGCAAGCAGATGCTAAAGGGGGAGAGCCCTGTGCAGTGGACCCTGGGTTATTATCTATTCCTTATAGGATGAACCTCAAATAAGGTCCCATTTCCACGTGCTGTACATGCATGCAGAGCAGGAGATAACCCTGGTGGGTTTACATGCTCTCATATCTCTCCTGAAATTTCATGATACCCTAGGGCTGGCAGATAAGATACCTTCTCAAAAGGCACCTGGAAACTAGGCAGAATATCCACAGAAAGTCAAACAGCCCCAGACAAGGTTATGTGGGTCATTAAATCCAGCACCATTGCTGACAGAAGTCTTCTGGTCTAAGACTACAAAATTATGCCAGGTGAACTCTGGAAGAGGTTTGATGCATCTCATTCCTACCCAGAGCTGATCAATGCATCTCAGTCCTCATCCTGGTTTTGGCTAGGATAGAGGTAATTTTTTTCTTAGTAGCAGTACAGTGCTGTGGTTTTGATCCAGTAGGAAAATAATGTTGATGACACACTGATGTTTTGGCTGTTGCTAAGCAGTGGTTACCCTGAGTCAAGGACCGCTCAGTGTCTCATGTTCTGCTAGTAAGTGCACAAAAACATGGATGGGAGCATATCTGGGGCAGCTGACCCAAATGGACCAAAGGGATATCCCACACAATAGAATGTTATGTCTAGTATATAAACTGGGGGAGTTACCCAGGAGAGGGTCTTTCTAGGTATGGCATTGGCCAGAAGCTGGTGAGCAATTTTATTGTGCATCACTTGTTTCTCTTGGGTTCTCTCTCTCTCTCTCTCCTTTTTATTACTGTTACATTTTACTTTGTTTCAATTACTAAACTGTTCTTAACTCAACCAAAAACGTTCACTTTTTTTTTAAACTGGATTCTCCTTCTCAATCCACCAGGGAAGAAGTAAGTGACTGAGCAGCTGCCTGGTACTTAGTTGCCACAGCTGGGGTTAAACCAAAACAGTTCTCTTCAGCAGAAGTAAATTGCTTAATAGCAGCTGAGACTGTGAGTCGACCTGCTTACTCCCACTTTGCAGGTAGGTGCAGCAGGAGTAATGAGCTGGTTTACACAAAGCAGCACTGGAAAGCAATGGCTGCTTGTGGCAGACGCATTTTCCTCAATTGTGTTCACTGCCCTATACACAGAAAATAACCCTTCACATTTTAATGACAATTTCCTAGTAATGTGTGTCACAAAAAACAAACAGATGAAGTTTCCCCACAGTGTAAATGTCTCCTTGAAGTATTGATAATGCTTTTGACAGCTTGCTCTTTTCCAGTGTTTGCAGGAGATCCCATGCAGCATGCAGCTCCTGAGCCCTCAAGACCAGATTTCCAGGGGACTCCCAGGTGGCATAACATTTGCTCTCACAAAACCCACTGTATCACTCTGCTCTTCTTTTTTCTCATTGCACTGACATTTTTAAGCAGAACCATTTCATAAGCACTGTGGCCATGACCATGCCATCTCCCACCAGGCCTCTTTCATTCCCAACCAGCATAACCAGGAAGGCATCTTTCCTAGTTGTCTCCCAGAGCACTCATGGCAAGAAGTTCTCTCCCACAAACTTCAGGAGTCTTTCAGATCAGCACAGCACAGAGGGCATCATTTTCAGCTGGTCTCTAGGAAATTGAAATCTGCCATAAGGACAAGGGCTGCCAATCCAGAGATTTCCCCTAATTGCCTGTAAAGTCCTCAGCGCTGGCATACTGGCTGGGCAACTGGAAGAAGACACCCACTACAACATCTGCTTTGTTTTCCACCCCCTCATCCTCACCCAGAGGCTCCCAACCACACCATCACCGACCGTCAGGGCTGTACATCTAACCTCTCCCTTGTACCTAATGTGACATCTTCACCTGCCTGCCTGCCCTGCCCACTCAACAGCCTCTATCCCAGCACTCCAAGGGACAAGTCCCACTATTGCCAAGGATACCGCAGCTCTGTGAATGGACCAAGGCTTCCAGTCAAAGGCACATGCATCCACAAACACTGAGAGCCACCCCAGCCCCTCTGGACCCCTTCCCTCCCCAGGAGAAGCTGGGGAGGCTGTTGGGACTGAGCAGAACAGAGGGAGCACTCACATTCCCTCCAGACCAGATAACAGTGATGCCACCACTATGGTTCCCACCATGTGGCCCCAGGGCCTGCCAGTGACCCAGCTCCTTCATACATTTGTACTCCCCAAAATCTTCTAATCCCAAGGCAGAGATCAGTCTGACTCCTGCAGCTCAGGGATGTTCTCAGGGGCAAGAGTGGAGGGGACTGACTGCCATCACTCCTGACTCTCTCTCAGGCTCAGCCAACCTCTGCTGACTGGTCAGGCAGCAGCAGCCCTTCACCACAGCATGGGCACTCTGGGCTGATGAAGACCACAGTGAGGGAGGTTGTCCCCTTCAGCCCATGCAGGATCACAGTGGAGCAGAACCGCACCTGCTCCCTGTGGGGAGCCCCACACTGGAGCAGGTGGACATGCCCTGAAGGAAGCTACAGCCCATGGAGATTCAACACAGGAGCAGCCACCTGGCAGGAGCTGCAGCCTGTGCTTAGGAGCCCACATAGGAGCAGGTTTTCTGGCAGCTGCAGCAGTCCGTTCCTGAAGAACTACACCCCTGTAGAAAGGGCCCATGTTAGAGCAGAGGAACAGTGTAAAGAGTTATGAGGAGTAAGACAGTGTTATGGACTGACCACAACACCATAACCCATCCTTCTGCACAGATGGAGAGCAGGAGGTAGAAGAGCCTAGAATGAAAGAGTGAAGATGAGAAGAAGGGAGGGGGATTTGGTTTTAGTTTTGTCTTTGTTTCTTACCCACCCACTTAATTTTCCATTGGCAATAGAAGACACTAATTGCCCCCGAAGGCTATGTGGCCAGTGAGAGTAATCTCCCTGTCCTTATCTCAAACCAGCCTTCCCATCTTATTTTGTCCCCGGTGTTGTGGAGAAGGGAAAGCAATGGAGAAGCTTGGAGAGTATATGGCAGGCAACCAGCCAAGGTCAAACCCACCAAACTCATGAAGGCAGTAATACAGGAAAGAGAGAAGGCATCTTTCTCATCCAGCCCTAACAGCTACTGCTGCGCGCACAGGTAAGGGACAAAGCTGGAGAACAAGACTCTGCCTGGAGCCTTGTGCCTTGCACATAAACACAGCAGGACATCTAGGGTGTGCTGAGGTGGGTGAGTATCGGCTATTGCAAGCAGCTGCTCTCTTGCCAAGGCTACAGACAAGGCAGATGTCTTCAAGTATGCAGTGGTGGGGCACAGAGAAGAGGAAAAACAGCCTCCTTGAGAGCAGCACAGCTGCAAGACACAAGGCTGCAACAAGAATAAAAAAAAAAAATAAATCTGAAAAAAAAAATATTTCCCAAGGGAACACTCAAACATTAGAAGGGGTAGCACAGAGGGGCCATCCAGTTTTGGGAGAACTTAAAACTGAAAAAATCCCAAGCAATCTGATCAAAGTTCCTGCTTTCGGTGAAGGAAGAGACCAGAAAATCTCTAAACTCCCTTCCAACCTGGACTACTCCTGACTGACAAACATCCAATGGTCTGTATAGGTAAGACACCCAAAATCACAAGAAAAATGCTCTGTTTGCAAAACACATAGTACATACTAAATATGTTTTAAAAAAAGAAGTCTTATTGCTTTATTCAGCTTTTGACATAGCTTACCTTGAAATTACTAGAAGTCCTCTGAGGATCTCTGTAGAAATCACTGACTACTTTTCAGCAGAGATCAGCTTAAACCAAAGAAATTGAAATGATGCTGGAATTCAGACTGAATAATTTCTTATGAACCAAACATTTTTTCCCTTGTCTAAGAAGGGTAATCCCCATAAAATTAATTTTCTGGCTTTTGGTTTGGGCTCCTTTTCTGTCATTTGGTTTAAGCAAAACTTTGAAATACTGTGGATGGCTTTATCAAATTACAATTTCTAAACAGTCTTCCAAAAAAAAACTTTTAAAGTTACATACTAGCAATACTCTATCTTCTTCGACTCAAAAGTGCATACACATTCAAAGGTTTTACACATTTCCCAGACATCTTTTAACAGAGAGAAATTCTACCCGATATTTTAGTTCTTAAGGGGAAAAAAAAAAGGTAGTTAAATTCACAATTTCAAAAAATGTTCCGTGGAAAGTGTGCTACATTTTTTCTTCTGGGAAACCAAACCAAGAGGATTTGTTGACAAGTCTCTTTGGCAGTCTTAGTATCAATGGTTGTCTCTCTGGATGCTCTGGGAAGGAAATCCTGGGGGAAGATAATTGACTGGAAGGCGCTGCTGGTGCTTCCTGAACATAGCTGGTTACAGTTTCTGTGTGAGAGGTGTTACTGCTGGTATCTGCTGTGGTAACACTCTGATCAGCTGCTGTTCCTTGAAGTTTGACATCAGCATTTCTAATGTCACCATCTAAGTCTTCCCTTGTGGTAGGGATACTGTACTTTTTGTCTGCTTCTCCAGTTTCCTCACATCTTGTCCTCAGGAAAGAAGATGGAGACTCATTTTCTCCCTCATTTTTCAGAGTTGTGCCTGTCCATGTAATACTGCTGTCCCATTCAGTACTTTCTGGCTCCTTGCTACTGTCACTATCAATTGTAATCACCACTGGAGAAGAATGTGCTGAGTTACTGATGTGATGTTTCCTGTGTTTCTTCTTATGCTTTTTCTTTTTTTTTTTAAGATGCCTCGTTGTGTCCGTTGCTTTTCCCTCGTAGACTATCTCCACACTTGGACTCCTCAACTTCTTCTTCCTTTTTTTACGCTTTGACTCATTACCTGCTCGATTGTCTGATGGGCTATCTTCATTTTTGCAGCAGTCACTGAATTTTGAGGAAGTTTTCTTGGGGTCATTTTCTCTTTCTAGACTTATGCTCTCCGTGAATGCATTCTCCAGGTGGCGAGTTTTGTACTTCCTTTTTCCACCAGGCTTTTCGCTTTTCATTCTGTCAGTTCCTCCAGAAGGAGTCCTTGACCTGTTGCTCGACCGACTCCTTGACCTGCATCTTTCATAACAGTAATAGTGTCTCTCATGGAGTCCCCTCTGGCTATGCAGGTCTGTCCTCTCAATAAATGACCGTATCCTGTATTCTGGACTAGCAGATTGCCTCGAATAGAGAGTATTAGATCGTGTCCTCCTCCTACTGGAGGATTCATAGCTATCCCCAAACACCTTTCTACTACAGAAAGCAGAACCCCACTGATGTCTACTTTGATAACTGTCTCTTACATAATACCGATCACTGTCTCTACTTCTTGATCTCCTTTTACTGTAGCCTTTGCTACACGATCGTGATCTGCTTAATTCTCTGGATGGAGTGCTCTCACCACTCAGAGAGCCCCTCTGGCTTTTCAGAGAGGCTCTGTTGTCACGAGCCCTCGACCTTCTACTGCTTCTTTTGCTCCTGTGTTTGCTGCTATCTCTGCTTCTTGATCGTCTCCTTTTAAGTTGGCTTTTGCTATGGTGCTCCCTCCTAGACCGATGGCCATGACTGCCTCGACTGCTCCGTGAACAGGACTGTGGGCTTCTAGACTTTCCCTTCCTGTGATTCCAAGGGGAACACACTGTGTCACTCCCTGGAGAGGGGCTCCAGCTCAAGTCCCGTGGAGGCAGATCTTTTCCCTTACATTTTTTCTTCACATCTTCTTTTGACTCTGTCTTCTCAACTGTAGGAGATAAACAGCTTCTACAACTACCTGCATCTTCCTTATACGTTGGGGAACACGGCGAGAAGCTCCTGCTTCGTTCACTGTCACTCCAGCTGTGACACTGGACTGGCTGCTGTTTCTTGACATCCTCCCTTTTCTCTTCCCTGATGGATTCCTCAGAGTCTGAGGACAGTTCAACCACTTCTGGTGTCCTCTCAGCTAATGGCTTTACATACCCAACAATGACACAATTGTCTGAGGAAGAGCCACTGTCATTTGAGTCAACATTAGCCTGTAACTGAGTCTGCAGTTTGGTTCCTTGACTCCCTGTAGCAGAGTCCTCATCAGAACTTTCTGATGACTCCAGAGGAGAAGCTATGGTTGCACGAACCTCTTCTGAAACGGAATAGGAAGGCCCTGGAGTTTCATCATCCCAGGGGGCCTGACCAAGACCAGGCACAGACGAACTGTTATCTGGCCCTTGAGAATATGCCACATCCGGAGATATTGTAATAATTGATGAGTCTGAATGGCTTCCTTCCTCATATGATGGTGCAGGACAATCATAATTGGCATGTTGATCGTATGCTTCTAAGTTAAAAGGACAACGAGCAAAACTGATGAATTCATGCAGGAAGTGTTCTGTCCGATTCAGCAAAAATGGCTTTAAATCATCAGCAAAGGCCTGACTTTCCAGATCATACCTAGTCACGTTACTCATGATTATGTGCTGTACAATATTAATCAAAGATCCATGGGCACCAAACAGGACTGTAAGTTCTCGCTTCAACCAAGGAACCAACCGGTGAAGGCAGGCAGGGTTGCGGCGGAAAAACTCTGCGGAGATGTCTCGATAGCGGCCGCCATCCTGAATGCTGCGGATACGCACACCAGTACGGTAGAGGGCTCTGCGGAAGTTGATCATGTCCTCCTCCTGAATCTGCCGCAGAGATCTGCCCTCCGCGCTAGCCTGCCTCCTTGAGGCCAGCCTCTTCATCATCTGATGAATCTCTCGGTGTCTGTGACGCACTGGTTCGCTTGACAACCCTTCAAACAACATCCCATTATCTGGAGGGGACAGCATCCTTCGGGAAGGGGAACTGCGATTGCGGCGCTCCCTTGTTAAGGTAGTACGGTAACGAAATCTCCGGCCATCAGGGCTGGCAAAAGAGCTGTTTTCTAAAGGGCTGAGTACATACTCCTTAAAGTCATCTTCAGCACGAATTGTATGGAAAATGGAAAAAAACGGTTGCTTGCAAAGGGGGCATTCTGCTTTGTTTTTTGACCACTCCTGGACACAGCGGAAGCAGAACCTATGCAAGCAGCGATCTAGATACGCAACATTGTCAAATCTATCCAGGCAGATGGGGCATTTGGAGTCAGGAGATGCATCTGTTGGCAGCTTGCTGGTGCTGGCTTTTGGTGCAAAGTTGCTGTCTTCTGCAAACTCTTTATCTACTGAAGTCATGTTCTAGAAAAGACAGAAATAAAAGATGATTGATATGACAGAGAAGCAAAAATCTTACTGTCTAGATGCGGAAACCCACAGTTAATCACTTTTAAGGTTGCAAAACCCAGTAGTAGCTCTAAGGAAACGCTGAAAAAAGAGGCAGCATGACCTAACTACTTTGTCAGGCTTCTCTTCACAGTGAGATCTAGCTCTTCAGTGCTGCAAGTTTTAAAGAGCACTTGAATCATGAAGGTAACAGGCAGTACTGTCTTCTTCCCCATTCTTAAATAACTGCTTCGATGTGGTCAGTAAGTTTATGATTTACATGGTATCCTCCAAAACACAGCTCCAAAAGACTAGCATTTATGTATGACAAATATGAGAACAGTTCTGTACTTTAAGAGAAACCAGTCAAAACAAGTAATTGCACTCAAGCTATATTATCACCTTCCAAGTTCTGCTGGACCTGTCCTGTTTCTGAACGCCCTGACCCTCTTTTGTTGGGCACTTATGCTGGACTACACACAGCTTGTTGGATTAGACAACCTCCAGGGATGTGTTCCTGTCAAAATAAGTATTTGTCTTTAAGACTGAAGCAGAAAAAAACAGGTGTCATTCCTATACCCATCCTCAGGTACACACTGCCTTTGTATCTAATCAGGCTGTCATGCTGGTTTTGGCTGGGGTAGTCAACTTCCTTCACAGTGACTAGTGCAGGGCTATGTTCTGAATTTGTGCTGAATATAGGGTTAATAATATCGAGATGTTTTATTACGGCTGAGCAGTGCTTATACAGAGCCAAAGCTTTCTCTGCTCTTTGTACTACTACACTGGCTAGGAAGCTGGGGATGCTCCGAACACTGGAAGGAGACACAGCCAGGACAGGTGACCCAAATTGATCAAAGGGATATTCCAGACCACATGACATCATGCTCAGTATATAAAGTGGAGGGAAGAAAGAGGAAGGAGAGGGATATTTGGAGTGTTTGCCTTCCCAAGTCATTGTTATGCATGACAGGGCCCTGCTCTCCTGAAAGTGGCTGAACATCTGCCCACCCATGGGACGAAGTGAACAAAATCTCCTTGGTTTGTTTCGTTTGTGTGCACAGCTTTTGCTTTCCCTATTAAACTATCTTTACCCACGAGTTTTTTGGCTTTTTCCTCTCCGATTCTCTACCCCATCCCACTGGCGGGGGAGTGAGTGAGTAGCTGCTTGGGGCTTGGCTGCTGGCTGAGGCTAAACCACTACAGATGTCAACCATGGGTAAAAAAAAATAAAAATCTATCCACTCAAAAATTATTTTAGGCATTGGCGTTATTCTAAGGCATTATAATTCAGCGGGAATAAGTCGCCACGCTACTTCCAAACTGATAAACCCGCATTTAGCAGCAAGTCCGGGAGCAGGTGTTCCCCGCCGGCAGGACACCAGGCACCAAGCGCGCCGTGCAGGCCAGAGGGACACACGACCGGACACGCAGGGGCCGGAGGAGCACCAGCGCAGGCACACGGGCGCGGCAGCTACCCCGGGAGCGCCCACGGGGCGTCACAAAGAGGCCCGCGTCCCGCGGGGTTTCACGGCCTGGGGGCGCCGCCCGGGCCGCTACGGGACCACTCCCCGCCCGCTCCCTGCCCTGGGGACGCCCCCGACCAGCTACCCGTAGGGCTCGGCGCCCCCGTCCGCCCCAGGCCCGCACTCACCGCCGCCGGTCCCTCGCTCCCTGCGCGGGCCAGTGCCGCGGCCGCCTTCAGCCTGTGGCGGGTCCGGCAGCGCCCGGCGCCAGGAGGCTCCCGCCGCTCCTCCCCCGGCGGGCGGCGGCGGCGGCGGGCGGCCTCCGCCAGGCGCCGGGACGGGTCCGCCATGGGCGGCGTTGCCACGGGAACTGCTCCTCCCGGGGCGCGGAGCAGCGCCGGGCCCCGCCGGGACAGAGGCGCCGCCGCCGCTCGTCATATCCGCGCCTGGCGATGCCGTGTTCCGGGGGCGGAGCCTCCGCTGAGCGCAGGCCGGGGCGGGGCTGCGATGGCGCCGCCGGGGCGGAGGGACTGAGCGCCCTGTGCCGCCTGGGGCGAGCTGGTGATCGGGCGGCGGCAGATGCCCTGCCCTGTGTCCGGGGGAAGCAGGGCTGGGAGCACCTCTCGGTGGAGGCAGCGGACGCCGGTGGATAAAAGCGGGGGGAGACTCCCGACAGTGTCGCCGCCAGCGCGCGATGCGCTTTGTCCCGCAGGCGCTGGCTGCCGTGGTGATGCTCTCTTGAGGCTTCGTTCTCTACGGGCAGTGGGAGAGCGGCTTCCTGGCCCAGGGACTGCCCTGGGCACTGGCCCTGGGCACTGGCCACCGGAGCTTGGTGTTGTATCCGAGGATGCAGAGTGAAGGCTAGAGTAGTCCTGTAGTCTGTCGGGCAATTAAAGCATGAATAGCACTTAGGAGAGAAGAGGTAAATAAATCATAAACAGTTCTTAGGAGACCTCGTCTTACTGATTTTTACTGCGATACATATGCCAAAGCACAGACAAGGCCAGCTCTGCAGGCTACCTCCCAGATGAAGCACTGCCTCCCACAGCACATACATGTATTAGTAGTAGGACTCGTGTAGAACGTGAGCACAGCCAGCCGCGTCCCTTTTCTGCAGCCGGTATGGATTGACGTTCGCAAAAGCACACATAACTCACAGATCCCCAGAGTACCAGCACAGCCCTTCTGTTAGTGTGATAACGCTGCCCCGTATCCTGAGCCATTTTACTCATTCCCACGCACCAACTGTCCAGCTTCCCGCTCAGGAGCAAACACACACACTTCTCAACAGGTGCCCCACTCCCGCAGATATCCCCAGGTAACAGTACAGGCATGTGCCTCACACTCTGCCTGGACTCAGAGCCTCCTGCTAGCCAGGTAGCCCACCTCTGTTCAGGAGTGACGTCCCCAGCCCCAATACTTTTCCCTGGTGCATGCAACCACTCTTGTCTCCACAGCAGACAGCAGCAGGCATGTGGACTGTGACCTGCATTCCTGCTTTGCATGCTGGATTCACTCGCTTTACTCTCCTCAGTTCCCCCAGTAGGTGCACCTGTGGCACACATACCAGTCCTGCCCCAGTGGCTGGAGCTGAGACCCTCACTGTCACCTCTGCCCTTTGCTGGCATTGAGACCTTTACCCACTCCCATCACTGGCATGATAGGAGGGATTTGCATCCAGAATGGTCATACTCTGTCAGCTTCCTGACTGCTGTGTGTGTGTGTCAGCTCTTAGGCAAAGTGGGGCCCACTTGGACTGTCTGTGTCTGGGTCACTGAAACGAAAAGATGGAAGGTACTCCAGGCTGTTCACAGTGGATTATCATTTATGAGCTGAAAGGCAGCCATTCTGGAAGTAAAAGGGATCTCTTTTAGGTGCTTGTTTTCTACATAGCTGGGAAGAACAGAAGTCTACTGGCTCCTCTCCCATTGCTGACACAGACTGGCAGCACTTCATCCCACCCACAGACCTATTGAAGCTGGGGACAAACTTTCCTTTGGAGAGGCTTGGACCTTTTTCCTGTGCCATCATATCCTCTGGGGTCCCTTGATCAGCAGCAGGGGTTTTCCTCACCAGCAACTTTGTGGGAGGAAGAGCGTGGAGGGGTTCCAGTCTCATGTCCTCCTGAGCAGCAGCCACAGCACTGGCAGTGCCCGTGCTGTTGACAGTGAGACCTACAGTCCCTGTCCAGGGACAAGCCCCAGCCCTCTTTCTGCTACGCCCTGGCACAAGGGAACATGCCCCTTTGGGCACAGCAGCAACAGCTCCCCTGAGAAAGGAGGTCAGCAGGAGACTCAGACTGAGTTTCTTTAGCATCTCCCATGTTAGCTGCATCACCCTGCAAATACATGAAAATTGTCAGTGCCCCTCCAAAGGTTTCTACACTGACAGGCTCTCTGCCTCTCCACTGACTTTCTTGGAGCCAAAGCTGTCTGGCTGGATGTCCTAGTTAGGACAACTGAGACCAGTTCATCATGGTATGGGTGTAACCCCAAACTGTGTATTCTATAGCCTTCCATGCCATTTCCCAGAAACTGTTGTCAATAGACTATTCGCACCCTCTGCCCATAGAGCCTGACTCCTCAGGCTATAAACTAGGTGTTAAGAGGCCTGTGAGAGAGGAGGATGCTCTTGTCCTCACACCCTTTGTGGAACTCCCCGCCCTGAGGGAAGTATTGAGCATTCCTGCCTGAACTGGAGGATATATAATCTTGGAGTCTTGGAACATTTTTAACCACTCGTGGCATCCAGAGGAAGACTACAGTTCATCGCTCTCAACCTCAGCTGGACTGCAATCACCACTTTTGACCGGACTGCAACAGCTCTCCCACCAGCAGGTTTTTCCCCTCTCCCTTTACTTTGGACTCAAGCGGGGCCCAAGGAACACCACTTTGTTCATGCCCCAGGGTACTGGGTTATACATTTGGGTTTTGTGGGTTAAGACCAATTGTTTGTTTGTATGATTGTACTTACTGTATTATTTTAATAAATTGTTATTCTGACTTATAATCTCTCCTTTGAGTTGAGTTCATTTCCCCTGCTGGTTAACTCTTAAACCAGCACACTGGATCACCCCTCACTGTCCATGCCATAAGAGCTCAGCTTCAGTGTGCTGTTGTCCACGCTGTGGTGTTCAACCAGTCACCAGATTGTAGTTAGCCTTTCCTTTCCCTGGCTAGCTGGGCACCTCCAGCAGCAGGACACCAAGAGCAGGAGATAGGAACAGCCTCTGACCCCCAGGCTGTGGCCTCTTTTCTGTTGTCTTCTCAGCCTTCCTTTCAGGTTCCACCACTGGCAAGCACTTAGAGCTGCATGTGGGCGTATCAGCCGAGGTATTCGTCATTGTAGGTTTACGGGTTGCTCTGCTCTGCTGCAAACTTTTCAAGTGTCATTTTGCAGCCACCGCTATGGAAATCAGCCTTTCTGGCTTGTTCCTTCTGGGTAGAGAGTGTTCGTGATCATGCAGAGACGGTTTACCTGCGAGCTGCCACGAGATGGCAAAATACTCCCCAGCATCCCTCCCAAGCCTGCTTAGCAGCACCGCAGGCTGGTGCCATGCAAGGCTTTGGGGACGCAGCAGCAGCAACAGCTGAATTTGCTGCTCCTCACTCACCCCACCAGCAAGGAGGCTGGGGGTGAACAGGGAATTGGGAGGGGACACAGCTGGGACATATGACCCCAAATGACCCAAGGCATATCCCATACTGTATTGGTGTTGTGCTCGGCATATAGAGCTGAAGGAAGAAGAAGGAAGGGGAGGAAGTTTGGAGTGATGATATTTGTCTTCCCAAGTCACTGTTACATGTGATGAGGCCCTGCTCTTCTGGAGATGGCTGAACACCTGCCTGCCCATGGGAAGCAGTGAACAAATTCCTCATTTTGTTTTGCTGGTGTGTGTGACTTTTGCTTTCCCTATTAAACTGTCTCTGTCTCAATCCACGAGGTTTTTCACTCTTACCCTTTCAATTCTCTTCCCTCTTTCACAGTGGGGGAGTGTGCAAACAGTTATGGAGTGTGTAGTTGACAGCTGGGGTTAAAACACGACAGTCCTTTTTTGGGACACAGTGTGGGGCTCAGCAAGTTCCGATAATGACAGATTTTATTTGAATGTGCTAGATGAAATGTTCAGCTCTTATTGCTGTTTAATTATTAAACAGCAGGCTCCTGTGCTTGCCATGGGGCTTGCTCACTAGTGTATAGCAATCTAGTGCTTGTTAGTGGCTGGTCACTGCTGTGCTGTGCTGGTTATCACCTCAGCCTGCTGTGGCTGGGAACACTCTGATAACAGTCTGGCGATGTGCCTGGGCTGGCGGGTGGCCAGAGCATTGCTGCTGTATTTTTGCTTCTGTATTGGACAGGCTGGAACTCCAGTGAGTTGAGTCAAAGGGACTGCGACCTGTGGATGAGTCCACAGTGCAGGGGGAAGAGTGCGAGGGGTCCTTCCCCTGAAGAAGAAGAAAGGGGAGGAGTTGCTTGATGTGCTGGAGAAGATTCCTCTGCAGCCCGTGGTGAAGGCCATGGTCAGGCAGGCTATCCCTCTGCATCCCATGGAAGTCCATGGTGGAGACTAATTACTATAGCTGGAACCCTTTGTTGCACCCAGACTAGAAGGGGAGGACTTTATTATTATACTAAACCCTATAACCTGGCATGAAAGGACCAGGGGTGGACATTGTAATAGGTGTGTCTTTAAATTGTTGTAAGCCATATTTTGAGTTACTATAACAAGAACCACACAAACTGATGGAGGAGAGAAGCCTTAGAAGAAGCAGTTGCAGCACAGCGGTGACCTGACCTGAGCTGGCTTTGGTGCTCAGTAACTCCACTCAGCACACCGCCTCTCCTGTCCTGAGTGACCACTAGAACAGATGGAGCCCAAAGTCATGGAGTAAATGAATTCAACAGACATTTTGTGGATATCTGTGGGCATTTGAGAGGTGGTCCATAGACTAATGGAACGATGTCTGTGTATTATATCAAAGGCTGGAAAGAAGATGGGAGGTGTTAATGAGATTGTATTGAATAATGTAGGACTAGAGCATAACATAAATTATATGAAAGAAGGGGTAGAGAATGTACTGATCATGGCTGGGGTGGAGTTAATTCTCTTCATAGTGGCTAGTATGGGGCTGTGCTTAGGATTTTTGCTGAAAACAGTGATGATAATATAAAGTAGTTTTTGTTACTGCCGAGCAGTGTTTACACAGAGCCTTTTCTGCTCCTCAGCCGCCACACCCACAAGGAGTCTGGTGGTGCACAAGTTGGGAGAAGGTGAGACGCTGCCAGGACAGGTGATCCAAACTGATCCAGGGGATCTCCCGCACCGTATGGAATCATATTCAGCATATAAATCTGAGGGAAGAAGAAGGAAGGGAGGGACATTTGGAGGGATGGCATTTGTCTTCCCAACTCACTGTTAAGCATGAGTTAAGCACTGTTAAGCATTTCTGCTTTCCTAGAAATGGTTGAACACCTGCCTGCCCATGGGAAATGGTGAAGAAATTCTTTGTTTTACTTTCCTTGCGTGCATGGCTTTTGCTTTACCTATTAAGCTATTTTTATCTCAGCCTGTAAGGTTTTTCTATGCTTCTGATTGTTTCCCTGATCCTGCTGGATGGGGGAGTGAGCAAGCAACTGCATGGTGCTTAGTTGCCCACTGGGCTTAAACCATACCTATGAAGTTTTGATACCAGTTGTTTCATTTCTTAATAAACTGATCTACCTCTCTCTGAGGAATCTGTCTGTGAAGCTGCTCACAGTGTTATCATCTAGCTTATATATTCCACCTTTCCTTCCCTTTCAAACTCTGTTCAGATTGTGCTCATGTGCTGACTCACAGAAGTCAAGAAGCACATAGAAACCCCCTCAACTTGCTTCTGGAATGTCATGAGAAGGGCTTTGACCCAGTGTTCAGCATCCATCGTCCTCTCTTCACCCATGAAGATGCGGTTCAGAACAAAAAGTATGTGTTACTTGTCACATTGAAAATGATACAGCAAATAACTACATTTAGACAGCTTTAACCCTTCAGATAAGATCACCAGAGATGGCTAAAGGAATATATGCATAATGCTGATGAAATACCCCTCAGATCTTTTTTTTCTTTTTAATCCTTTTTAAGAAAGCATAGCTTATATATCAGAGCAAGACTGGTTTATTAGTCTTGAAGTGGTTTGTTTGTTTGTTTAGGTTTCAGGAGGTTGCTTGGAAAAATTGTGAACAGCATGTTTTTTATTAGCATAGCTAAAAGGACTTCTATTTAATGAAATGATTAATTGATTCAGCCAGATATTCAGCAATACTAACATCTGCTTCAACAGAGACAAAAGATTCTCTTTGAAATACAACCTTACCTCATTAACATGAAGCAGTACCCATGGATACATGATAATTATAAGGTTGATAAGAATATGTAAGGATAACTAACCTTGGTTCCAGTGAAGGCTGTGGAACAGATTATCTTGGATATGATCCCATGGCATGTACAGGACAAGCAGGGTATCAGGCCCAGCCAGCATGGGTTAAGGAAAGACAGGTCTTGCTTGATCAACCTATCCCCTTCTATGACAACGTGATCCACCTAGCAGATGAGGGAAAGTCTGTGGGTATTGTCTACCTGGACTTCAGTAAAGCTTTTGATACTGTCTCCCATGGCATTCTCCCAGAAAAGCTGGTAGTCTGTGGCTTGGACAGATGCATTCTTTGCTGGGTAAAGAACTGTCTGGATGGCCAGGCCCAGAGAGTGGTGGTGAATGGTGCTGCATTCATTTGGCAGCTGGTCACTGGTGGGGTTCCCCAAGGCTCGATATTGCATCCAGTCCTGTTTAATATCTTCATCAATGATCTGGACAAGGGAATCTAGTGTACCTGCAGTCAGTTTGCGGATGCTGGGTGGGAGTGTTGATCTGCTGGAGAGCAGGAAGGCTCTGCAGAGGGATCTGGACTGGCTGGATCAATGGGCCAAGGCCAACAATATGAGGTTCAATAAGGTAAAGTGCCAGCTCCGACCTTGGGCCTCAACAACCCCAGGCAGCGCTTCAGGCTGGACAAAGAGTGGCTGGAAAGCTGCTCAGCAGAAAAGGGCCTGGGTTTGCCGATTGATAGCCAGTTGAACACAAGACAACAGTGTGCCCAGATAGCCAGGAAGGCCAGTGGCATCCTGGCTTGGATCAGAAATCGTGTGTCCAGCAGGACCAGGGCAGTAACAGTCCATCTATACTTGGAGAGGCCACACCTTAAGTCCTGTGTCCAGTTCTGGGCCCCTCAAGAAAGACACTGAGGTGCTGGAGCAAGTCCAGAGAAGGACAATGAAGCTGGTGAAAGTGCTAGAGAATAAGTCATATGAGGAGTGGCTGAAGGAGCTGGCTTTCTTTAGCTTGGAGAAAAGAAGGCTCACGTGAGACCTTATCACGCTCTACAACTACTTAGAAAGGAGATTGTAGCCAGGTAAGGATCAGCCTCTTTTCCCTGGTAACTAGTGAAAGGAGGAGAGAGCATAGCCTCAAGTTGTGCCGAGGAGGTTCAGGTTGGACATCAGGAAGAATTTCTTCACTGAAAGGGTGGCCAGGCATTGGAACAGGCTGCCCACAGAATTGGTGGAGTTACCATTCCTGGAAGTGTCAAGAAATGACTGGACATGGCACTTGGTGCTATGGTCTAATTGACAGGGTGGCAATTGGTCAAAGATTGGACTTGATGATCTCGAAGGTCTTTTCCAACCTTTATGATCCTATGATTCTAATGTTGTAGCTGAGTTATTTAGGGAAGGCTACTGAAAACAGTCAGAAACAAAATCATTAGTTAGACCACTCTGGGCTAAATTCAGCTTTAAATCACTTTAACATATGGTGATAATCAACTTCTTACACGTTACCCCACCAAGGAAGCTGGAACATAATTACAACCCTGCACTGCATGCTGTTTGAAAATGCAGGATTTGTGCAGTTTCAAACTAGAGTTTAATAGAGCTCTCTGCCTGCTTAATAAAAATTCTATGCTTTCGTTAGCCTCTCTATTATATATGCAATACTACCTATAGCTTAAAGGCTATATAAATACAAATTTTGGTAAACACACACAAGTTCATGGTAAATGGAAACCAAACAATCTTTTAAAATCCCAAGATGACCAGATGTAAAATGCATTTAAACCTAAAGACAGTACTTCAGACTGCAAGTAGTTCCCAAGTCACCACAGACCAAGAAACAAAAGGTACAGATTCCATGGTGAAAGAGTCAAAAAGATGTATGCATGGTATGAGACAGAGAAGGATATGGGTGAGAGAGACACAGGAATGCAGAAGTCAACACTGAGCCCAAAGGACATGTTTGAGGGTGACATGTCAGAAGGCCCTGTTCAAGGACTTTACAAGTGCTTTGTGATTAGAAACACTGAACAGGCCTAGAACTGGTTTGTCTGAGTTGTGGTGCTGGCAAATACCTTGTGGACAGATGGGTTTAATTTCCTTATCTCCAAATACAGACTGGCAGGTTTTTTTATGCGTTGCCACTTCAGATCTCCTCTACTGTGTGCTGCTGTCATCTTCAATCCCTCCTCTTGTGCTGTGACCACTTCAAATGATTCTGTGTATCCCAACAGAAGTCAATACTACAGGACCTTGGCTCACCAACAGCGGCTCAACAAAGCTGTGTTAACACACGAACACAAGCAACCAAGAAGCAAAAGTGCACAAAACCCTTGCGGAAGCTAGACGGCAGTGTTGGCACATGCTCTAAGGCACAGGCAAGCTGCTGCTCAGATTTTGAACAGTAGGCTCTAATTGTGGGAACTCCATTTACAGGAACGGTGTTTCGACCTCCTTTTTTTTTGGTTATCTGAAATAAAAATGGTTTAGCACCTCTGAAACCTCAGCCTCAAAAATAACAGCCACAAGAGAGGTGCTCAGATTACATAGGGGAAGCAACAGCCAAAATGATTCAAGAAAAGGTCTCAAAGCAGAAAAGAACTTACCGTTTTCCTTGGTAGTAAAAGGTGTTTTCTCCCTTTAATTCAAATTTCTGCATGTCAGTACATGGTCCAATTGAACAGTGACACTAAATGAGCTTGTCACTAAAAGGAAGTTGCAGTTTTTGAAATGGCTATTCACATTCAAATGAGATAGAAAGAGAAGTGGAGGGCTCTGCCACAGACACTGGAAGAGACAAATGGTTAAAAAGATAAAGACCTTCCAAGACCATATGTTGCCCCAAGCAGCCGTTAATGAATTTTACTCTGGTTCAGTGACTCTGGCTAGCTTTTAATGGTTCATTTGGCAAGTTGTCCCTGCAGTGATTTCTAATAATAATAATGTCACAATAATCTTTGAACTGCAGACAGCTTTGTGACTAAACAGGATTGCTCTGAAAGTGATTTCTGAACTTGGTAAGATGGAAAAACAGAGGCAGTAAGTTCCTTTAGTTCCCTCGTCCACAGCCCATATCACACTTAGGAACAGAAGGACAACAGTCACTCTGAGGAAAAGGAGAAGGAATTTTCCTCCACTCAGATAAAGATTATTTTAAAATTATATCAGCAGCTAAGAGCACAACATTGCCAGCAGACAGTGACAGCATTTACTTCCTTCACACTTTTAGTATTACTGATTACAGGCAATAAGACAACACATTTTTACTCAACAAACTTTTTTGGTGGAGTTGTTTTCCTAGTCCTCCATTCCAAATGATACTTGATTCTATTCTAGTGCTGAATCAAGTAGCAAAATAATCAAAATTACTAAAAGAGTGAAGTGATGAACTGTAATTAAGACTAAATATATATTGTTTTTTTATCATGAACCAAGAGTTCAGTGCCAGCGTTAGAACCCAAACAGAAAAAAAGATTAAATATGAACTATTGAGATAATTTGCTACCTATGTGGCTTAATAACCATACCTTTTCCTTTTGCATCAGCTGCAGTCATCCTGCTGCCACTCCAAATTACTAAAAAGGCTCTCAAACACAGGAAAACGCATTTTGTGTTCTCTGTTGACATTTTTCAGATGTAACTATGGGTGCTCAATACATTTTGCAGCATATGAAAGTGCCTACTTGAAGAAGGAGAAATTTGGAGAACAGGATAAAGGATAAGAATTAAAAAGGAGACTTTCCTTAGGAGATTAAATCTTAGATCCAAACAAATTACTCACTTGACCTGGGGCAAATAATTCTATCAGAGTAAATAAATGCATGCAATTTTAAAAATCATACTCTGTGTAAACATCTGCAGCAGGCTTCACATTGATGGCAGACAAGAAGCTTGCTATGACCTTGATAGTTGTTCCCCTTGATTTCAGGGGGACTATTCACATACAAAAGTGTGTGCTGAACTTCCATATTCAGAATGTAAAGCCAACTAATTAAATCTTAGCTACAAACATGCTCCAAACTAAAATCCTTTCAGGGCTGCAATTTATTAATCGGTATTTATGTATCACTGTGTGATACATACTAAATCTTAAATTCACATATCATACCCTGTTTGCAAGATGAGACTTGTCAGCACAAGGGCTGAGATTTACCCAACTACTGTATCTCTCCAAGAAGGGCTCATACTCTAAGGTACAATACAGCATACAAAATTGGGCGCTGTACTTCTTGGATCTAGCCTGCTTCCAACTGGATTTTTACACTATTTGTATTCCAAAGGTTTGTGGACTACATTTTGTGTGAAATTTGCAGCTGAACATATTTATTCTTTTTAGCATCTCATCACTGATTAAAAGAAGAAAGTCCGTTACTTCAAATCAACAACCCTTGCCTTGGTAACGCTGAGCTGCCCTCTCCACAGAGGGAAGTTGTTTGGGTATTTCACCTCAGCAGAACTAAACTAGGCAATGTTAACATTTCAGTCCTTATTTCCATTTCTGTGCTGATAGATTATTAGGATTAACCTATTCAAAATATACCGATTCAGAAGTTAGTCAATTAAACTATTATGCCTGACTTCAGGCAGTGCATCATCCAGCCACTGCCCACAGATCTTATTTTCTGCATCCAGGAGGGTTGTTGTAAAGAACCAAGGGATTTGGTCTGGTGACAAAGGTGTCAACAATAAGATCCCCCTCAAATAACTGCAGTTCATTAGGCTTGATCCAAAGCACATCATAGGTAACAGCTTCAAGGAGTCTGTCAGAACTACTGTTAGAGGAAATAACAGAGTATATTTACACTGTTTTTAGTGTAAATATAGCACATAACCAAATTTAAAGGCAGCACACATCCCTTAGAATTTACAGTCTTATGTAGAACTGCTGCAAAATGAACAAACGAAGGGAAGTACAGTCATGCCTGTTTACCTGAGCAGGAGCTGAAGGATGAGCTGGTAAGAAAGTTTTCTGTGCTCACATTCTGAGAGCTAGCAACCAACCACAGTCCTCCTATGATAACAGAGCATCTTCCAAGCCAGACAGGGTTTTAAAGAGCCTTAAAAAACCAGCTAACATATAATTTGTATTAAAGCCTTCTGAAACTGTACTGAAACAGCCACAACTGTGATGGGAACAGTAGGCTGTAAATGGGTGACAGTGGAGGAATGCAGAGATTAACAGAAGATAGAACCTATGGTGTCACAGTGCACTGCCCCACATTGAAAGACAACGAGTCTGATATTTAAAAATCTGAGTAAGATGGACAGCGAACAATCCTGGTTTGAGAGTAGGATAGGAAGGGAGACAGCTCCACCAGGTAGGCAATAACAAGCTGTCCTCCTGAAGAATAAGCAGGTCAGCAGATAGGGGTATATTTCCATGCCCTGTGGTCTACCGAGCACAAGTGATCACGCGGGGACATCAGCTACACGCAGATGATTGATTTGCATCTTTCCTTATAGAGATTGTTTCTTTCTGAGTGGTCCATTAATTTTGACTTCCAGTGGGAAAAAAAAACCAAAACACAACACAAACCAAAACCACAACAACACTAACAAAAAAACAACTGCACAAGGAATTTTGGCTTTGGATAAAAAGAAAGATTTTACAACAGAATGAAGCCCAGACTTGAGAATTCAGAAACAACTATTTCATTACTTTTCCAGACATAAGGCAGTATATTGATATGTATTAGATAAAGTCTATGTAAAAATACATCATTTAATATCCTTTATAAAGTAGTTGTATCTCAGATAAATTATTTTACATTTGAATGAATAATAAAGGTATTTTTCCAATTTCTTGAAATAGTAAAAGCTCAGAAAATCGTATTTTTTTAAGACAAATCTCATTAGACTGGTATAAACTCCTGGTTTCTGTGCAAGATTCACCCACAGTTTGTCTATGAATCAGTACATTGATTGCACTACCAACTTTAATTTGGACAAATTCAGATTAGGAAGCCTTTACCCAGGAGGAAGAAAGAAACATAACTTCATTCCAAAACATTCCTCATACTGCAATCCATTGTTGACCAATTTGTTTTTCTCAACCACAATACTAAATGGCTTCTGGGAAAAGAGTACCCAACACTCATTTGAAGAATGCATACTTCTAGTTTGAAAAGCAGTTGTAGAAATAGCTTATTAGGATTCCTATATTATTGCTTAATAAGCATATGCTCTTTTATTACTTCTTTTGAGTTAAACATAGGTCACCTATGTTGTTTTTTGCTTTTGAAGTCAGATAACAAAACTGTAAGTGATGCTTTAGAAACCTGTATAAAGTCAGTGCTAAATTAAATGGACAATGTCAGTTGCTACACAGAAGTGAGCTCTAGAAGACAGCAAGCTGTGCTTGCAGGCTGCTGATAATTCATGTGTTCACAATCACGTTTTTCGCTAAAAGAAATGCTTCTTTCCCTGCTATATTGTGTGAAAGGACCAAATGAAAAATAGAGTAAGACTGATGGTATGCATGTGAATGTAGAGAACTGCCAAAATTAAATCAGGCATGGCTCCCCACTCCTGCCAGGGAGCAAAGTGCACCAGTAGAGACTTTTGAAACCACTTGCCCCTGAGAAAACAAGTCCATCTTCACCAGCTAAAGTTTGACTCGCTTTCCTGACACCATTAGCTCAGCAGACACAAAGCCAAGACCTTGGGAAAAAAAAAAGAAAAAAAGCCTGTTTCTTACTTTGCTGCATTTATAATAAGTTTAAGTACATTTTATGACAAATTTAAATTTAAAAACTCAAACAGAAGTCAGGTTTTTGCTAAAAATCTTTCTTTGAAAATAGTAAAACAATGGTTTTGAAGCACATGTTAGACAGACAGAGGCAACAAACTCTTACTCTATAGTGTAGAAGTTGTATTTTAATACTACTAAAAGCCTTGAATGAGGCATTCAGGTAGCAGAAAGAACTAACAACTAAAAAACAGGAGATATCACCTATTTTATACTCGATGTTTACAAATCTTTAACTATTTAAAGACCTCATTCTTCTCTCATGCCTGTGTGAATAAGTTGAATTACTTTGGTATGAAACTGATTAGGTCAACATGTGAGAACCAAGACAGACATCACGTCTTATAAGCCATCCAAGAGTTAGATGTCTGTCTTAAACTGGCCAACTAGGTTTCCCACCGCATCCCACGCCATCTAATTTTTACTGAATATTCTGGTGTCTTGATTTTCACCCATGGGCCCAATGAATTATTGCTCAATCCTTTCTTCTCAAATTTCTTCTGAGTGCCTTAAAAATGTGAATCAGGCATAAATCATCACCGCATTTATGCCAGCACGAGAGTGCAGACATTCGAGGGTAAGACCTGTAAGGGTTTTTTTGCTACACCAGGCCAACACTAACTCTAAAACCTGTCAGTGATTTCAGATTCAGCATTGGTGGGAAAATATGTGTATCCACTGCCTGAGTTTGGACATCATCTGTACTTTTTCTCCATGAAATTGCCCAGCCTTGAATGTATAAAAGCTGTTTGTAACAGGCAAGGATCATGGATTTCTTGCACAGGTTCTGTGAGGAGGTTTTGTCTTCTGAAACAAAAGCTTTTCTCAAAAAAAGCAATCTGAACTAATGGATTTTTTATAAGGAATGTGTGGCAGAGAGATGGAAATGGATGATGCAACCTCAAAGCCAGAAATGGAAAGTGGGGTTCTCCTGAGCATCTTATCTGTTTGCTGCTCTTCATCTTTCCATGGCTTTCAAAATACGTGAAACTAATCTAATTAATCTTAAACCATGGCTGTTGTTAAACTGAATGTGTGAAGAGCAAGAGAACAATGGAATTTAACAAACAATTCTTACCATTCATGTCTGATGCCTTCCGGTTTTGAGAAGAACATTTGGCATATGAAGTATAACCAGCAAGTTAGCTCTCCATTTTGCCTTCTTGACTTGTTTCTGGTGCCTCATGCTAAGAGTTATGTATCAGTCATGTATTTTATATCCTCCTACTGAGCTTGAAAATAGCAACTTGCAACAAAACTGTCCAAATGTTTCAAAATTATCAGGTGAGCTCCATTGTTCAGAGAAAAACTCCCATTTACTCTATAATGAGAACAAGGGTAACAAAGAATCAAGAAGGTATTTTTTACCAGTAACAAAGCCCAACATATTCCAGCACCTACAAAGGCATATTTTATAAAATACTTTCTGTTTCCTGGACAGAGTCTCAACTGACACTGGAAAAATCAACACCCTAGCTTTTTTCTAGCTTTTTTTCACCCTTTCATCAGGGTCTGCTGATGCTACAGTAGGACAGTTGAAAATTGAACAAAAAAAGGCATGTTGTTAGCTTTTTAGTTTCATCTCACACCTCTCTTTTCCAACACTGACTCTGGATGCCTCCATTCCCAAATCCTCCAGAAGTGCCATGTTTGGCTTTTCCTGTGTCAGGATAGAGCTAGCAAAAGAAGGAGTGTCTATCTGGAGGTGAACTGCATTTGCCAGTAACCATTCGCAAGGGACAGCTGGCATGTGAATTGTGTGTCTCTAAATAAAATGTAGGAGGACACAAGAGTGAGGAGATGGGCAAGCTTCAAGTGAGGTAGAGTTTTCTGCTCTGTTTTTTCACCCAGAGAAGATCAATACTGTAACAAACTTTGATTTTGTTTGTCCTGAACACTGGACAGCATCCCCTAACACCCTTGTGAATTAGAGAATTAATAGTGTAGCATTTAAGCAGCAGGTAGAACTACATCTCTGCTTAAGAAAAGATGCTTTCCCATGGCTTAGCCTTGTGTATTGAGCTGATCTTCCAGAGGCTGCACTGTCTGCCAGATCAGGAACATGACTTCTAACAAGGAGATCTGGTCATGCAGTGAAGAAATTAATTCACATCAATTATAATACCTATTGAAGTAACTCATTAAATCAGCCAAGTTGTAAAATCCAGCACACCTGATGGCCTTAATCTAATGTTTCATCCTGACCCTGAGGTTATTAGTGGACAGCTGTAATTACAAGTGATTGAAAAGATATTTTTGCAGATAAGTCTCTGTTTTATGAAAGTCAGGGATTGCTGAATATTTTCCCTGTGTTGCCCATTCCATTCATTCCAATATTTTAATCTCCTAGCAGACCTATGCAGCTTATAAGTAACTTGAAATCAAGGTATGAAATCAGCAATATTCTCATTACAGGCAAGCTCTGGAGGTAACCCATACGGTCTTTAAATGGCGCTGTATCCCAAATCTTGTAGTGCCACTGCAAACATGGAAGCTGATTCATCTAAGAGGTCAAATTTTGTTTCCTCATTCCTGAAAAGTCTTGAAGTGTGTTACACTTGGAAGATGTAGGGATTTTCAGGAATGCCAAAGTATTTACATGCGTTTTTGCAGAAATTACAGACTTCTTTAAACATGAGTTTTTTTCTAAAAGAAAATTGACCCATTACACACTCTCATATAACTGAAAGCACCCAGCATCCACCACATTTTAAGATTATCATTTGGCTAGTCGGGCCATTGCTGCTGCAAAGCATCTTGAAGCCTGAGTCACACCATGACCTGTGAAGGATGGGCTGAGTTTACTCACTGAGATAAGGAATTTTTCCAAGCAGAATACCATGTGTGCATCTCTCATCTCAGTTCTTGGTACTCAGCCAAGGGTGCCCACAGGGTCCCAACTTGCAGTAGAGATTAGAGGGTCTTTCTGGTTTGTTTTCTTCCCTTCCGTTTCCCTTCAGCCCCAAAGACTGGTCTTAAATCACCATCTCATTTTGATGTGAGCTGCAGGCAGTTGTCAGACGGCAACATTGCTCACTACTGTGTGAATGGGAATTGAGTCAGCAACTTGGAAAGTAAAGGATTAGCTTCCATAACTGCCCCTTTAAGCCACCCAGTTCTTAGAATCCAGTGAGCTATTCTACTTTCAAACATAATCATGTTCTAAGGGTAAAAGAATAAAATTAGATTAATTTTAAAATAAAATTAATTATTATTCTCTAAGCAAAATCACACAGGGTCAGTCTCCAGGACAAGAAAGAACATATACAGTCTAAACTAGCATCATAATTGAAAAGACAAGATAGGTACAGTATGCAGTCACTTACAGAAGGGACTGAATCTTTCCAAAATTACATACTGGCCTTGAGGAGTTCTTTGGGAAAAACTGGAAAGGAAGATACAGAGAAATACCATTCCGTATCATCTGCAGAGTTTTATTTCTGAACATGGAATAATATTTAATATTTCTTGGCACAGGCTCTAATATGCAAAGCCTTTAAGCTTTGAAATCAGCTGCCTTCTACCAGCAAGCTGTACATCCTTCTGCCATTCCTCACACTGCTGCAGGGATGCACATCCACTGGCCAAACAGTGCCCACATTAGCAACCTGCTGCCTTAAACATATTCAGTGCCTGCCCTTTGGTTGGCTGGTGGCAAAGAAGCAAGATAAACTGGAAAGGTCAACTGGAAATCACTGAACAGAGTGAACTGTATAGCAGACACCAAGTAAAGCGGGCGATGAGTTCTCAAGCTCTGTGAAAACTGGGTCAAAAGGGTCTGAAACAGAAGCTGTTAAGCAAAGTGAGAAACCAAGGTTGTTACTTCAAAGATGCTCCATGAGGCAATATTGGTCTGTGGCCATGATGTGCTTTGCTTTTTGTTGTGCTCTTATCAAGACTGAAGGCAGTTTTGAACGGTAAGACAGCAAGGGTTGTATAAAGCAGATACAAGCTGCATCAGAAGCAGCAGCCATGTACAAAAGGAGGAAGGTGAGGAGGAAAAAGCAAGGGCAACAATCTCGATAACAGGAAGAAATTAAATCACATGCTTTCAAAGATAGGCAAGGACAGCAGTGAAAACCTTCCACACTCACTAATAGATAAAATCACGCATAGAGAACTTTTCACCTTTCAAGAATTTCATGCAGATTGTCCTTTTAGGTCATAAGATCACACCTTCCAGCCTTTCCACACAATGACTGTACCTATTGCCTCAAAAGGAGAGCAATAAAACCAGCGATGACTCCATCCTGCTCAGAGGGACAGTAGCAGGACAGTACTTACAAGGATCCTTGTAGTACCCTTTGGGAGGCATTTCAAAGCTTACAAGGCATCACTTTGTGATCCTAGGCAGCTTCAGGTCCTTCATTGCAATATATTCAGAGCCCACAGCCCTAAGTGTAGAAACATGAGATCTTGGAATAAGAGATTCATGGCAGTCATGAACACTACTAAGACAACCCATGGTTTCCCTGGTGGAATGAAGTCAGAAAAAGCACTCTGACCCAGGGACTGCAGGAACTGGAGTATGAGTTCTTATGTTTTAATTATCTCATGGTAAAAAAAAAAANTGGATAAAAAGAAAGATTTTACAACAGAATGAAGCCCAGACTTGAGAATTCAGAAACAACTATTTCATTACTTTTCCAGACATAAGGCAGTATATAGATAAAGTCTATGTAAAAATACATCATTTAATATCCTTTATAAAGTAGTTGTATCTCAGATAAATTATTTTACATTTGAATGAATAATAAAGGTATTTTTCCAATTTCTTGAAATAGTAAAAGCTCAGAAAATCGTATTTTTTAAAGACAAATCTCATTAGACTGGTATAAACTCCTGGTTTCTGTGCAAGATTCACCCACAGTTTGTCTATGAATCAGTACATTGATTGCACTACCAACTTTAATTTGGACAAATTCAGATTAGGAAGCCTTTACCCAGGAGGAAGAAAGAAACATAACTTCATTCCAAAACATTCCTCATACTGCAATCCATTGTTGACCAATTTGTTTTTCTCAACCACAATACTAAATGGCTTCTGGGAAAAGAGTACCCAACACTCATTTGAAGAATGCATACTTCTAGTTTGAAAAGCAGTTGTAGAAATAGCTTATTAGGATTCCTATATTATTGCTTAATAAGCATATGCTCTTTTATTACTTCTTTTGAGTTAAACATAGGTCACCTATGTTGCTTTTTGCTTTTGAAGTCAGATAACAAAACTGTAAGTGATGCTTTAGAAACCTGTATAAAGTCAGTGCTAAATTAAATGGACAATGTCAGTTGCTACACAGAAGTGAGCTCTAGAAGACAGCAAGCTGTGCTTGCAGGCTGCTGATAATTCATGTGTTCACAATCACGTTTTTCGCTAAAAGAAATGCTTCTTTCCCTGCTATATTGTGTGAAAGGACCAAATGAAAAATAGAGTAAGACTGATGGTATGCATGTGAATGTAGAGAACTGCCAAAATTAAATCAGGCATGGCTCCCCACTCCTGCCAGGGAGCAAAGTGCACCAGTAGAGACTTTTGAAACCACTTGCCCCTGAGAAAACAAGTCCATCTTCACCAGCTAAAGTTTGACTCGCTTTCCTGACACCATTAGCTCAGCAGACACAAAGCCAAGACCTTGGGAAAAAAAAAAGAAAAAAAGCCTGTTTCTTACTTTGCTGCATTTATAATAAGTTTAAGTACATTTTATGACAAATTTAAATTTAAAAACTCAAACAGAAGTCAGGTTTTTGCTAAAAATCTTTCTTTGAAAATAGTAAAACAATGGTTTTGAAGCACATGTTAGACAGACAGAGGCAACAAACTCTTACTCTATAGTGTAGAAGTTGTATTTTAATACTACTAAAAGCCTTGAATGAGGCATTCAGGTAGCAGAAAGAACTAACAACTAAAAAACAGGAGATATCACCTATTTTATACTCGATGTTTACAAATCTTTAACTATTTAAAGACCTCATTCTTCTCTCATGCCTGTGTGAATAAGTTGAATTACTTTGGTATGAAACTGATTAGGTCAACATGTGAGAACCAAGACAGACATCACGTCTTATAAGCCATCCAAGAGTTAGATGTCTGTCTTAAACTGGCCAACTAGGTTTCCCACCGCATCCCAGGCCATCTAATTTTTACTGAATATTCTGGTGTCTTGATTTTCACCCATGGGCCCAATGAATTATTGCTCAATCCTTTCTTCTCAAATTTCTTCTGAGTGCCTTAAAAATGTGAATCAGGCATAAATCATCACCGCATTTATGCCAGCACGAGAGTGCAGACATTCGAGGGTAAGACCTGTAAGGGTTTTTTTGCTACACCAGGCCAACACTAACTCTAAAACCTGTCAGTGATTTCAGATTCAGCATTGGTGGGAAAATATGTGTATCCACTGCCTGAGTTTGGACATCATCTGTACTTTTTCTCCATGAAATTGCCCAGCCTTGAATGTATAAAAGCTGTTTGTAACAGGCAAGGATCATGGATTTCTTGCACAGGTTCTGTGAGGAGGTTTTGTCTTCTGAAACAAAAGCTTTTCTCAAAAAAAGCAATCTGAACTAATGGATTTTTTATAAGGAATGTGTGGCAGAGAGATGGAAATGGATGATGCAACCTCAAAGCCAGAAATGGAAAGTGGGGTTCTCCTGAGCATCTTATCTGTTTGCTGCTCTTCATCTTTCCATGGCTTTCAAAATACGTGAAACTAATCTAATTAATCTTAAACCATGGCTGTTGTTAAACTGAATGTGTGAAGAGCAAGAGAACAATGGAATTTAACAAACAATTCTTACCATTCATGTCTGATGCCTTCCGGTTTTGAGAAGAACATTTGGCATATGAAGTATAACCAGCAAGTTAGCTCTCCATTTTGCCTTCTTGACTTGTTTCTGGTGCCTCATGCTAAGAGTTATGTATCAGTCATGTATTTTATATCCTCCTACTGAGCTTGAAAATAGCAACTTGCAACAAAACTGTCCAAATGTTTCAAAATTATCAGGTGAGCTCCATTGTTCAGAGAAAAACTCCCATTTACTCTATAATGAGAACAAGGGTAACAAAGAATCAAGAAGGTATTTTTTACCAGTAACAAAGCCCAACATATTCCAGCACCTACAAAGGCATATTTTATAAAATACTTTCTGTTTCCTGGACAGAGTCTCAACTGACACTGGAAAAATCAACACCCTAGCTTTTTTCTAGCTTTTTTTCACCCTTTCATCAGGGTCTGCTGATGCTACAGTAGGACAGTTGAAAATTGAACAAAAAAAGGCATGTTGTTAGCTTTTTAGTTTCATCTCACACCTCTCTTTTCCAACACTGACTCTGGATGCCTCCATTCCCAAATCCTCCAGAAGTGCCATGTTTGGCTTTTCCTGTGTCAGGATAGAGCTAGCAAAAGAAGGAGTGTCTATCTGGAGGTGAACTGCATTTGCCAGTAACCATTCGCAAGGGACAGCTGGCATGTGAATTGTGTGTCTCTAAATAAAATGTAGGAGGACACAAGAGTGAGGAGATGGGCAAGCTTCAAGTGAGGTAGAGTTTTCTGCTCTGTTTTTTCACCCAGAGAAGATCAATACTGTAACAAACTTTGATTTTGTTTGTCCTGAACACTGGACAGCATCCCCTAACACCCTTGTGAATTAGAGAATTAATAGTGTAGCATTTAAGCAGCAGGTAGAACTACATCTCTGCTTAAGAAAAGATGCTTTCCCATGGCTTAGCCTTGTGTATTGAGCTGATCTTCCAGAGGCTGCACTGTCTGCCAGATCAGGAACATGACTTCTAACAAGGAGATCTGGTCATGCAGTGAAGAAATTAATTCACATCAATTATAATACCTATTGAAGTAACTCATTAAATCAACCAAGTTGTAAAATCCAGCACACCTGATGGCCTTAATCTAATGTTTCATCCTGACCCTGAGGTTATTAGTGGACAGCTGTAATTACAAGTGATTGAAAAGATATTTTTGCAGATAAGTCTCTGTTTTATGAAAGTCAGGGATTGCTGAATATTTTCCCTGTGTTGCCCATTCCATTCATTCCAATATTTTAATCTCCTAGCAGACCTATGCAGCTTATAAGTAACTTGAAATCAAGGTATGAAATCAGCAATATTCTCATTACAGGCAAGCTCTGGAGGTAACCCATACGGTCTTTAAATGGCGCTGTATCCCAAATCTTGTAGTGCCACTGCAAACATGGAAGCTGATTCATCTAAGAGGTCAAATTTTGTTTCCTCATTCCTGAAAAGTCTTGAAGTGTGTTACACTTGGAAGATGTAGGGATTTTCAGGAATGCCAAAGTATTTACATGCGTTTTTGCAGAAATTACAGACTTCTTTAAACATGAGTTTTTTTCTAAAAGAAAATTGACCCATTACACACTCTCATATAACTGAAAGCACCCAGCATCCACCACATTTTAAGATTATCATTTGGCTAGTCGGGCCATTGCTGCTGCAAAGCATCTTGAAGCCTGAGTCACACCATGACCTGTGAAGGATGGGCTGAGTTTACTCACTGAGATAAGGAATTTTTCCAAGCAGAATACCATGTGTGCATCTCTCATCTCAGTTCTTGGTACTCAGCCAAGGGTGCCCACAGGGTCCCAACTTGCAGTAGAGATTAGAGGGTCTTTCTGGTTTGTTTTCTTCCCTTCCGTTTCCCTTCAGCCCCAAAGACTGGTCTTAAATCACCATCTCATTTTGATGTGAGCTGCAGGCAGTTGTCAGACGGCAACATTGCTCACTACTGTGTGAATGGGAATTGAGTCAGCAACTTGGAAAGTAAAGGATTAGCTTCCATAACTGCCCCTTTAAGCCACCCAGTTCTTAGAATCCAGTGAGCTATTCTACTTTCAAACATAATCATGTTCTAAGGGTAAAAGAATAAAATTAGATTAATTTTAAAATAAAATTAATTATTATTCTCTAAGCAAAATCACACAGGGTCAGTCTCCAGGACAAGAAAGAACATATACAGTCTAAACTAGCATCATAATTGAAAAGACAAGATAGGTACAGTATGCAGTCACTTACAGAAGGGACTGAATCTTTCCAAAATTACATACTGGCCTTGAGGAGTTCTTTGGGAAAAACTGGAAAGGAAGATACAGAGAAATACCATTCCGTATCATCTGCAGAGTTTTATTTCTGAACATGGAATAATATTTAATATTTCTTGGCACAGGCTCTAATATGCAAAGCCTTTAAGCTTTGAAATCAGCTGCCTTCTACCAGCAAGCTGTACATCCTTCTGCCATTCCTCACACTGCTGCAGGGATGCACATCCACTGGCCAAACAGTGCCCACATTAGCAACCTGCTGCCTTAAACATATTCAGTGCCTGCCCTTTGGTTGGCTGGTGGCAAAGAAGCAAGATAAACTGGAAAGGTCAACTGGAAATCACTGAACAGAGTGAACTGTATAGCAGACACCAAGTAAAGCGGGCGATGAGTTCTCAAGCTCTGTGAAAACTGGGTCAAAAGGGTCTGAAACAGAAGCTGTTAAGCAAAGTGAGAAACCAAGGTTGTTACTTCAAAGATGCTCCATGAGGCAATATTGGTCTGTGGCCATGATGTGCTTTGCTTTTTGTTGTGCTCTTATCAAGACTGAAGGCAGTTTTGAACGGTAAGACAGCAAGGGTTGTATAAAGCAGATACAAGCTGCATCAGAAGCAGCAGCCATGTACAAAAGGAGGAAGGTGAGGAGGAAAAAGCAAGGGCAACAATCTCGATAACAGGAAGAAATTAAATCACATGCTTTCAAAGATAGGCAAGGACAGCAGTGAAAACCTTCCACACTCACTAATAGATAAAATCACGCATAGAGAACTTTTCACCTTTCAAGAATTTCATGCAGATTGTCCTTTTAGGTCATAAGATCACACCTTCCAGCCTTTCCACACAATGACTGTACCTATTGCCTCAAAAGGAGAGCAATAAAACCAGCGATGACTCCATCCTGCTCAGAGGGACAGTAGCAGGACAGTACTTACAAGGATCCTTGTAGTACCCTTTGGGAGGCATTTCAAAGCTTACAAGGCATCACTTTGTGATCCTAGGCAGCTTCAGGTCCTTCATTGCAATATATTCAGAGCCCACAGCCCTAAGTGTAGAAACATGAGATCTTGGAATAAGAGATTCATGGCAGTCATGAACACTACTAAGACAACCCATGGTTTCCCTGGTGGAATGAAGTCAGAAAAAGCACTCTGACCCAGGGACTGCAGGAACTGGAGTATGAGTTCTTATGTTTTAATTATCTCATGGTAAAAAAAAAAACAACCAAAAACTATGAAGTAACACCTGTGAACAGGGATTGAAGTGACACCCTACTGTAATAGCAGTTTCTTATAAAGAGAATGCACCAGATCCAGCAGAGATTGTGAGGGAGAGAATAAAAAACGGTGTGTGGTCACTTCAATCCTGTCTTTCTTCCATGACAGCTGAGCCCTGTGTACAGCAAAGCTTGCTCCTTGTATGCAGTGGAAATGCAGATTTTGATGTGTGCCACTTCATTATGTTGCAGCTGGAGAAAGAAGAAAAAGAAGCCTTTTTTGTACCTACCAGCTCATGAAAGAAATAAATTGTAGTAAATTATAAGGTCCCTCCAACCACGGCTTTCTGTAAACACAGAGTTATTTCCAGGTAAGCAACCACCTGCCCATGTAATTTATGTTTTTTTTAATAAATGTACTTTAGACATTTAAACAGCTGATATGGAACAGCCTGGTTTTGGGAGCCAGCAACCATGGTGAGTCTTCAGAGTCAGGATGATACTGCAAGGCATGAACTGCGTGTTCAAGTTATATAAGCAATTTTCACTAGAGGATATATAAAATGCCCAAATCTGGTACTATGCCTTATGTTCCTCTGCTCCAGAGTTTGAACACTGAAGCAAAAATCTGCTGCTGCAAAAAAAAAGTTTTTCAGTCACACCAGTACAATCTACAAGTTTTGAACTTTAGACATTTGAGATAGCTTTCAAGATGAAACTTGATGATTTCGTAAGGTTTAAAGATTTGGTTTTCATTTAGTTTCAAATTTTAATGTTAGCATTCCTGGAGTCTGGAAAGTTGGGTGTCCAGCTGGATCTCATAGAATTAAGACTTTTTTTTTTTAATTCTGAGGCAAAATAACTTGACATTCACAAAATGTTTGTAAGTATCTTTGAAGTCCAATGTGCTTTCCTTTACCATGAATATGTGATTAAACTGGCTGCCAGTACAATGACTGGTAAATGTTGAGAAGGTTTGCAATCAGCCTGCAAGAGAAAACAATCTACACTCCCTTCATCCCAACTTATATGCCATAGTACTACATGAAAATATATCATTATCATTGAATAGAAAGCAACCACATGAAATGAAAGCAGTGAATATTTGCTTATCCAGCCATTAAATGAGGAAAATACAACTTAGATTGAGGGAAACAAAAAAAAGGAGAGTCTTTTTTTTTTTTTTAATGATACAAACTATTATCAGACTCTTTCTTAAAAAGGCATGTGAACAACACAAACTTACAATGAGCTGGGGGGAGTGTACAAGTACACCTGTGTTGTACCACGTGGTGTCGTAAGGCAAATTAGCTCATTTCTCACAACATTTTTGAAACCATGAGAAAAAATAAATGAGGATGGGGCAAGAAGGGAATTTGAAATATAGAAACAGAGCAAAACCACATACTCTTATTCAAATTTCACAGCATCCTCATTTGCATATGCATATCTGAAAAGGCAAGTTTCCTCCTACCCATTTTAGGCAGGGTATTGTACAAATTTCTTAAGGGACCACAGTTTGAAAAGATACAACCTGGAGTCTAAGGCATCTCTGAAGCACCAGCAGGATAAGACTTGTGCAGGGATAGAGCAGTCAAGATCAGTTCACAGCAGCAGGTCAGCCCCCTCAGCTTGGTCTGAGGCGCCTGTACTTCAGAGAGGGTAAAAATAGAAAGTGGCAGGTTTTTAAGAAAGCACCAGCCTTCTGTAGTGCTGCAGGTTAATGATATTCTGTTAAAGCCATATGGATCTGTGCAGACTAAGGAGAAAGGTGAAGAGGAGAGGGTGATGAAGAAACTGAGACAACAGAGTAGGAAAGCTGAGGAAGAGGAGGAGGGGAGCCACATCTCCACTGATCTCTGTGACTATTACACAGAGGCACAAGGTCATCCTGAAACCGGCAATTTAATGTCCCCACATCCTCAGCCCAGGGGCAAACATTACTTTGAGTGTCTACTCCCCACAGGAATTCCCTATTTGGCATAAGCTAAAGAGCAAATAAAGCTCTGTCTGAGCAGCCCCGTAATGCAAAACTAAGCCTTCAGCTGTTTGTCTGGGCACCAGCTACCTTTTGTCTGGCATCAACCCCAAGCACTGGGGTAGTGCAGCATCAGCTCCTTACTCCCCTTCTCCTTGGCAGAGAAAGACCCCGACTACTACCCCTGCTGGGATGGGTGCTGGTAGGGGAAGGAGGCCAGCAGGTATAACCTTGAAGCCTGTCTTGAATGAGATTGACACTGTATGGAGGCACCAGAGATGGACAGCACTCCACATCATATGAGGCACCTCCTCTAAAAATGCTTCAGGTTATATGCAAAATTTTGCCAACATTTATGCAGGCACCTAAAGCTGAGGAGAAGAGTGTGGCCTCTGTGCTGGATTTGGCTGGGATAGAGTTCATTTTCTGCATAGTAGCTAGTATGGGGCTATGTTTTGGATTTGTGCTGAACACAGGGTTGATAACACAGGGATGTTTCTGTTACTGCCGAGCAGGGCTTACACAGAGCCAATGCCTTGGCTGCTCCTCACTCACCCCACCAGCAAGGAGGCTGGGGGTGAACAGGGAATTGGGAGGGGACACAGCTGGGACATCTGACCCCAAATGACCCAAGGCATATCCCATACTGTATTGGTGTTGTGCTCGGCATATAGAGCTGGGGGAAGAAGAAGGAAGGGGAGGAAGTTTGGAGTGATGATATTTGTCTTCCCAAGTCACTGTTATATGTGATGAGGCTCTACTCTTCTGGAGATGGCTGAACACCTGCCTGCCCATGGGAAGCAGTGAACAAATTCCTCATTTTGCTTTGTGTGTGACTTTTACTTTCCCTATTAAGCTGTCTCTGTCTCAATCCACGAGGTTTTTCCATTTTTTTACCATTCCAGTTCTCATCGACATTCTCCTCTGGAGAATGTCAATTTGCCCAGTAACACATGTGAAACGAAACCTTTTTTTCTAATGCTTTAACTTGCTCTCTACACGCCATACCACATCTTGGAAGTCAATGGGCTTGGAGGAAGCAGTATCTCAGGGATGACAGCCTTTCCCCAGGAAGGATGTGTGCTGAATATGTCCACCTCCAGACTGAGTTCAGTTGAAATGTGAGCTGGCTGACTCTGGAAGCACGTGCAGGAAAGGCAGGCTCCCTGGTGGCCATGCACACACCACCTCCCTGCTGCAGCCTTTTCCCAGTTCTTCATGTCATGGACCGAGGATGTCAGTGTCACAGTCGGAAGAGGGGTCTGGTAGGGTGACAGCTGCCATCCATGCAGGAAGGAAGCTGTAAATTAGCACTCAGTGAAACCCTAATGGACATCAGAGACAGACTGACGCAGGACACTCAGAGCTAAACCATCTCCTTCCCAGAGCTACTCCACATGCCAAAGCTAGCCTGACCCAGAAGCTGCCAACTGAAATCCTATCCCTCAAGCAATGCAAGATCAACTGAGCCCCTTGTGGGCTGAAAGATAAATCCATCCACAGGTGCAGAAGATACAGAAGTGTGGATTATCCCATCTCACAGCAGCTCCACAAAAAAATTGTGCCCACTGTATCTGGCAGACCTGGGTGCAGATGGTGGGAGTTAACGCATATGACTGGAAATCCTATGGCATGTCCAAAAGGATCCTTGAAGGTCAAACAGCAAAGCACATGGTAGAGAACCTTCCCTTCTGATCCTTGTCATGTTCATCTTTATTTTCTTGAGAGACACTCTTTCTGTAGCCCTCCTGCTGTCAGCTGCTGCCCCAGCAGTGCACAGGTCCCCCCACGTAGATGGTGTAGCCTGGCATCACATTTGGGCATCAGATTGCTTTTCAGCTGTTTGAACTACAGAAGAAAGAGGCTGTTGCTTTCAACCCTGACATTGAAACATCCTCACTATCCCCATGGTTAAGAAAAGGGCAAGATTTCTGAAGCTGAACAAGGCCTGGAAAGCCCTCTATTCTGTGAGACTCTAATGGGACAGTCTGACAACAGGGGTCAGGCATAAGCGCTGCAGCTGATTTTGCAAACCTCAGGAGTCACACTAGATTATTAGAACTGGGAACTGGTGGCATCAAAGCGGCATGCTCCTGCTGCAATGATTGTACTGACACCTAGTCAAAAAACCAGAGGCTAAAATGCTTTCAAAAGGTAAAGCAGAATAGGCAGTACTGTAGCTATGAACTTCCCATCTCTAGTAACTATAGATTTTTAAACTTTTCTTTCGCTATAGTTGGACAGCAGCCAACATAGGTGTCACAGGTCTGTCAAGCAACACAGATGTAACTAATTACCTCAGTGGGGGTTGCCCTTTCAGGTATTCAGAACATATGCCATGTGAGTAAAGCCTGCCAGTGCACCTGGCACCCCTGGCAACATGCTGTCCTTTGCTCTGAGACTTTCCCACCTATGGTAGATCGAGATCTAGAAGTGAATTTAACCAGTAACAAAAAGAATGATGAGCAAGACTAGCAAGACCATGATAAAAGTATGTGTAACCAGTGTGCTTTTTCTTGGAGGACTGTGAGCATTGGAATCATTCTGGCACACCCCAGCAGAGAGATGTAAGGGAATCAGCTCACGCACCACTGAAATGTATTTGTCACTGGGGGGAAGTACAACAGCTGTTTAGCCATGTACAGTAGCAGCATGTAATAATGTTATGCTAATAGTGCCTGAATTCATTAGACCTTTGGAGGAATTGAGGAAGGCAAAGTGTAATTACTTGAGCTGGAATTTATCCGGCCTGAAAAAAGCCCAGGTTATTCCTGGAAAAAATTATTATGTGGATTTCCAGAACGAAGTCCATTTTTTAAAAGGACCCAGAATTCTGGGTTCACATTCCTATTAAAAGCTATTCCGTGCTGCAAAGAAATAGGCCAAACTCACTTTTCAAATAAAAGATAATTTCAAGGGGTTAATCTCATGCAGGCAGGTCTGATCAATGAAAAATGCAAATCAGTATATACCTATTGATTTTATCAGAGCAACAGAGCTGCTTACACTGATTTATAAATGCTGCACGCCTGGCTAAGGTATGTTTACTAGTTTGTTTACAATATGAGATGGTTATTTAAAATAAAAGAAATAAGCATTATTTTTTTCCTTCCTCTGGCTATCCTGAAGGCAGCTGTCATGTTACAGATACTCAGAAGCCTATTGAGAAGTGATCTAGTGTTAATGTCAGACTGAGAGGTACTGAGCAGCACCACATCTCAATCATTCAGCAAATTTTGCACCAGATGTGGTTTATTTCTTACTTAAATTGAGTCAATTAAAGAAATATTAAGGTAATGGATGAAGATAAGCCACAATTAAGCTAGTGGCTAAGTTAATTGGCACGAACCAGGTAAGTGAAGTGAGTTGAACTGACCATGCTCTTGTGTTTAGACAAAGAGAAATATGCCCAAACTCAGTTCTGAGACTTTCAGCAGCAGGGTCTCTGCAGTCAACTCTCACCTGGAGCACATGGTGTTTCAGTTGTCTATCTATGCAAACCTGCATAAATCCCGAGCTGTCTGAGCTCCATGCATTGTTCTGCAGTCCATCAGCTGCCTGGCATGTGCCAACAAGGTAGGCTGATGCTGAACCTCCCAGCAGAAGCCATCTGGGATCTGATGCGGTTTGTGTGGTTCTGACCTACCAACCCTGGGGTCTTGTCACCTTGTTCAGAAATTAATGCAATTGCAAGGAGCAATTTAGGGCATGCCCTCCCTGGAGGAGGCTCAGCTGCTAAGGTAACAGGAAGCCATCTTCCAGGACACGGTGTCCCACATCTAAGGCGAGTGGGACATTTTTATTATTAGAAAGCTACGATATATATGTTTGCCAGATTCCACTAGGTCTTTTTACACTTGCTTTGTCAAACTGAAACCCTGATAGTATTCATACTGGTCTTTTTGTCACATGCTTTTGATAAACACAGATCTGACAATTACAAGCTTTATTAAAAAAAAATAAAAAAATTAAAATTTGCAAAGAGAATACTAAAATTTTTCTTGCTCATTCACACATATTCATATACTGACTAAAGTGAACACAGGACGACCTTTTAGAGATCATATGCCTATGGATAGCTGGAATTCATGGAACCTTTGGCTTATATTAATTAATTACACTAATGAATTTTGTTTGGTTAATGGAAGTTGGGTGTTCTATTTGACTCTTCATATCTCAGATGTACATTTAAGAATTTGATCCAGTTAATGTGCACTTAAGCTTTTATCCAGCAAAAATGTCCCTGGCACATATGGATTGACAAAGCTGATGACACTGTCCCAAAATTGTCTCTGTAGTGACAGTGGGCAGCTGTTACACAACTCAATGCCGAAGACTGATCTGGTTTCATGTGCAGGCAGCCATGGAATTGTCTGCCCTCCAAACACTTCAGCAGAAAGAAAGAGGGATCGTAGCCAAAGGAAATGAGAAAGTGATAGGCATAAAAAGAAGAATCAGCTCAAATGCCACAGAGGGTGATGGAATGAGTCTAAACACAGGCACAGCTTTGCTCTCGTAAGAGGCTTAGCGTTGTCTTCCCAAAGCTAACTTTCACACAAGGGACCATTTCAGCTCACTCTAAAGAAGAAATGGGGAGTTTAAAGGCATTTCAAGAATACCAAAACAAATTCAGTGCTAACATGAAAGGGAAAATAGCTACCATCAGCAAAACATTTGCTCTGCTAGCACAGTCATACTGCTGAATGCATTCCTTTTCCTAAGTACATTTGAGACACACTCCAGAATTATAAATTTTGGGGGAAGACAGAGAAATCATTTCAACACCCCTCCCTGTACCAAATCTCCCAGGAAAGAATAAAAAGTAGTGGAAGTTCAAAGCCAGGCTCTGCAGCACCAGTGGTTGCAGGGACTAAAAATGCACAGCTGCAATAATGGAGGTAAACTTAGCTCTATCTAGTAGAAGCCATCTCCCAAACTCAGGGCTAATTATATGATGCTGAGAGAAATTGCTACAGCACACTCCTCTGACACAGGCTACACCAGCTCCTGTCTCAGGTGATTACCAGTTCTGAGAACAGGCATTATCCAAGGAGGAAGCATAATAAATGCCTTTTCCTCCCACCCAAAGAGTAGGGGAAGGGATTTAATTTCTTCCAAAGCTATAATGATATAATGGTCTTGTTCACAAATAAGGGAGAGTCATATCCTGGTCTTTTGAGGTTTTTAGTAAAATGTCCATTAAATTTAACAGGATCAAGATGGGGTCTTTGATCACAGAGGATGAATCTGTCAAATAAATGCTGCTGAGAAATTTTTTATCCAGTCTTTGTCCCTCCGCCTGATTACATGCTGTGCATCTAGCACCTGAGTAGGAACTATGGAAAAGATCCTGACAGGGACACAGGGTCTGAACGAATCCTAAAATATCACTAGAAACTTGCTTTGCTGAAGTCAGGGATCCTGCAACAAGCCATGGGATAACACAGCTACTGGTGGCTCCCCTTGGGCAAAATAGGTGGTATTTAGGGCAGGAATTCACGATAGGAACCAATAACTTTACTAGAAAGATAGGATAATGCTCTACAGTTTAAGCTCAAGGACTACCTGCTTCATGGCTGTTTTCAGTGTATTTAGCAGCAGGACCACATCATCCGTGAGACAGCTTTGCTCTGAAATGGGGTAGGAGTATAGAAGAAACCGAATGCATGATCTGGGACCCAGAGGCAAGGTAGTACCCAGCAATCACACCCACATATTTAGTGAGGTCTGAAAATCAAAAAGCAGCATAATCAGGTAAAATGCACTGTTCAGTGTTACTACTGGGGCTGAGCATGCCTCTGCAAAGAAATATGTACCATATGTAGTCACTTGGTGTTAAAACATCCACAAGACCTTGCCCCTAGCCTCATGGTCCCATGAAAATTTTCTTCTCTGGAAAACCAGCAGAAGACATCAAGTCAGCTTTAGAGGCCAGACAGACTCTCAGGCACTGCAACACAGCCAAGTACCCCATCTGTTAACGCACCAAAGCACAAAGGACACACAAGTTTACAACCTGGGGGCTCTTATGCATACAGCATCCTTAGAAACCACACAATGTTCTTGAGAGCAGATATTTAAAGGTGACTAAAAAAGAACCAAAAAACAACCAGCAGATGGTTTCAAAAGGAGTGACAACTGCAGCTCACCCAGCAGTTGACATGAGTGCTCCTGGTAGACAAAGTTATTGTTCTGGCAGGCTGAGCTCTGGCGAGGGAGTAGCACACCAGGTAGGAGTCAGCACAGCAGTGCCAGTGACCTCAGGAAGCCACCATGAAATGCCCAGAGGACTGGTCAGAAAAGGATAGGAGTAAAAACTGCATCAATGTGGCACAGGCTGCTTATATAAAGCTACTCCTCCTGAAAAAAAAGCCAAGCCCCCTTCTTAATAGGGTCCTTGGAGGCTTTTGGCAGAAAGAAATCGAAGCTGATAGCACTAAGCCAGTATTCACCTGTGAGGAGTCTGGCCTTGTGAGTCAACAGCACATTCTGTCACACAGATAAGGCAAAAGCATCTGCTATGGGAAGGACACAGTGTGCATTTTAGAAGCAATTGTGTTCCATCCTTGCTACCTCCTGGCTGTCAGCACTCAGCTTCAACAGAGTGGCTGGGCACTGCAGCTACCCTATGCTCTGTGGTCCCTTCAGACTTGGGAAGTGGGTCACCAACATCCCATCATCCAACCACGGGGAAAATCGTCAATAGCCTTAAGGATTAGGAGGTGGAAAGCAGATAGCTATAGCAAATGAAGTCGCACTTGATGTTCACTGTAGCTGCTTGCCTCCAAAATGGTCAGACAGGACTGGGAAGGAAGAGTTTATGCACCACCAGCCTGCAACAAGGGATAAAAATCGTAATGTGTGTGGCTTTGTGGAGCCTCTACAGCACAGCTCTGTTGCCATGACACAGGGGAAATGTTCCAAATTCTGCCCATGTAGAATTTCTGGGAGTGGGAGAGAGTGAGGGAAAAATTACACATAATTAGGTGCTAAGAAATGCAAGCTGATAATCCCACTTAAACTTTTAGTTTTCACTTCCTTAAACAAGCTTAAACAAGAATCTAGGGGTTCTAATTTGGGTCAGCATTTTAGAAAGAAAAGCATGGAAGATTTTCTTGATCTGTGTGTCTCTGAGCAGACAATTTGTAGAGAGTAACCCCCAGCTTAAGCAATTTCCCCAACAGAGTTATTATATATACATATCCACAATCCAGTTTCAACCAAATGTGAAAGAAAAATTTATCTCTGTGGCTTTCACCTAAGTTTCTGCCGGTGTCCTCCCAAAGGAAAAAGAAAATATATTAGATATTCAAATATTCATTTCAAAGAGACTTCCCCAATTAATTCTAATGATGATGGAAATACCTGATCTCAGTCATGTGGAGAACTGTACCCTGCTGAAAATGACAAAGAGCTTTTAGTTCCTGCTGTGGTGCCACCTTACTCCCCAGGTGAGACCTTCCAGCTCAGGTTCTTCACTCTTTTTCTCTGTCCAGAGCCACACTTCTCTTCCCAAGCTATGCAATCACATGCTACATAAGGTCCAACCTGCCATCTTTACTGTCATCCACTCACCCGTGATTTGGAGTCAAATACTTCACCATCACTGCTATACTTTGTAAACATGAAGCAGTGCAGACAGTAAGGGAAGGTAAAATCCTCCTACATGTTTTCCCGTTTGGACAGATCCTCAACTGGAGATAACCAGTTTGCTTGTAGGTTCACTATCAACCCACATCCCTACTCTGTTCCGGATTACATCTGAGACTCCTGCAGGATCCTAAAGACAAACTGTGCAGTTGTTAGGTAGGGTCAAGCTTTTGAAAGCTAATGTAGGAAGGGAGGACACTCTTTCCTGCCATCTGGGAGATGCAGGGACCTTTTCTGGTTCTCCTAGGCTTTGCGGGAGATCCTGTGAAACCCTTGAGGTTGCACATGAAGTCACACTTCATACACTGATACATGAGTATCAGTGTTTGCCACAGTCACAGATGCAGGGATCATCGTGGTGGCAGGAAGTTTGGTTCCTCAATCTTCACCAAGATGCTGAAAGAGACAATACTCACAATGGGGTGCACTTAGCACTCATGGTGCTCAGTCAAATGACTCCGATGGGCAAATCACATACGAGGGACATTATTCGGTTCTTAAGAACCAGCACTTACTTCAGTTTTCAAAGCCTTTGGACTTGGGTTAAGGTAACATCTGAGAACAAACAACATGACACAAAAAATCAGAAGGAAGCAAGTGTTTTGCCTTGATAAGATTAGTACACTCTTCAGCAAAAGTGTCTATTCAAGTTCTGGCTGTTTACCCCATAAATTAATCTAATGAGTAGCCTGTGAAATAAACCGTTAGAAAAGCCCTTGTTAATTTGTATCAAAGTAAATGGTTATCTAAAATAGACTCCACAGGGACTTTCTTAATTAGTCTGTTGTCAGCTGGGACTGGAAACGCTTGTGGCAGCACGAGGCTAATTAATTACTCATCCTGCCACATTGCAGCTTCCTGTCAAAGCACAAGGTACTTGTCAAAATACCCCAATGGCTGGTTGCTCCTTTTCAGAGACCATGACAGCAGTAGATGAGGGTCCCAAACTGGCCTGTGCTCACTTTCCATAGGTGGGTGGGTTGAGGAGGTGTTCAAGCCAAGTGGCTGCACCTCAGATGAGCTGTCTGTCTAGACAAGGAGTCTTTGATGCCCATATTCCATGGCTTCAGCTGAATGTGGCTTCCTGAACAGAAAATGAAAACAAGGCTTGGGAAGTGGGCATTTGGGGTCTACTGAAAGCCTCAAGGACATGCTTACCCAAGGGTCTTTATCCTGTGTCAGGATGGCACTGCCCAAGCTGTGCCTGTCTGCTTGGCAGTCAGGAAAGCGGGAAGTACACTGGCTCCTCCTTTAGGAGTGTTGTCCCCTGCAGGTCTTGGGACCAGACCTCTGATAGCTGTCATGCTGTTCCAGGGCTTTTGGGAGCAGGCCAGTGAGAGGCAGTGCCCATACTTGTGGTACACTGACGACCCAAAATGCCATCAGAGCCTAAGGAACCACCTGTACTTTGCAGGAAGGAGAAAAAAGCCTATTATAAAATTTCTGCTACCATGTCTTCCCTACCACCATGCAGTGAAAGACATGTTTTTTGGTGGAAGTGAATTAAACAATTTTGCAAATATGCATTGGTCAGTATTTCACAGCAGAGCAAGAAAGGAATTTTCCACATTGCCTTATTTGTAGGCTGGAAATCCCTTGACAGAGGACATAGGGTACCTGATGCCTGATACTGAATGTAGAGATGGAGCCTCACAAGAGAATGGGTTGTGATGGGCTGTGAAGGGCCAGCATCGGGTAAGTGTTCACTGGGGCCCTCTAAACCCAGCAGCAAGGTTAAAGCCCATCTGTAGGGGATGGTAAGACACATCAATATTCAAATGGAGCTGCCCTGAGTGGCCTAGGATGCCTCTGCTCCATACAGAGTGCAAGGTAGATGAGGGTGGGCAGAGGAACAGGTTTGGCCATTCTGAACCTGTGCTCAAAGTTTGGTTTGCACCACCCCTTACTCCTGTAGGATGGCTGGAGACCTTCATGTGCTCTGCTCCTCCTCTGCAACATATGTAGCTGTTTTTTACGGCATTCTTCCCTGCATCTTCAGAGATACAGGTCTATTCTACAGAAAGGGAGTGAATTAGCTGTGTATCTACACCCACGCTTGCAATCAAAAGGCTTTTGATATGCCCTGATATCAGCATGCCAGGTTTTTACCAGCTCTAAGTATTGCAAGCACTCCAAGTGTACAGCTATAAAAACTTTAATACCCTCCCTGCATCAAATGCCTTTGAAACACAAGAACACCCTATTACGTTGGAAGGCGTGTAACACTGGCAGAGTCCTCCCCCATCACTGTCCTTCAACCTTTGTGGTTACACACCTCCTTGTGTAGTAAACACCAGAATCTGATTTATACATTCACAGTGCTGTGCCCTCAGCACAATGAACATATAACCCTACCTTTAAATCCTGCTCCCTGACACAGTGCAGAACCGTGACTGACTCATGGTTGTCGTCATCTCACCATCTGCAATGGCTTAGTTAGATAACGGATACTACGGGTGCAGCTTCAGGAAAAGTGGTTGAATCCATGCACTATGCATGGAGGAAAACAGCAATATCTTCCTAACAATTATTTCTTCACATCCTTCCTCCCAAAATCCTCAGGGTTGGTACCTGTGGCTAAAATTCAAACTGTGTTTCTTCTGAAGTCAATCTCCAGCAGCTCACACTCATTGGAAGAAAGACTGGACAGAGTTCTTTCACTCCCTGACCTTGGTCTGATGGACCTGACAGCCAAATACAAAAAGAAGAATTGTGCAGCATGTACATGCTGATGGTTTGATCCCCAGCTGCTCTGATTGCTGGCTTTGGACATCGATCACTGGGACAGCAGAGCTGACAGATACCTATCTGGTGGCTAATCACTCACCCCTGGGACTTCAGAGAGGGCCTGAAAGATCTTCACCACCAGCAACTAGCTGGGCTGAGGTGAGATGTGTCTGCTGAGGAGCTACTGTGGCCCTGCAGCTGCTGGAGGGCATTGGTTGAGGAAGCTGCTCTGAGATACACAGCTTGTAGGGTGGTGGCAGGTAAAGCAACAGGTATTTCCCAAAAGCAGCAAGAAGGGGGGCTGCTAGGGAAGTGCCTGAGAGCTGAGGAGCTACCATGGGACTGCAGCAAACTGCTCTGGTGCCTCCAGCCAGGTGATGGCTGATGGTCTGGTGGACCAGCTGGTGGAGGGAAGCCATCACCATTTGACAGGGATCAGACAGACTGCCTCCTGAAAAAAAGCAGATTTCATGTTATTCAAGAACACAGCTGCTCCATGCCTTATGTCACATTGCATTCTTTCCCCCAGAGAACACCTTGTGCACCATGCAGATTTCACCTCCTTCAAAGGGAGCTACTTGCATCCCCTTCTCCAGTAAAAAAATGCGTTTTGCCCTTCTTCTGCCTCCAGTGCCCCTGCACACAGTGATGAGAGACTGCTCAGGCTGTGCACACCCACATACACACATTCATCCATCATTTTCTCTGCCATTAAAGAATCACAGAGTGGTGCACATTGGAAGAAATTCCTGAGGTTCATCTGATCCAACACCTCTGATCAAGCAGGGTCATCCACAGCAGTTTACCGGGACCATGGGACCATGTCCAGATGGCTTTTGAGTAATTCCAAGGTGGAGACTCCACCACCTCTTTGGGCAATCTGTGCTAGTGCTTGTTCATCCTCAAAATGAAAAAGTGTATCCTGAGGTTCAGAGGGAATCTTCTGTGTTTTAATTTGTGCCTACCACCTCCGGTCTTGTCCCTGGGCACCACTTCGAGCCTTGCTCCATCCTCTTTGCAACCTTCTTGCAGGTATTTATATACATTGATAAGATCCCTCTGAGCCTTCTCTTCTTCAGGCTGAAGAGTCCCAGCTCCCTCACACTTTCCTCATAGCAGAGGTGCTCCAGTCCCTGAGTCATCTTAATGACCTTTCCACTGGAAAGTCCATTGAGGAAATGATTCTCTCCAGTATGTTCATAGCTCTACTGTACTGAGGAGCCCAGAACTGGACAAAGTACTCTAGGTGTAACCTTACCAGTGTGGAGGGGCAGGATCACCTGCCAGCTGGCTGGCAATACTCCTCCTACTACAATGCAGCCCAGACCACAATTCGCCTTCTTTGCCACAAAGGCACACTGCTGGTTCAACTTAGTATCCACCAGGACCCCCATGTCCTATTCTGCCAAAATGCTTTCCAGCTGGGCAGCACATAGCATGCATATATCTATATAGATATATATGTGTGTGTATATATGTGTGTGTATAGATATAGGTATGTATGTATATATACGTATGTATATATGGGGGGGGTAATTTTTTTTTCTCTCCATATGCAGGACTTGGGAATTTCCCCTTGCTGAATTTATTCAGGTTTTTGTCAGTCCGTTTCTTGAGCCTGTTGATGTCCCTCTGGATGGCAACATGACCCTCCGATACCAGCTGCTCCTCCTAGTTTTATATCATCTGAAAAATTTCTGATGGTGCGCTCTGCCTCATCATCCAGCTCATTAATGAAGATTGTTGAAGCAACCAGTATTGAGTCTTTGGGTACACTGCTTGTCACTGGCATCCAGTAGATGTTGTACCACTAAACACCAACATTTGGTCTGCTCATTCAACCAGTTTTCTGTCCAACTCACTGCTCACCCAAGCCATATATTAACTGCTTGTCTATGATGATCTTACAGGAAACAATGTCAAAGGCCTTACTGAAGTCCAAATACACAATATCCACTCATCTACCAGGCCAGTCATTTCACCGTAGATTATTAGATTGATCAAGTATGACTTTGCCTTTGTGAATCCATGCTGACTGATCCTGACTGTTTTCTTGTCATTTGTATGCCTGGAAATGTTTCCTGGGATTAGCTGCTACATTTTAGCAAGGTGAAGATGTGGCACTAAATAATCAGAGGTCAGGCAATCAGGAGCGCTATGACAATGATTTCACTGCTTGCTTCATATCCACAGGATAGAATATTTTTAAAGAGATATTTGCATAGTTTGAGCTATATACTTCAATGAAGTCCACCCCCATTAAAATTTGTTTCAAGTTCGCTTGTCTTGGGAAGTCCCACTCTTCCAGAGCCTGCAAAGAACGTAGGAATAGTCTTTTGATGAGTTCTCTTATTTACCTAATTTTCTTAAGCAGACAGGAAGGGTGTCAGCAAGCTTCATAGAAAGAATTAGTCATTGCAAGGGCCCTTGGTCATACATTTCTACATGATTATGCTTAAAACTGCTTTAAAGGTGTTTCACCACACCCAAAATTATTAGCTTCTTCTGTAGAGTTAGGTCGAGACAACCTGACATTGGTTATTTTCCCTTTCTCTTTCTCCACAGACAAGCAACTTGAGTAGAGACACCTTTTCAGAAGTGTTTGCTAAGTTTTTTGGGAGAAAGCATGCTACTTATTATCTACCACTGTGCATAACTCACCGTACTTGTGACTTCCCTGAGTTTATTGCATCTTTTGAGTAATCTTCAATAGAAGCAATAAAGTATATTTAATAAGAAGTTTCCCAGGGAAAGAGCATACCAGGAAATATGATGCAGATGGACAAAGTTCCCATTGAATGATACAGGCTAATTTATTAGCTGTTGATGTGGTTCATACGGCAGCCTGTACTTCTTCCACAGCAATCCTGCTAAGTCCCCACCTCAAGATGGGTGCTTGACTCACTGCCAGGGTTTTTGAATCCCACTCCTTCTGTGAAGGCTCAGTGACAAAGCACAAGCCCTTCAGACATCTGTTGTTTCCCTTTTGCCCCCTTGTTTATTGATCGAATGCTCTTATTGGGAGAATCCTCCCACATCCAGCCAATCAGCCTGCAATCAGCAGTCAAGCACATATGATTGTCAACAAAGATCAAGACTCAGGGGCATCAGTGAACAGCCAGAGTCCAAAAAGCCTCCCTCAGGTGAACTTTTTGTGCTTGAGGACATGAAAACACAAAGAACTGCCTGGGGCTTTGAGCACAGTTCAGAAGCATGGAAGAGCCATAGGGTGTAGCTAGACAGATCCCCTAAGAAATATAAATAAGGTAATTTGGTATGTGGAGCTGGTTGAACAACAAGCATTGTTAAGTGGGAAAAAAATCTATTAATTGAGGTGCATGAGGTGCAACAGCACACAGTTGCACAACACAAAGAAATTCTCAAGTATTTCTTCTTGTGGATGTTGCCAAGAAAACACAATGTTCAAGAAGGCCTGGAGATGGATGTGGTGCATTCAGCATCCACTTTAGCAAGCAGTGCTTGCTAGGACTTAGTGAAGCAGCTCTTGAGCGGGTTTGAAGTGCCTGTCAGTGACCTCAGCAGTATGATTGTCTACCCAGGGTAATGGGCTGGCTCAAATGTGTTCAGAAGTGCCTAACTGTAAAAGCTTGAAACTTGAGCATCCCAATCCTTGTCAGCAAAACTAGTCCTGTGTTCCATATCCAGATTATAGGTAGGACTTACATGATCCCACATTCAGAAGCAGTATCAAGTTTTAGCATTCCCACAGAGCTTGGAAGGTGGAAATAAGAGTCTAATTTTGCCTGTTATTAAGAACTTCTAGAGTCCTCATATAGTGTGGCTGAGATCTTATCAAAAAGCCAGCTGTCAGTTGTAGTGCATTAATTTGAAACTCCATCTGCCAGATCTTTTAACTGTAGGATATTAAAGAATATGCCACACACACTTTTCCATGGATTTTGCAGTACTGCCTGGCCAGAGAAAGGCTTTGGTTTTGCAAAAAGCCATTGACAGAAGCACACAATCATATCTGCAAGGCAACAGGTTGAGAGAAGGGTTTAAGAAAAATTACCTGTTACTCAACCAGTACCCTTTCCAGCACATCCATCTTGATCCATTCTTTTCTGATCTCTACCATCAAACCTACATAAAAACCAGAAAGAATGTAGCACATCTAAAGTTGTTGATCTGGATAGCTGTTTTGATTGTTCCATAGTAATAAAGAAAGATCAAAGAAAATGTGCCCCTCTGATTAACATGACAGGAAAACTGGTAATGATGGATGAGAGAAGGCTGAAGTACTCAACTGTTTTGCTTCAGTCTTCATTGCCAATCTCTATTCCCTCACCTCGTGAATCGATGGACTGCAAGATGGAGGCCTGGGAAGAAAAGGGCTTCCTACAGTAGGAGATCACTTTCATGATCACCTGAGGAACCTGAACATACATGTCGATGGGATCCAACGAGATACCTCCCAGAGTCCTCAGGGAATTAGCTAGTGTAGTTGGTAAGTCACTTTCCATCATATTTGCAAAGCCATGTCAATCAGAGGAAATTCTCAGTGACTGAAAAAAGGAATGGATTGACTGACTACATCAGTGGACAAGGGAAGGGCTATGGATGCCATTTATCTGGACTTCTGTAAAGCCTTCAACGTGGTCCCCCACAACATCCTGCTATCTAAATAGGAGATAGATGGATTTAATAAGTGGACTTTTAGATTGACAAGAAATTGCTTGGATGGTCACATTCAGAGGGTAGTGGTCAAGGGCTCAGAGTCTTGATGGACATCAGTGACAAGTGCTGTCCCTCAGGGGCCTGTACTTTGGACCAGATGACATATGTCTAATGACATAGATAAAGGGATTGAGTGCACCCTCAGCAAATTTGCAGATGACACCAAGCTGAGTGGAGTGGTTGACACACGTGAAGGACAGGATGCCACCCAGAGGGACCTTCACGAGATGGAGAAGTGGGCCTATGGGAATCTCATGAGGTTCAACAATTCTCTCAGCCTTTCCTCATAAGAGAGGCACTCCATCCCACTAATCACCTTGATGCCCTACTCTAGATGCACTCCTGTAGCACTAAATCTGATGAGAAACTTGTTTAAACATGTCTTAAAATGGCCTTTTGTGGTCTCTTTGCAAACACGTGTTTCTTCTTCCCAACACCCCCCACGACAACTGTTATCTCCCATGCAGGAATGTCCTGGGAAAGGTGTCCTGAGGTGTTTCCCATTGGACCTTGTTAAGCCCATCCTGTGATTGGGTGTTCCTGTAAGCCCCTTGAGACTTCTAATTGGTTACTCTGTGAATCCTCCTAAACCCTATAAATGTAACCCCCCCAGCAATAAACTCTCTCTTGCCTCCTCTCCACGCCGGTGTGCTGTCTCTGTACCAGCCATGGGACCACGTGCGTGGGGGGAGGGGAGGGCACCTCTCCCCTCCAGGCTCGGGGCCTGAAAAACCCTGTCGCTGGAGTTCCCTTTCCCCATCCCTACAAGACGTCGGAATGGTTCATCAGATGGAGACGGAACTAGAACTGGGGCCCCCCCACGCTGTGGGTGGGGGAAAGGGATCCAGACACTCCAACATGCCCATGTCCTTCCTGTGCTGGGGACCCCAGAGCTGGATGCAGCACTGCAGGTGTGGTCTCACCAGAGTAGAGTAGAGGGGCAGAATCCCCTCCCTTGCCCTGCTGGCCATACTGCTTTTGATGCAGCCCAGGATAGAACTGGCTTTCTGCAAGCTCACATTGCTGGCTCCTGTCCAGCCTCTCATCCACCAGCACCCCCAACTCCTTCTCGTTAGGGCTGCTTTTGTTCTGTTCATCCCCCAGTCTGTATTGATACTAGGGGTTGCTCTGACCCAGGTGCAACATCTTGCACTTGGTCTTTTTAAACCACATGAGATCCCTGTGGGCCCACTTCTTGAGCTTGTCCAGGTCCCTCTGGATGGCATCCCATCCCTCAGACACATCAATTGCACCACTCAAACCACTCAAAACAGGTTGACTGCAAACCTGCTGATGGTTCTCCAGCAGTGAGGGTGAGTTACACAGCACTTGTCCCAGTGCAGATCCCTGAGGAACACTACCTATTGCCAATCTCCATATGAACACTGAGCTGTTGACCACCACCCTCTGGATTTGATTGTCCAAAAAATTGCTTATTCACTGAACAGCTCCCCAGTCAAATCCTTCTCTCTCCAGTTTAGAGAGGAGGATGTTGTTAGAGACCATGTCAAACACCTTACAGAAATCTAGATGGATGACATCCCTAGTCCTTCCCTTGTCCACTGATGTAGTCACTCCATCATAGAAGGCCACCTGGTTGGTCAGGCAGGACTTGTCCTTGGTGAAGCCATGTTGGCTTTATGTCACAAATCACCTCCCTGTCCTCCATGTGCCTTAGCAGAGCTTCTAAGAGGACCTGTTCCATAATCTTTCCAGGCACAGGGGTGAGTTTGGTCTATTTCTTTTTGCAACATTTTGTAGCTTTTAATGGGAAATGTCAACCCAGGAAGGCTGAAAGGTCAGTAGTTTCCAGTGTCCTCTTTCCTACCTTTTTAAAAGATGGGTCCAATATTTCCCCTTTTCCAATTACCTGGGAATTCATCTGATTGCCAGGACTTTTCAAATACCATAGAGAGTGGCTTGGCAACTACATCAGCCAATTCCTTTGGGAGTCTGGGATGCATCTGTTGTGGTTTAATCCTGGCAAGTAGCCAAGCCCCATGTAGCTGCTCACTCACTCCCTCACCATTGGTATTGGGCAGAGAATCAGAAGGGTAAAACTCAGAAAACTTTTGGATTGAGATAAAGGGGAAAGCAAAAGCCAGGAACACAAGCAAAACAAAATGAGGAATTCATTCACTGCTTCCTATGGGCAGGCGGGTGTTCAGCCACCTTCAGCAGAGCAGGACCCCATCACGCATAACTGGTGACTTGGGAAGACAAACATTATCATTCCAAATGTCCCTTCCACCCTCCTTCTTTCCCTCACTTTATATACTCAGCATAATGCTGTGGGGTCTGGAATATCCCTTTGATCAATTTGGGTCACCTGTCCTGGCTGTGTCTGCTCCCAGTCTCCCACACATCCCCAATTTCCTTACCAGTGTGGCAGAAGGAAAAGCAGAAAAGGCCTTGGGTCTGTGTAACCCCTGCCCAGCAGTAACAGAAACTACTTTATGTTGTCACCCCTGTGTTCAGCATAGATACAAAACACAGGCCCATACTAGACACTGTGAAGAAAATTAACTCTACCCCAGTCAAAACCAGCACAGCATCTCACCGGATCCCATAAATTGGTGTGTTCAGGTTCCTCAGGTGATCACAAACCTGATCTATTACACTGGGAACCATTTTTGTGCCCCAGTCCCCATCTTACAGTAAATCCACTTGAGAAGTGTGGGAAGAGAGGTTGCCATGGCAGACTGAGGCAAAAAAGTTGTTGAGTACCTAATTTTTCTGTACAGCACCAGAACAGAAACATGCTTCACCTCAAAAGAGGTTGTGTTATTAACAGGATAGAAAATTCAACTATTTGCATTGTTACTCAGTTATGTTAAGAGATACTTGCTGATCTCTTGATTTCTAGATTTGTAAGACCATTTTAACAATTGTAGCATGCTTTCCTGGAACAGGGTGTTTGTTTTCCCTCTCCTACCCCCTCTCCCAGGAAGAAAACATCTTGTTTTGAAAACACTCACAAAGGGACAAATTGAAGGCATTTAGTTCCACCTTTATCCTGACATTTTCTGTATTCTTCTGTCCACTAATAGCTTTCTGTTTCAAAGTAGATGTTCTTTCTTCCATCTCAGTAAGCCTGTCGCTTAAATTTGAAGGGCCATTTTTATTCCTCTTAGATATTCTGACATGTACTGCAGCTCTTAAGGTATTTTTCCTCTCCACTGATGCCACTAATATTTACATTTCTGTGTCATATAGTGATGCACTTTTTCTTTTTCCAAAGGACTGTTGATGAATACAATTTCAGGTAATTGTTACTTCCAAGCATCAGAGTTTTTTTTCAACTAAAGACCAATCTCCAATTTTTTGAAAGACTATTCAAATGCAGTAAGGGAGGTGAAGGAAGGTCAGGGAGCAGGAATGGTGACTTTCATGACATTAGTTATCAACACAACAGTGCTCATAACTTACACTTTACAATATTTTATTTATGTGCGACAGACAGGCTGAAGGCTAATCACTTCCTTTCCTACAGAATTCAGCAGACGGGTAAAAAAAGGCATTATTAATTTCAGTGTGAAGACATAAAAGCTGTGTATCTGAATAACAGCAGATGGAAACAAGAAGCAAATTCTCACTCTGGAAAACAGGAGCCAAGACACTACTGTCATTTCTTGTACGGCTAAATCCTGCACAGTGGCAAAAGTAGAAGTTAACTTGTGCTGAAATCTAACTGAAGGCTTTGATTTTTAAGTCTTTCAGTTAAGAAGAGTATTTCTAACAAAGTCCAAATTATTCCTATTTCAGACCATGCAGCAACAGGAGGGAGGTTCAGTGTGGATTTTACTGGACAACCTTCTGGAGTACAAGTTGAAACAAACTTTTAATCTCAAACCCAGGTCACTGCCACTGACTTAATAACTCTCCCCAGTGTATACTTTTACTCCCACTTACTCATCCTTCAAATTAAACAGCAAAGGCTATAACTTGACATAAGTGTCCTGTAAGGCAGCAGCTGTTCCCATTAATGAAAGGATATTCTCGGGCAGTTTAGAAACCTACAACCCAGATGTGCTCTGTTCATGTTGTACTGTAGGGAGGGTAAATAAGACGGTAAATAAGACTTAAAGTTGAGGAGTATTTTTGCATTTCCTAAATTGGCTTTTCTGAGCTTTCCAAATTTGTAGTATGAGGAAAAGGAATTATGTTAGTGGGAAAACTTAGAGAAATCATGGTTTCACAGTTTAGTTCAGTGTGTCCTTTTCTATTATCTTAATTTTCTTGAAAGCTCTTTGGTATCACTCCTTTTCATCTCCCAGTATCTCTCCCCAGGTGGAAGCATTTTCTCCTTTATTTCACTGGCAACCTTCCTGATCATGCTGCTGCATTTCCATATTCCCACACATTTCAGATTCTTTCCTATACTCATTCACATCGAGGTGCTTACTTTGCCATCACCCAAGTGCATCAAAACACAGGGATGGAACATCACCATCACAGCCAGCACACCTTTGAAACCAAGGAAACCCCTGCGAGATGCATCCCGGCATCTAAGTTCACTCTGGGGTCTTGGGGAGGGAATAACACCGGGAGAGGCTTTTTCCCTAAGGGCCTCCTCCGGGGTGAAATCCAGCTGCAGCACAGCATCTCCTGAAGCCTTGCTCTCCGCTTGTGCCTAAGTCAGGAAAGGACTCGGGGCAAGACTGCTGTCTGTCCGGGGGAGGATTTAGTCCGCAAGCCCTGTCCCCACGGAGACAGGGGCTTTCGGGGCGGAGGTCCGTACGCAGGATGCGCAGGCCGACTCCCCCGGAGAAGGACGCCAGTCGGGGGTCCACTCGTGAGGGAAAGACTGCCCGGAGTGGCAGCAGGGCCGGCCAAGCAGCGGTGGCCATCAGGTGGGGGAACTCCGGCGACCCCCCGGTACCGACCCCGCAGCACCCGCGCCGCGGGACTCGGGGGCCGTGCGCGTACTCACGGCTGCTGCGGGGCTCCGGCGGGGCCGGAGGAGGAGGACAAGGAGGGGGAGGAGGAGGACGAGGAGGAGGCGGCAGGGCAGGTATTCTTTCGCGGCTGCTTGCTCCCCGCCCGCCGACTGCTTAAAACCGCCCCGGTGTCTCTTCTCCCGCCCTTTGCCGGGGTTTGAACCCCCCGAGCCCACTCGTGGGAGGGCGCGGCGGGGCTGCCGGAGGAGGGAGGGCCGCTCCCGCCTTAGCGCAGCTCAAAACGGCTCCGAGGAGTGAGGGAGGAAGAGAGGGAGGAGGCAGGACCACTCTCGGCTCCGGCCCGCCCTCCGTCTGCGGCTCCACCGACGGGAAGGCGAGTGGTGCCGGCTGTCGGAGTTCTCCGCGCTTCACTGTCTGGGAAACTTGAGTCGCTTGCCGGGGCACATCTGTCCCCTGTCCCGAGGGGCGCTCCGGTGGAGTGAAGCGTACCCGCGCCCAGCGGCAGGATGGCGCGGACCCTGAGACCCGACGACATCAACCCCCGGACGGGGCTGGTGGTGGCTCTGGTCAGCGTCTTCCTAGTGTTCGGCTTCATGTTCACCGTGTCTGGCATGAAGGGAGAGACCCTGGGAGACATCCCACTGCTGGCCATCGGGCCGGCCATCTGTCTGCCGGGCATCGCCGCTATTGCTCTCACCAGAAAGACCGACGGCTGCACCAAATGGCCCGAGGACATGCGTCCGTGTTGTAAGCGAGTGAAGGACCGAGATGTCATGGAGCTGCTAAGGACCCCCTCAGACCTGGAGTCTGGCAAGGGGAGTTGTGACGAACTTCCCAAGAAAGCATACCAGAGGGATAGGAGAGTGCTGCGGGGTGAGGAGAATTCCGTTTTCGTCTGCACCACCGCCGCTGCCGCCATGGGAGAATGCAGCAGCCTCATCAAGAAAGTGGAACAGGAAGACATGCTGAAATACCTGGAGACCCCTTACCCACAGATGCCGCTGACTCTGTGTGTGGGAGATGGCTCCACATACAGTGCCTTGGAGAAGAAGAGCTCTTCTCCCAGCAGGGACAGCACTGCTTGCCCTGAAATTGAAGACAACATTTTTGTGGCACCTAAAGACAGTATCATTGTCTGTTCTTACAAGGATAACAGCCCTTATGACAGATACTGTTGTTACATAAACCCTACCGGAATCAACTCAGACCAGGAGAGCATAGTGTGAAAGACATATACTTTACATATATGTGTGTATACAAAAACTGCAACTTCAACTTCTTGATAGGGGATAATATAGCTGACTACACTGCATGGGACAATCCTGATACTATTTCAATTTAACCTGGTATGTGACTGACTCAAACCTTTTGTGCCTGAAATACTCTTTCTGTAAGTAAACAAGCATGTTTAGAGGTTAAAGAATTCCATTCTTCGTTTTGGGGGAAAAAAAAATTACATTTTAATTTTATTTTCTCCCTTTCTCTCCCTTCTGTTTTCCTGCTGCCTATTGTACGAAGCCTGTAGGCAGCCTGGCAGGAGGGCAGTGGCTGTCAGCTGGGATCAAGAGCTGAATCAGACTCAAGCTGTCTGTGGGAAAGAATGTGGTGCTCTATAGCTGAATGAGTCTTTGAAATACTGTCACTTCGTTTTGGGAGGGATTGAGAGAGGTCAACATGCACTTCAGTAGATGGCTGATGTCAGGGAGTGTAGAAGTTATTTGTCCCCCTTCTTCTTCCTGACAGGATTTTACTTTCCTCTGCATCAAGAAATCAATGTGCTGACTCTGTGGGCTCTCCTGAGAGTCTCCTAGGAACCAGATAGGCTCAGAGGACTTTTCAAAGGCTAATCCATCATCAATAGCATGCAACACAGATCTGTTAGCTTAATTCTCCACTGGTCTTGACTTCACTGAAATGTTTCTAACACTTTGGGATTTTATAGGCATACTTGACAAGGAGATTACAACATGATCATGACACAGTTCTTGCACAGCCTAGAAGCAGATGTCAGTGGACTTAGGCCTTTAAAATGTATTTCAGTACTTCAAAAGTGGCTAAGGGAATAGACTTCTATGGGTTATGTGCAGAGCAGGATCTTACCCTTCTGAAAATGCCATTTTCTTGTGCCTTTTCTGAAATGCCAGATGTTTCTGTATGGGTGATGCATGGTTACAGACCAGTCAGAGGTCTCAAAGCCATGCTTTGCTGTGGGGAGGGAACAGAGGACCTGACTGACACATTTTTACTCGCAGCTTGTGGATATGTAGCAAGAAAACATGAAGCAAGTAATGAGGATTAACCTGGCTCATTCAAAATCTGAGCCTGCAGTTAACATGCAGAAACACAAATCCCAGCTATTCTGTCCAACAGTAAATTGCATTTTCCGTGCTGTGTATGAAAATCTTAACTGGCCTCTACTAACTAGGTATCAGAGACATGGTGTAACACAATGTACATGCTAAGCAGCTGCTCCAAGGATTAAGGTTTTAGGCTGCTAAAGTACAGAGTTAGCATCTCACAAAGCCCCAGTTCCTATAACTAAACTCTCACGACTCCAAAAAGTTCCTGTGTGATGCAAGTCTTACTAACTGTCTCTACTTAGCTCGTTTTTGTCAACCATAAATTGCACTGGATAACTGTTTTGAATTACCAGAATAGGAAACAAGAAAAACAGGCCTTCTTTTGTAGCAACCTCAGATGTTGTGTAGAAAGTGGAAAAGAATTTTGCACTGAAATGAGCTTTTCCTGTCTACAGAATTGTCTGGATACTGAATGTAAATATTATGCATACACCTGTGTGCTTGTTTGTTTGTTTAGAAACTTACTTCAAGTAGTAACAGATGGCCAGTCTCTGAAAAGCTTCCCAGAAGGAGGAAACAAAATTTTTTACATTGGATAGTTTGATTTCTTTCATACCAAAAAAGATGTTAAAGCTTTGGCCACACTTTAGCATCAGGATGCTATTAGGGCACATTCAAAAAACACTAGCTAGTTTGAGTCAGGTAAAGCCTCTCAATAGGTGGTTACTAGCAGCTTTGCTGCTCAGGCATGCAGGAAGAGTACTGTGGTAATAAATAAACCCTTGCACTCTGTCCAGCCCAAGTTTTATTCACTGAGCAAAGGAATTCCACAAGACAGACCCTCTCTCTGACGTATTCAGCTCCCACTTCCACATAAAAGAACTCTGTTGTCAGCAGCTTGCCTCCTGCAAGCTTAGTCACTGCGAGACCTTATTCTGCAGTGTACAGAGCAGGTCTTTGATGGCACTGGGAAATCTTACTTCACAACCTCTGAAGCCAACAGCTAAAATACTGCTGATGAACGTGATGAGGAATAGAATCTTTTGCTTTCTGTCTCCAAGGAAAGCAGGTGAGGGTCTTAGTGTGTGCCCATGTGTACTCAGCATCCCTGAAGATCAGACCCACCATGAGAAAACAGGCTACCGGGTAGCTGTGTGCTGCCTTTAACAGGGTTGTGAGCAATCACTTGCATAAGAGAGCAAAGCATCAGCCTGCTGGGAACCTAGATTTGTACCGTTCTGCAAATATATATCTATATATATGGGAAGAGGTCAAGTTTTTCCATTTTTTTTCTAGGATTACATATTCTCTGTCAAGTTATATGGGGTTTTTCAAGACAAAACAGCAAACTCTAGTGATAAATGGTATGGTAAATATCTAACTTGAGACACAGACATGTAGATCTGAGTCACATGTGTTATTCCACTCTTAGTGTAAAAACTCGAGAACGTTTGTATTAAAGCAAAGTTTAACGGGAGTGAAAACTTCCCACAATATATAAAGATATATTAAAAAAATATGGTTAAAATGTGATATTTACAAGCAATTTCATCCCTCTAATTCATTTTGCTGAGGTAAGATTTCTTAACAAACTACACCTTTAGGCAATATTTCTAGGCTAATCCACCATGATCCACTAAAGGTTTTTATTGAACGTGTGAGAATTTGATGTTAAAGAAATATATTAGTATGGCCTCTGAAATCTCTTTCTTTATATTTTTGTCCTTTCTTTTCTGCTAGTTAGAGAATGAAATGGAAATGGATTAATTTGACCATTTTAAAAATAAGCATTTGTTAATTGTTTGTGGTTTTTTTTAATAAAGTGACCTTTTTCAAACACCATGGTTTTGCAGTAGAAATCTACTGCTTATTTGATTGAAGATAGCATGACAGAAGCTTCAAGGTTTTTATGCAGATAACATGCCCAGGCCAGAGAGGTATTAGGACTTTATTTTTGTTCAGCTCATGTGGTCTCTTTTGACGGCCACTAGAATTTGCAGTACCAGTGCTGACCTTAGAACAAGAAGGAATAATCACGTTGCTTTTCAGAGGCAGCTTCTAGTCTGAATTTGGCTTCAGGATACCACAGCTTGGGGTGTGACTCTAAGCCACGACTAGAGGTGAGAGCTTCTGTCTGTTCTTACTAGTCTAAAAAACCTCTGGATCAAAATCCCACTTCTCAGTGTTATCTTCCAAATAATGCATGCAGCTGTAGAGGAGCTCTGCTTGTGGGATAAATGTCTATTGCCACATACTGCTTGGTCCTAAAACATGGGTGGCAGGTTGTATATAGTGTTTGAAGCAAAACAGTGATTTGTACATTCAGAGAAGGTTCCTAAGATATATAAAAATTATTTTTGGAATAGCATTTGCCATAGTGTTGTAGTAGAGTTTATCTTCTTTTAAGAAGAAATGTGATACATAGATCAATGGTACGCAGGGAAATTTTGTGTTACTTTTTTAAAATTTCTGTTGTCACAAATAGAATTTTTTACAGTCATGCAAGCTGATCATTGCAAAGTCTTTAACAGACAGAAGTTTTAGTCAGTGTGCAGTTTGTCCTCCTGAGCACTAAACAGTGGCTGGTCCTTTCTACCAGGAATGGAACAAGCGGGAGGAGAGTGTGCTCAGAGTCTCTCTCAGGAGACTATGTCTTGTCTTTCAGGACTGGTATTGTGTTCTTGATCTTCATTCTGCAGAAATATCCTGCTCTTCCGTAGGCAGTTCCTGATCCAACCTCTCTGCAGTCCTGACTTTAGTAACTATTTATTGTGTTGTAATTAGCAGAGTAACAGCTACTATGACCCCCTCTCAGCATTTCTGCTGCTACATACCAGACTGTTCACAGAGTGAACTCCTGCTTTTGGAGTGGTAGAATTGGACACTACATCATCCATTTGATGATCCAACTAAATTGTCAGTTCTTACAGCACAGGCTTGGAATTTTGTGGTGGGTTAGAGATGGGTGACTGACAGGCCACCAAGGCAACTTGATTTTCATTTGCATGTAGGAACTGATCTATTTATTTGCAGAGCACAATCAGCACACAGAATCTTGTGTCTCAACATGTTGCCTGTAAAGCCATATTGCTAGACAATGCAGTTCTGACATAAAGATTTTTGAGTCCTGAAAGGTTTCTGTCTAAGTTTCCAAAATGAATTGTATTAAAACATGTAGAGGAGTTTCCTAAGATGTAGACTAGAAGTGTTTTCTTGACAGATTCTTAACACACAGAGTGGGGCATCAGCTGTAATGCAGCTCATGCTCAACTCATTTCTACTCTGCAGCCAGCCTGAACACACAATCCCTACTGGGACTGCTCTTGGAGAGTTTGTTATTTCTCTGGTGGTATCTGCTCTTTTATGTCTGGAAACAACACAGAGAATGGATCTAGAAGCGACTTTTACTGCTCTCTGGCAAACTTTCATCTATAAGCATTACTGTTAATTTATCGGTCCTGTCAGTGTTAGAATTCCAGACCCTCTGTGTCTTTATCAGACAAGGAGATTCAGCTTTCGTTGGTGTTTAAATCATGGCTTCTTTTCCACTCAGAACAGTTGCATGAATTAGCCTTGTGTCAGATACACACAAGTGTTTATGCTTAATGTTTTTTCTTACTGTGCCATGGATGGGTGCATATACATTATACGTTCATTTGCAAGAGCAGGTCACAGAATGCACAATGTAGCCATGTAATTTGAGATCTCCTCAGAGGTGTCTTTCTAACTTTCCTGCTTCAAGCCTATTGTTGCAATTCATAATTCCTTCCATCCTTTAGAAGAAGAAAGTTTTTTTAAGAACAACTCTGTTGTGGCTGTTTAAGAACACACATTTCTTTCAACAGAGTTAAAGTATCCCAGGTCTGTGCTTCAATACAGCCCCTGTGAAATCCTGGCAATTGAAAACTGAAATTTTCCGGTGCTTTGCATTCAGTATTTCCCCAAACCACTGGTAAAAGCCTTGAACCTTTGGTCAGTTCTGAAAGATTCAGTTTTAGTATTTCAACTTCAAGTGTCATTACTTAGGGAGTGAAAAAGGGTTAAACACTTTGGAAATCTGGGTCTGTACTTTGTTCTAGTGAGAGTAGAACAGAAAAAGAAGTGTCCTTCATGATAGCAAAAGTAACCAAATTTTTCAGATTAACTGTGTTAAATTCTGGTCACAGAGACAATATGTTTAGTGCATTCTGCCATATGTGTGTCTTCTCTTCGGTAGCTTTCCCTGAACAGGCTCCTTAGGTGGGGACAGAGAGTGTTTTTCTGCCTGAAGGCAGGATACAAGAGCAACAGAAAAAAAATAGATGTAGTAGGGATCTGATGCCAGGAAAGCTGATTCATTTTCAGATCTCATCAAAACACTTATTTGCACATCACTGTATTTTACTATGAAATGCACTAATAATCAGCAGTTATACACAGTCATGTACATAAGGATGCTACTACATTAGCTTCATATTTGGCACTCACTTGCAGGAAGTAACTATTTTGTTGCTGTTGAAATCCAAGGCAAAATTCACAAAGGTGTAACAGTAAAAATTTGATGTGAATCTTCAGGGTCAAACTTAGTGTTGTATGGAAACTGTTGAATCCAGTTTTTTGAATTTAGTTCCAAAAAGGGTGCATATGCACTTTAAATCTAGAGCAGTGGAAGAGTGAGGTACAGCTACAGAAGATGGGGTAGCTTGTTTGCTGTCTGAACCAGAGGACTGTGGTTAGTATCCTCTGGGGCACTAAATAACATCAGTAGATGTTATTGAATGCTCTTTGGAAGGCTTCCTCACAAAATCTACAAAACCCACTCTCTCACATTTCAAACTGGTTGTTTCATGTCTCTATATTAGAAAGTTCATTTAAGCAAATTTAAAATTAGAAAGGGAATTTTCCTGTATTTTCTTTGGAGAGGACTTTTTTTGCAAATAATTTCATTTCTGAATTCCAATTTAGAATGTAAAAAATGTATAATCCAATGTTTTATACGTACTGGCATGAAGTAGGGAAAAATTCAGAGAGGAATTAGGATAGAGAGCTCATTAACTGAAAAGCAGATGGTAGTCAGCTGGAGAATAATCAGAATAATGTTGCATAGCCTTGTCTTTTTACTAGTCTGAAAGGACAGCCCCAGAAAGACACTCTTAAAAAAACCAAAGATTCTTACTATTGAGGTCAATTCAGATGGAAGGGCTATTAGTAAGTGTCTAAGTGGGATGGGAGAGATGTTCTACGTACTGGGGAATCTCATACTAATCAGACATAGATCTTGGAGAGACTCTGCATCCTTTGACTGCACAGTCAGGCTCAACAATCATACTATGCCTGTGCACTGTTTGCAAAGAACACCTGATTTTATTTCACTTTTATTTGAATAAATGTGGTTTGACTAATCAGCTGTATGAAGAAGCAGATAACTCTTTAGAAAAAAATAACCTTGAAACTGGAGACCCCCTGCACATATCAGTAACAAGCTAAATATAAGATGTTTGCTACCTAATCTAGGGGATAAAGAATAACTTCTTGGTGGCAAAACACAGTCTCTTTCCAGTGCCAATGGTTTGAATGAAATCTAGGAAGTTTTACACTTGGAAATATGTTAATGATGTTTTCTTTTTACTTGTTGTGATTTTTTTAAATGTTGTGATTATTCGGTCTGTTCCTCAATATTGAAGTTGAAACAAGATAGTGAAAGTTCATCAATCTAATTAAAGACTTTCATAAGTCAGTTTTTGTGTTGTGTGATTTTTTTAATATTCCTATCTACATTCCCAATGCTATGTAGATGGAACTGCAATAAGCAATAATCAAAATGCACAATCCTTCCATAAAATCACCACATCAGGAATACAGTATTAGTATCCTCTGTATTATTTTGCATGACTGTGGACAATGAATGGCTGCTGAGTGAAGAAATGAAGTGATCTATAAGGTACATATTGCTTTCATTTCTTCAGCTCTATTATTGTAATTTTTTCCAATTTTCTCATAGAATACAATGTTCAAGGAAAGGAGGAACATATCACATACTTATCTGTATAGAGTGCCATTTTAGAAAAGAATTCCTGCTAGATTAGCTGACTGACTCCACATCTGAGATGTGAACTTCTGTAGATTTAAAGCATCTCACAGATGAACACTGTGCTGTTATCATATGTTACCAGCTGGTAAATGCTTTCCTGCATCTGAAATGTTTCTGTAGCCATTGACTACACCTTTGAAATCCAAGATAAATCTTAAAATACTTGTCAATTGACTGAGGACACTTGTGTTTGCATCTGTGATGTTCATTACCCTGTACTTCTGTCTTCTGGAGGAAGAGCATCATATTGTTACAGTCATCAGACAAACTGACATTCATAAGGACTACTGCTTGAAGTTGCAGAAGAGTTATCATAGATTCTATGGTCCTTAGAAAATAATCCAGTTCTCATGCTGGATATGCTCTGTTTGATCAATAAACAACAACAAAACTGAAGTAGGCTGACACAGGTATCATTCAAGCTGTATCTCTTTTGTAGATAAACACCAGACTCTAAGCCTCCTAAGTCTTCAAGAGTCTGTGTTATCTTCAGCAGACTTTGAATTACTACCTGAAGACTTGTCAGAGCTGAAAGCTGTCAATCCAACAAGCTTGCTAATGGTCACTCACCACTCATTTCTTTCTAGAAGAAGTTAAACTCATAAGACACACATTTTAGAGCTTTTAATTCTATAAACAACATTAAGATAAAGCAAAAGAGTTAAAACTGAAGTATTGCTACAGACAAATATAGCAAAACATATGCTTTCACATCCACATTTCATAAAAAACCCTAGGATATGTGCCTTTTTAATAAAAATGTAAACAAATGCCAACTCATTTAAAGAATAATGTAGAACATCTAATACATTATGAAGGATTATAATAGAGCAGAGAGTCTGACAATTTCTAGATAGCATTTGCATGAAGGAAATTGTTGTATTGGAGAACATCTCTTGGCTCTGAATAACCGAAAGATTTATTTCACAAAGATTACAAAAAAGGTATCTACCTACTAATATGAAACTCAAAACCAGAGAAAGTATTTTTTTAGGCTTACAAAAAATATGAAACCAATTAAAAATTTTAATTTTAAAAAATTTGACTGGACTCTCATGTGCCAAAATCAGCTATGTCTATGTTCCTTGTTTTGTATCCTTCTTCTCTCTATTTCATGTATTTAATTCTGTTAGATTGTTTGTTAATCAGTTGAACTGGAGCTGGCTAAACTCTTCAAAATAGATTAGCCCTAAATGGTAAGTTTTTAAAGGAAGTCTACTAGTGCAGTGCTCACAGAATCATGCTCATCTACAGATTACTCCACTAGTAGGAATGGGTCTCTCTTTACAGGAAATGCTTGCTCAGGGATGACCTTTTCTAAGATGTGTCCTAGATTACTCAGTGACTCAGAGGGCTGCCTGATTTCACAGACAGCTAGCCAGCAATAGCAGGTCCATTGCCACATTAGTCAAAGCAACTACATAACATTAGCTAATGTTAAGAGCTGTTTTTTGGAGAAATCCCAGAAAAGCCAAGGACAAGAGCAGCTGTAGTGAACTTTAGTCTGTTTAACAGCAGCATGCAATGTCTTTAGTTTCCCTCCCAAGATTTCAAGATCTCTGTATCAAGACCTCGGGTGTCCCTAGAAATTGACTGTATGGAGACACATCAGACTTTCTTTGTTATTTTTTCTATGCTCCAGACAATGGAGATGAAATGGAAGCAGGATCACAGATTCTCATTTCAATTTGTATCCATTGCTCTGCTTCATCCCCCTCTTTCCATGGACCTTGCTTTCTCACACAGCACACATCTCATTTTTCACTCTCACAGCACAAACCCAGTCACAACCACAAGGTTTATTGTACCACTAAATTACAATACTGCATTGTCTCCTTCTTTATTGTGGAAGCAGCTTACAGGCTGGAATGTCTGGACAGCAGATCTCGAAGTCATGGTGGCTGCTGGCAGGGGATTACCCAACAAAACCTAATCAAGAAGCAACACAAAAGGGAGCTACCTTCTGCCCTGGTAGCTGTATGTATGTATTATTCCCCAAGATAAGTTTTTGCTTTTTTGTGTTTTCAGTGCCACTGATAGGAGAGACACCTGTGAATGAAATCTGAGCTAATACATTCACAAGGCCAAAGGAGTGTGCTACCTCTTTTCTAATTTTCTAATTCAGCAGAATGATCTAGCAAGCAAAAAACCAGAATGGATACTGGAGCCAGTGACTGGCTAGTAAGCAGGACTTCAGAGAGGATCACTGGAAAGTACGCCTGGTATCAAAGTGTATGAAGTTCTGTTGGCATCTTGAGGAGTCACAGAAGTGCTGGTGTTTGTCTTCTGGAAGTCAGAGGCTTTCTTACCTTCAAGCCAGTATGTTACCATGTCTCCTTTCCCCTAAGGAAGAAAATCAGTCATGAGGTTACAATACTATCCATCATTTATGAAATAATTTTTTACTACAGTACAAAAGAAGTCCCAAAAGGAGATTGATGTGCCTGTCAGTGATTTTACATACAGAGAAAATGAGGCATAAGACCTTCTCTTAAAAAATAATGGCAGCAGTATCAATTAAAACAATTCTTTGAAGTCTCATCCAAAATTGGGCACACAAGTATGTTAGTTCTCTTATAGCACTCACATGATGGTTTGTGATGTCTCTGAATGACCTTTTTTTTGAATGTGCCATGCAGGACTTCCAAGCTTGGCTAAGTCCTTCATTTCTGACTTATCAGAGTTGTTCCATGCCAGCCATGGAACCAGCCATTTAATTGGTTCTGGTTTAATACTTGAACGTGCTTTCTTTAGATCAGGAATTAGTCTAACTAAAGGACTGTGAGATATAAAGGACTGCAAGACATAAAGGACTGCATGGGTTAAAATTCAGGGACTCCAGAGTGCTTTCACACTCTCCTCTCTGAAAAGCTGAGCATAGATGTTGCATACACACCTTGACTTGTAAATTCCCACGGCATACTAACACATACTCTCCAATCTGCTCCAACAGTTGGTATACACTTGAACTGCACTGTATTTTAAGAGCTGGAAAAAGAAATAGTTGTCATATTATCAAACAATTTAAACATCTAAGACAGATCCACCCCACAATGTGTACCAAAGATTTCAAGACCCATTAGTGAACTCCCCCTTGGTTTTTTTCATGTCTCTGCTGTCATTCCTCTGTTATTTGAAATGTTCACACACAAGCTCCAGTATCCTGGCCTGTCTGTGAGAGCATCTCACAACAAGTGTGTGGCTGTCAACAAACACTGCTCTTCACTTTCTGCATCTAATAGTATTTGTCTACTCTGTGCAGCTGCCTGGCTGGTGCTACTGATGGGCATCCATTTAATCTGGTGAAGAAAACTGTATATAGTTTTATCTCCTAGTCAATAAAGAGCCAGCTCTTTCTTTGCACATATAATTTTCAGCAAAATCTAAACATTAGAGAAGCTGCTATCCTTGCTCTGACTCCAAACCTGTTAATAAAGACAGGCGGAAAGGATGATATTACCATAATTCCACAATTTTTTTTACAATGTGATTTTTTCCTAGTTGAGATTTTACCTCCATGTAAACCTCACCTCCCTTGCCCTCTGCAGATGGTGGGAAAGGACCAAAGAAGATGACAGATAGACAAAATACTACTTTTGCCAGAAAGTAAAATTTTGCCAAAATTTTAAAAATTGAAAAAAAAAAGCCAAACAAACAAACAAAAAAACCGAAACTGGGTTTTGTTTTATTTCATGTTGAGGGGTTTTTGCCTGTAACAATCAGTGACAGAGAGTAAATCACTATGCTTCTTTGTTTGAAAAAGATCCCAGATTGATGGTAGTACTGTCTAAGATTGTCTTAGTGATTGTTCTTAAATCATAAAATAACAGTTTTATAATATCCACTTTTGTTTGTTTATTTAAATTTTTTTTAAAGTCTCTGAACACTCCCTGTAGATCAGGAAATCTGTGTTTCAACATATATATATATATATCTCAAAAATATTCTTTGTAGTAGGTACATAATATTTTAACTTGTCATCCTGCTTGAGAACAAGGCACTAGAACTCAGATTCCAGGTGATAGCACTTTTTGTGTACATTTCTAGTAAATAATTAATCTATATTAAAGCAACCAACTTAGGGTGAAAACAAGGTAATGTAATTTGAGATCCTCAGAGGTACATGGCCAGGTTTGCAGTTTTGATGTACCATATGAGAAAGAGACTGACATACAGAAAAAAATGAATTATGAACTATGAAGAACGATGGAAGTAGATTTTGAAGGCATTAGTTTTAAGGCAGGTCTGAGAGGATAATTCAAGGAACCTGAAAGGAGGAGGAGAAAGAAAGGAGTTATCTGGGAGACTGGCAGAAAGAAAATGAAATTATGTGCGTTGCACTCAGGCTGGTATTTTCTTTGGAAAAACGTATAAAATAGTGGGAAGGAATAGACCTTCGTAATTCTCAAATCCCAAAGATAATCTTCAAAACCATCATGTAGGACCACTCCACTGCCTTTCTGCCTTGTTTTTAGTGGATGCTGATAGATATCAAAAGCATCACTTTTTGTTGTGAAATTAAACTTGAAGAAAATTTGTATTTCCCTAGTTCACATACACTGCAATGCAGTGTGCAATGCACTGCAATGTGAGCCATAAAACTATTCACCTTCATTTCATGAATGAAAGGAAAAAATCCATCAAGGTCCTTTGACCTTGAATCCCTTTCTTTTCTTATTTTTTTCCCAATTCTTGTTCATTGGGCTAAAGTATATCAGAATGTGAGGTCCAAATGCTCATACTGGCTAAAGATGAAGCAGGCAAACTAAACTATTATGTCCTGGGAAGAAGTGAAGGTGAGAATATCTCCACACTTTAATCACTAGAAATTTCTGTCTATTCTCTTTGCTGGAAGACATATACATAATCTTCTATACCAGTTAGACAGACACAGCTCCCATGTGTCCTACCACCGCTTGTGTTCTCCATTAGAGAAACTTATCAGCAAAAGAGAGGAGTTATGAAAGTATTTTTGCTATAAATTCAGCAGGGTGCCAGGTACAAATAGGAACATCGAGCCTCTCATTTTATCGTATTCTTACTTTTTTTTACCATAGAGAACTTCACAGCGACAAAAATCCCTTTCTAAGACTTGGGGAATAAGGGGATCTGGTTACAAAAATGGTTGTAGAGAATATCACTGTCATAATTTGCTCATAGGCAGATTGGAACCAGAAATCAAGAACCTTCTTACAGGATTTGCAGTTGTTTGAATAGGTCAGGGCTCAAAACTCAGCACAGCATTTTTTCAGAACTCATGCAAGGATGATCAAAACCCCACCTGCAGCTTGTTCCTTATTACCTTCACTGGTAGATTCCATTCTGGAAGCTGTGTTCACTGTGTCTCCAAACAAACAGTACCGTGGCATTTTGGTTCCAACAACTCCAGCTACAACTGGTCCTGTTAAGAAAAATAAAATAAAGCATTTTTTGTTTATAAATCACATAATCAGCATATGGCTGCTTACTACACTAATTTATATCTCATTCATTAACCAGTTAAAGACTGAGTGTCGGTATCGTCTTTACATGGGTTACACGTCTATCTTACACATAGATTCCAGAACCATGGAGGGAATTGCAAAAAGGCCTCAAAGGAGGACAGTGGGGGAAGTGGTGATGTGATGGAGAGTTGTGCATGAATTAAGACATCTGCAGAACCCCATTTCAACATATTTTCAGGGGCAATGGGATAGGAATGCTGTCAATAGGAGTTGCACACGTAACACTCATTATCACATGGAAAGGTAGGAACAGGAAGCAACCTGCTCCTGCTGAAGACAGAAAATGAGAATTTTGGTTCCTTCATGTCAGCCCAAACTGATTTAAAAAATAGAAGATATAATCTCTTGGTGAGATCATTTAATTGGCAGGTGCTGGGCTGCACAGGATAGGTCCAACTCTGACTATCTAACAAGAAGCAGTTGCAATCACACAAAAGATTAGATCAGGGAGCTGGGAGTCTGAGATCAAAGGCTAGACCAATGAGTCAAGAAACAACTCACAGTTTCAAGAAGAGAACATCTGAAAAGGACAAGCAACAGACACAGAAGGGCAGTTCTCACTTGGATCAGCAAAGGCACTGGGACCATGGAATATTTCCAAAGTTGTATTCTGCACTGAGTTACAAATATTCCACGTATCCAATAATTTATTCTGTTGAGATGACCTCTATGATGTATTCCCTCTCATATCAAGAAATTAGCTTCTAAATGAAGTTATGAAGAAATTCCTAATGGAGATAAAATGGCCACTACAGAAGTATTTGTTGAGTCAGAGGAAGACACCTTTGCAGCCCTCTCAACATACCTGAATGTATTCCTGCTCTTATTTTTAGAAGGGTGTTGGGCTTGTGTGGGATCTTAAAAGTCTTGCAGACATCCAGGAGGTCTAAAGCCATGCTTGCAATCTCACCGGCATGAAGGATCCCATTCTCTTTGGGTACTCCTGAAACCACCATATCTTAACACAACAATGCAACTGTGTTAATGTTTGGCATTACACAGATTTACCAAAGTGTGTTGCCCAAATTAGACAAAAAGAACAAACAAACAAACAAAAAGAAGCCCAATTCTGTCATATCCTAGGGCACAGTTGTGCCTCCTAAGCAGAGAAAGCCAGAAACAAACAAAGGCAAGGGCAACTTGCCCTTGCGTGTAATTACCCTAGCTCTGAAAAACGTTGTATTTCCTTCTCACTTTTACACAGGATTTATCCCCTCCAACCCTTTCCTTTTCCCTTCATTGAGAATGCTTGAAATGGAACAGGTAGTGGGAACATGGCTGTTCAGTACCTGTTGTTTTTGGGGAGCTATTATAAAAAGAGGCAATGGCCTATGCTTCCTGCACTATGCTTTGAACACCGATGATGAGCTCTGAGGGTCCCAGAGTGCTGAGCTGGAGGACCATGACTGTGAGAATGATAAACTCCCACTAAAACCTGAACTTATACGGGATTTGCTGCTCCAGCTGGATCCCTGTACATCTATGGGGCCTGATGGGATTCATCCAGTAGTACTCAAAGAGCTGGCTGAAGTCATTGTGAAACCTCTCTCAATGCTTTTTCAATGATCTTGGAAATCTAGAGATGTCCCAGCTTACTGGAAGCTGTCAAATGTCAAAATTTTCAAGAAGGAGAAGAAGGATGACCCTGAAAACCACAGGCCCATCAGTCTCACTTCAATGCCTGATAACATTATGGAGAAGATTATTCTGGGAGTTACTGAAAAATACCTGAAAGACAACACAGTCATCAGTTACAGTCAGCATGGCTTCACGAGAGAAAAGTCTTGCTTATCAAAATTAATTTCCTTTTATGATAACTGATCTAGTTGAGTAAGGGAAGCCAGTTGATGTAATCTTTTTGGATTTCAGTAAATCTTTCAATACTGCCTCTCACAGGATCCTTCTGGATAAAATGTCCAGCACACAGCTGGGTAAACACATCATGTGGTGAGTGAGGAATTGGCTCATGGATCGAGCACAGAGGATAATAGTGAATGGGGTGACATCACACTGGAGACCTGTTGCTAGTGGGGTTTTGCAGGGCTCCGTCTTAGGCCCTGTGCTCTTCAGCATCTTTGGCCTGCAGGTAGGACTCAAAGGGATATTAAGTAAGTTTGCCAATGATACTAAATTGCCTCGAAGGCGGAGAGGCCCTGCAGAGAGACGTTGGCAAATCACAGGGCTGAGCAATTACCAGCCGTATGATATTTAACAAGAGCAAGTGCCTGATTTTGCTGCTGGGGTGGGGAAAGTTTGGGTGTTCCTACAGACTGGGGAATGAGATGGTGGAGAGCAGCCCTCTGGAAGCAAGTCTGGGTGTTGATGACAAATGAACATGTGAGGGTGGAATACCCTTTTTTTTCTGGAAGATTTTGTTATGAGGAGACAGAGGTTTTGCTTAGGAAGGCTTTCTGCCTAAAAGGTAACTCTTTCTCAAAGGCAGTTTCAACACTTTCTCCCCCTCTCTTCATAGGAAGAGAAGTTCTCAGCCTCTCTCTCTGAGATATGAGAGGAGAGAGATAACATTTACAGGAGTGCTACAGGGCCCTTGTGGCCCGGGGAGAGTCAAAGGTGCCAGTGATGATAAAGCCCAGGAGTGAACAGGACTGGTTTGCCTTTTTCTTCCTGGGGCCAGTGCTGCAATAAGCACTGTGAGATATTTGTAAGTGTCTCATATTCTGGCCTTCTAAGTAAACTTTTGAATTCTTTCCACTGTCTTGGCATTTCTGGCTATACCTCTGTAACTTATGTTACAAACATGAGTCAGCAGTGCCCTGGCAGCCAGGAGGGCCAACCATGTCCTGGGGGGCATCAGGCAAAGCATCGCCAGCCAGTCAAAGGGAGGGGATTGTCCCGCTCTGCTCTGCACTGGTACAGCCTCACCTTGGATATTGTGTGCAGTTTTGAGTGCCACAATATAAGAAAGTCATTAAGCTATTAATGCCCAAAGGAGGGCAACAGAGATGTGAAGGGCCTTGAGGGGAAGCCGTATGAGGAGAGGCTGAGGGCACTTGGTCTGTTCAGCCTGGAGAGGAGGAGGCTGAGGGGAGACCTCATTGCAGTTACAACTTCCTCATGAGGGGAAGAAGAGAGGCAGGCACTGATCTCTTCTCTGTGGTGACCAGTGACAAGACCTGAGCGAATGGCCTGAAGTTGTGTCAGGGAAGGTTTAGGCTGGATATTCGGAAAAAGTTCATCATCCAGAGAGAGGGTGGTTGGTTACTGGTTCCCCATGGAAGTGGTCACAGCAGCAAGCCCAACAGAGTTCAGGAAGGGTTTTGACAGCACTCTCAGGCACATGGTATGATTCTTGGGGCTGTCCTGTGCAGCATCAGGAGTTGCCTCAATGATCCTTGTGAGTTCCTTCCAACTCATGATATTTTATGATTCTATGATTCTTTGATTCTATGACTTTGTAGGACAAGAAACAGGTCTCTTCGGGATCTCTCAGGTGCATTTGTTCAGGCATTTTATGCTTGAGAACATGCTGAACTATGGCCCAGAAAAAAAAAGAGTGGGGATTTTTTTTTCCAAATCTCTTACAGGACTTCCTTTCTGTCTCACCCAAAAGTTCTGTTAGATTCCCTTAGGGTTTTGATGGAACTGGGTTTTAATGGTAATCAGTCTCCAGCAGATTCCCAGGGTAGCAAATATAAAACCATTTTCCTAAAAACCCAAAGAGAAGAGACAGTCAAGCCCCTAAAGAGTATTAGAGAGAGAAGATTTTCATGGTCTTTGCAAAAAAAAAAGACAGAGATAATAAAGTTTATGGAATGACATCTAGGATCCCATATAGAAGGTAAATTTTTCAGTTGTGTTCCTGTGATATAGAAGTTGCCAGTTTGATTAATCTGTAGCTAAGGTTTAAAGTCAGGTCATAGGAACTAAATTTAACTTAAATTTAACAGTGGTATTTAACTCATTTCATTTTTCCTGTCCACAACACTCATCAGTTGTACAAATTATCTAAGTTATGCAGGAAAATGTTCCTTAAGTTTTCAGGGGCTCTGGTAGGTAGGACTTATCTCCTTATTGCTTTATGTGGTCTTCTCACTGGTAACAAGCTTTCCAAATCTCCTTCATCTGTTCTTCCTTGTCATCAGATTAGTCTGTGCCTGGATGCCCCATAAGCCCCACCACTGTCCGTAGCTCAAGGAACTTACAGGCATCTCCTATTGTCTCCACCTTATAGACATCATAGTTATCTATGATTTCATCAAAAGTAGTATAAAGCTTGTTCAAGAGATCTACCACTTGGTACGGTGTGCTGCTGCTGGACAGCTGAGTGAAGCCAACAATGTCACTGTTAAAACACAACAGAAAGAACACACTCATCCACCATCTTAAACATTGCAGATTGGTAAACCTAAACACACAGTAATAATTTCTCATTGGAATTGTGTCAATCTTCTCTTTTTCGGTATTTCCTTTGCTAAGGAACTTTATGGAATAGTTTTTTCTTAATTTATTTAAATTGGCAGCAGACTCCTTCCATTCAAAAAGGACAGACTGACCTAAGTCTTTTTGCTTACCGATGCAGTAAACCACTTTTACAGATAGACTTTAATCTGCAACAGATTAAGTAGTCTTCAATTTTAGGTTATGTAAAAATGAAAAAAGGAAATTTAATATCTGTTCATTTGTGACAAGTGAAGACATGCTGTTTATATGTTGCTTCATGCACATATAAAAATTTAAAACTGTAAATCCATGTGGACTGCAAGGACAGAAAAGTTTTCTTCACACAGCTAAATGCTGGAGTCTTTACTTAGGCCTATATTATCAAATATACATTCATGCATGAGTAACACATGTAAAGCAAATGTTCTGCTGTACATTAGAGCTCCACAGTAATCTCATTGCTTATTTAAGTATTTATAACTAAAAATTGATATGGTGTGAGAATTTTGGAGAACACTCTTTTGGAGAGACAGCTGGTACAATAGATGGCAGCATAGATAGATATTCTGTACTTGGTTAGGAGCTTCACCTCCACTAGAAGCCTAGAAGTTTCTTCAGTAGGAGTCATTTCTAGTCTTATCTTTCATTTTTGTTTACCTGAAAAAGATGGTGGCACTTGAGTAACTTTGGGCTTGTGCAGGTTTTCCCTGCCTGAGATCATCTGCTACTTGTTTCGGCAACATACCTGTGGTAGAAAGTAGTGCATTGTTACTTTTTTGACATGGTAAAATCACACATTAAACATAACATGCTTGTTTAAAGGTGAAAAGCAATGATTAGAAACATGAAATATTACAAAGATTGAAAAACAGTTTGGCATCAAAATCTGCTCTGCTGTAATGTGAGAATTCACAGTAATCTCACTGATAACATGTCCAGATATTTCTGATGGCCCATAACTTTTAGTTCCAAGAAAACCCCCAAATCTATACATTCCAAGGAAGTATAAGGATAGATTTTATTAGTATGACTTGGGATTTTACTAATTCCTTCCATGCCAACTCTTTGCTAGTGCTTTCTACCTGTTTTAGGTTTGTTTACTATCACTTCTCTGTTTTGTTTTTTTAATTGTCTTTATTTCTCCTGTCTTGCACCTTCACACTTTTTTTTCTCTCTCATATGTGTATTCCTGTTCCTCTATGCCTCTTTTCTTGCATAATGCCAGAGGATACACTACAATCAAAAGTAACCAACTGCAATTCCCCAACATTTAAAACTAAGCAGGACTGCCATGTAAATCCAAAGTCAGAGCACTATGGATTCTGGGGTCATACCTCTCAGAGGAGTGTACTGGTTTCTAGGGGGGAAGTATAGAAAGTAGGTAAATATCTTTCCAACTTTGAAAGTAACAATTATATTCATTCCTTGCTACTAAATAATAACTTATCAAAGGGTTTCTGTTTGTAATTAGACAGCTGAAATAAAATTATTATTGAGAAGAATATCCAGTATTTATAACTTACTATACAATAGACGATCAGTCTTCTGTTTTTCATGCATTAAATCCTGGGTTCTCTCAGAAACCAGTACCTCCAGATGTTTGTTATATTTCTCCATCTAAATAACATAGAGAATTGCATAAAATAATCTTTTTGCTGAAACAGATTCATAGTTGGATATGATTTAAGCATTTGAATGATTCTGCTTGGAAAACACTCTGAGATAAGAAAAGGTGCAGGTCTAAGACACCTAAAATTTTTCTACAAAATCCAAAGATCTAAGTTTCCCCTTAGGTAAATTTATGAATCTAGATCTGAGATTGCTGCTTGACAGCAGAAGCTGATTTGAGATTTTTCAAAGTTATTGTAAACTTTAGGGGTCTAATCCAATGCACAGACCAAGCTGCAGAGATGGATTAAAATCTCACCAAAACAAAAGGTATCTAAGTCTCAGACTTTCATCAAAAGCTCACTATGTTGTTTTGTAAACTATCCTGCTGTGCTAGTCTACATTTTGCTTTCTTATATCCTTCCTCTGTGTGGGGTAATAGGCTGTGGGAGCAGGAATCTCCTTTCTCTGCTCATGGCCTTGAGATACTCTGCTCAAAATGCATCTGTAAACATGCTCTTTGTGGCATACCAGGATTCCATATCCCTGGTGCTGTAAGACCACTGAGTCATGGGAAAAGGGGAATATAGTATCCTGTAAGCACATTAAACACCAAACAACATTTGACTGAAGAAAGTGTTCAGCCCCAAAGAAGTTGAGAAAGTTAAGAAAAAGGACAGAAATTGAATGAGAAGGAAAGCTGTGTCTCAAGCAGAACTGCAGCTACAATTAGCCAACCAGAGACGAACAAATAACTGGGTTTTCTCACCAAACAAGGGGTATGAGATCAAAAAACAAACCTGAAGGATACAGGTGAAAGCGATTGCAAGTGAGCAGACTAACTTGGATTGGAATAAAAAAACTAAATTTACCAGAGTCATCATCATGTCAACAGGGCTAACTTTATTAGGATTCATCTTGTACAACATTTTCTTGATTTGTTCAAATGTAGGCCTTTGGGATGGATTATTTTTTCTGCACCTTCTGATTAACTGCAGAAGAAAAAAAGAGTGACAAAAGCAAACAGCCTTTTATCATTCCAAGCATAGGCAGTTTTTAAATTAATACTATTATTTTTTTGTACAAACCGGTCATCTGCAGCTGGTGAAAAGTGTCAGAGATATACTGAGGTCTGTGGAATTCTACAGGTTTTTGCTGAACAAAGGATGTTAGTTCATAAAATTGCTGCTGTGGGAAATCATGAATTAGATACACACATTTCTTCTGCTGAACACTACTTAAGCTCTTGTCTTATGTTTTAAGATAGTGTTATGCTGGTGAACTCATACGATTTTCAGAGGACTTCTCTGTACACAAAACTCACAAAAGATTAAAAACTCAACTACTCTTTTAATAATGTTAACTCCCGGCTAAAATCCAGTTCTGCTAATGAGAAGTTTGTTACATTTAGATTGCTACAAACCATCAAAGTCAGTTATACTGCACTTAAACTGAAATAAGGACACCATAATCTTGTTCTAATTTAAGGAAATGCAGGCGGGGGGAAGCTGTACTTTATCAGGCAGTTTGAGGCTACCGAACACACAGATCTGTTGCATGAGAATCAAACCAAACCGATACTTTGCCTGAGACAGAAACTTCATTATTTGAAAGCCCTCTGCCAGGAAGCTAAATGGATATTACTGACATGAAATATGTATGGAATTCAACACTTTATAATAAAATGAAAATGCACAAAAATCAATGATTGCATATTATTACACCCTCAACTGGAGAGAACAACTGAATGTTTCATTATCACAATGACTTTTTTTAATTAAGGATATTAAATAATTCCATTGTTCCTTATTTGAGGAGTACTTCTTGATTTCTGGTTAATTTACATACTGCCATAAAAATTCTGGGACATGTCATAAATTCACTTCAGTAAAGAATCTTTGTACACAATATTATATCTTACTTACCTCTATGTAATCTGTGGGACATGGGCAAGAATTCTCAGCCTTTCCTGAAATTAATTCTGACAAAGGTGGGCACCAAAAATATTCAGCTGAATGCATACTATCTTTCTAGAGTAAAGGGGATTAAACAATGTTGAAATTAGTGGCGTGGTTTTCATGCCAGCCATTGAAATTATATTAGTATTACCATCATTACTTATATAACATCTTCCCTTATCACTTCCTGCTCTGCTTCTTTACATAAGGGTGCAAGAAAGAAAATAAAAAGGATAAAAAAGCATATAACTAGTCTAAACTGTGTCACTTTTTCTAAAAGCTTTTTCATGGCTGAAAGGCTTTAATCTCAATGTTTATATGAGATAAACAATTGAATACCTGGCAAGATATTGGGAAACATTTAAAAATCATAAGGCCTACATTGCTCTATCACAAACTATCATGATTGGAAGAATGGTAGTTTCAAGACTTCATTGTTAAAATTCTTGTTAAGCAAATTATTTCAGAGACAACATGGTTACATATCCAGACCATCTGGTTTCAATTATAAGGTGCATTTTTTTGTGTATTTGCCATTTAGCACTGATCACAAGACACATGCAAAATAGAGATTTTCCTTATGGAGAGAAGCTCATTTGCCTTTCTAGCACTCAAGATTCCACTAAAAGGGCTCTTGCATGGCAGGAAAAGGAAGAATAGAATAAAAAAGAAGATATTAGGACATATGTTCCCTCTGCACCCCTCCCTGCCACCATTAAGCCTCACAGAACTAATCAAAAGTCAGGTTTGGAGCCACATTATTTTTAGCATCTGCTCTTCTTCAAAGGTCTGAAAGGGAAGAGAGGTAGGTGTATGAGGAAGCTCTGATTGCAGTGTTCCATGGGAACTGAACTAACACCGAGAAAATCACAAGGAAAATGTGTACTCAAAAAGTAACTCAAAGGTGCAGTTACTCAAATTTTGGTTTATGTCTTCAGTAGAAACAGAATCAAAGCAGTCATGCAAATTTCACGGGTAGTTCATCTTTACTTACTGGCATAGGGTCACTTCTTGTGGCAATTTCTAGTAAAATAATGGCATAACTGCAGAATAAAAACAAAGCAAAATCTTAATGAAATAACAGTCAATGGAGTCAGTGATTTCTTCTTTCCGTGATTTCTTATTCTTCCCTGTTGTATGACTGAAAGCCCAGTATCTCAAAAGGAAGGATGGCTAAAGTGCTGCTGTGTGTACTGCTCTGGGTTTTCAGAAATCTGTTACCAAACGTTTCATAGCATTATCCTCTCACAGTTATCAAGCCCAGAGATAAAGAGTTTGAATTTGACAGATAGCAAAGCAATTTTCTCTGGAAGAATTAATGGAATCCAGAGGTGATATGTGCAGAGATGTGTACATAATCCAGTTAAACACAGAGGACTGATTTGTGCTCCAATCAAGGGGCAGGAGTAGGTTCATCGTGACCATCAGTTGGAGGATTGGCTTCTTTTCAGCACAGATCACTGTCTAAAAAATCTCCATAAAGTCAAGGATTACACAGTGCGTCCAGAATAGATATTTTATAGTAGACATGTCTGCTTGTTCCTTCTGAATTATATTTTCCTCATCATCATCTTCCTCAGTTGAACCAAGGTCAAACATATTCATCAAGGAAGAAGAATGGAAAAAGACACTAACAACTGGGTGTTAAACCTCCCCACTGAACCCACTAGAGACCTTTTAGAGCAGTGATGTCTCAGAAGCAAGCACCTCCTCCAGCCAACAGGCCTGACAAAGATGCTCGTCTCTTTATATATTGAAACAGTGTAATAATTAACCCCCTGCATGCAGCTCTGCTTGGTAACATTTATGGAGAATATTGGTTTGCAGTCTGTCGTGTTGCTAATGGTTGCTCTGTTCTGTAAGACATTCTGGTTGTATAATGAGATATGTATATCTGTCTTTCAGTCCACTTGTGGACCACCACTGGCAAGTAAAATAATAAATATAAACTATGCTGAATACTGTAGAAATTAATCTGATGAGATTTTTCTATGAATTTTGGGCTGATTTGGTAGTAGAAAGCAATATCAAACCTGGTGAGACAACAGAGCTAAAACAGATTTTAGAGGAGAATAATTAGATGATGGTAACTCTGATAAAGAAGTATTGATTCAATTCATCTTTATCAGCACTGTTCAATAAAGTCCTAACATAGTGGACATTAAGATTCACATAATGAAATCAGGGGGAGCTGATCTTGGAGAAACTGTGAGTGGTAACAGCCTCTTCAGCCCGAATCAGGAGTTGCTTTCGTGCTCCTGTTCTCATTTCCATTTTAGCCTTCCCATCTGACCAACACTTTCCCCAGAGAAGTTCAAGAGCAAGTGATTCATCTGTAAGAGCATAGTAAATTACAAGTCCCACTCCTGCAGTTTCTACTAATTTTTTATTTGGGCCTCATCTTCAGAAATATTAATGGAATTTTTGCACGGATAAAAACTGGGGATTTCAAGACTGGGTCACCGCTCCCTGGCCAGTGAGCCCACATACATGTATCAGGAAGGCTTAACCCCTGCTCATATCATCAAACACAAAATTTGTTAAAAGGCAAATTCTGAAGAATAGCCCAGATAAGAAGATTTTTTTTAATCATACAGGGTACATCTTTATCTTCACTGTCTCCATGTTGATCTTCTCCCTCTTCTGATTTTATCTCTTACTATTTTATTTTTTTTCTACCAAGAAAGGATCAAGTGCAGTACCACAAGAGTAGATCTGGATTTTGCAAATACACAGATTGACAGCAAGATAGATTCATTGAGTCTGTCAAAAGTTCATTGTAGTCATGTATGACATGAGTAAAGCAGATCTTAAGACTACTTTAAGGGGAATCCTTGGCAAGAAATGCTTTCAGGAGGCCAAGTTGCCTGCAAAGTCAAGTAACAATATCATTTCCAAACAGGAGCAAAGCGAGAACAGAAAAGACTAGGAAACATTTTTGTGGCAATGATAAACTGGAATGTATGAGACAACCCTAAAATTATTGTTTAGTTGGAGCACAGTACTTTCTAACACCACTCCATACTGAAAAAATACAGACTGACCCAGGATGAATGACGGTAGCCAGAAATACCAACACAATCTCAAACTACCTTAGCTGAACCATTTTCAAGCAAATTCTCAGGTTGTATTTAAGCCTATAGACATAAATACTACTGTGATCTCAAATTCTTGCATAGGTAACCTGACAGAATGGATTAAAATTAATAGTGTTCTAGCACATTTAATATGCATACACTTGTTTACAACTGTAATCCCACTTATCTGAAAAGTGGTTGTATAGAAGCTATCCACCACTGGCAGGGCTAAACTTGATTGCCAAATAAGCCATTGGAAAATGCTATTCTATAAAAGCTTTCAAAAGGAAAGGGATGAAGCTATTCACTAGTGCATCTATTCTTCTTCTGACCTTTACTTTTTCCTCTGTAAACCAAAAATGTCACTGTGTATATGCAGCAAATAATGTATAGACATTAATTATGAAATTATGGGATGCATACGTTTATTGTGACATCCTGGAACATTGGTTCTACTAACTTTTAAAGTATTGACATTATTGAAAATAATCCACCTTCTCGTAAGAAACAGCAACAGAAAAAATGGATGGATAGATAGTAGCACATCTTTATGCCTTTTTATCTACCAGTCTAGAGTGACTCCTTATAATTCATTTGGCAAACTTTCCATTTATATTCAGTGAATGCAGTATTTGGTTATCTACCTTGAAAGAGAAGATCCTATGTTATCTGTGCTATTTTCTATTCCAGGACCAATCTTCTAAAAACTACAATCAAACATATACTTGGAGTGACAACAGAATTATACTGAGCTTAATTGTCATTTAAACATACTCGAGATTACTAAGTGCAAGATCAGGAAAACTTAACTACCTGTAGACATCTGTCATAGAATTGGGTTCAAACTCCGAAAGTGAATGTATTTCAGGAGCTGTGTAAATCTCTATCAAATGCTGCTGGCATGAGCTTGATCCCTCAGGAGAATCTTCTTTTCTGTATGACTGCAAACCATAATCTAGCATGAAAGAAAACAGGGAACAAACTATTCGGTGGGTACTTATCTGAAACGCATGCAATAGTAGACAGTAACATAACTAGTCTAAAGGAATTAGTTTTCCCTATTTTAAATACACATGTTAGTCTAGAAATAGTGTGGTTTTGGTGGTCTTGCCTCCCTAAACAATTGCAAATATAGCGACTGGAAACCAAATATATAGGTAGGACTGCATAACAGCAGGGAAGTTGAACTATGTAACCTCCTCCAATCAGAATTATTTTATGATTTTATCAAATTATATTCAGATAATAGTCTCACCTCAGTGCAAGAGTTAGCCTGTAAATGCAGGTTTTTGTTCTACCTTGTGCCTTGATACTTATCTCTGGTGGCAGGTTGCTAAAGTAATTATTAGTTAGACAGACTAACGACTGAAAAGCAGATGGTGGGTGTTACTTGCACACCACTAGCATCAGAACAAAGGCAGCATAGATGTGAAACATCTCTCCATCTATATTTCTAGCCTAATATAGAAGGGATGCTCAGCATATGACTCAGAATCGGTGAGAAGGAAAAAAAAAACAACCAACTTCATTTTTCTTTCTTACGTAAACAGCACTCTGCTGTGTATGGGAAGGTTGGATGCAGATGTCTCCTTTTATCTGGAGTGACCTCTAAATAAGATGGTCTTAGAGATTAGTTCTTTATGTTGGAGGTAATTTTTCAAATAGCTCCCACATTCATTATTTGTGATGTTGGTTTGATATTATCACATCCAGATAAGCCATGAAAATTTGAAATTGCTACAGTGGAACTATATAACTTCTGAATGATTTCACAGGGATTCTATTTAACTGAGATGAGCTGTGCTAAGGTGATGTAGCTGATGTAATCCAACTAAGTCTATTTTTTATGCTTTTCTCAAGAACAGGCTTTAAGCAGAGCAGGCAGTTCTGAAGGCAGTAGAATACTGAACAACTTGGAAAAGCAGGCCTGTCCCTGTGTGGAAGCCTTAGTCATAGGATATTCCATTAAAAAACAAATCTGTTGCTGCTTCTTTTAGGATGGCTATGGGTTAGAGGGTGTAAAAACTTTGGAGAGAAAGTAGAAGAGATGATCATTGCCTTAATTTGCCTTGGCAGCTGCAAACTAAACTAGACTCTTCAGTGGCATTCCTGCTTCCACAGGCTGCCTTCCTGTTCCAGGAGCAGACTGGAACTGTAGCTCTGTCTCTGGGAGAATACTATTCAGTTTTGTGTAAAGGACTGAAAAGCTCTGAATGAGTCTATTTTTCTCCATGAAACTGCATTGTGTTTACCAATCAGTCAACATTACTACACATCTTTGTCCATGGCTCAGGTTTTCTCACTGTATCAAAACTGAGAATGAGGCAGAGTTTCTCCTCAGACTGATGCTGATAAACTCCATCCTTTGTGCAGTCTGATGAATGCATCAGTGACACATATTAATTCACTTTACTTGATAATATAACATGAAACTTGCTTTAGCACAGGCCACTTCTACTGAAGTCTGGTACAGTTGGCAATTCCACATGAAACATCAGCATGAAGCACTTGGAAAGAGTGTTGAGTGTGAAATCTATACACATTAGTGGGTTAGCAGACAGTTTTGAAATTTTTTTCTTATCTACTTTTTACCTGCAATTTTGCAAACCCACCGGTCATCTATCACACAGTTATTAGACTTCAACCGTCCATGATACATTTTGTGGTGGTGAAGATAAGCCATTCCTTGTGCAATATCAGTAGCAAAAGAAAACCTGAAAGATAAAAGTCAGTAAGCTGATATTTCCACTAAACTTTCAGTCAAGAGTGGCTCCAAAGCCTACTGAATTTTACAGAAACACACCTTATAGCTTTCAATTTGTGTTCCCATGCTCAGTTTTCCAAAATATTTAAGGTGGGTGGCTGAAAGCCCTTAACTCCCACTCACTTATGTGAGCCTGCAGGCCTTTAGCCTCTATTAAGACAGCCGAGTTTCTTCTAGAAATTGCCAGTACTTTTGTATCCTTGGGAGCGTTTTCAAATGTTTACAAGAGAAACAATTTTATTAGCTTCCTCACTTTGTTTGGAAGTTTTCTTTCCTCAAAATCTTTTTCTTTGCTGAAGGCAAACATAAAGCAGAAGCAGAAAGGGTGTGACAAGAAGATCAATTTCAAAAAACAATGTCATTGCCTTTGTGGAAGTTTCATCAACAATATGAGCTCATTCTCTCTGTTGGTAGGTATAATAAAGCATTTGTAAATATGCTAACCAGGTAATCAATATGTCTTCATAAACAAAGGTGCAGTGATTTTTAGTTAAATAGGGATGCTCAAGATATTTGGGAACAAAATTAAGTTTCACGGGAAAAAAGGTTTTAAAGCAGTTTCTGCAGGTCTCTCTAGGCAAGAGTTGAAAAGTCTTTGCCTTAGCATGACCAGCACTAAACATATGATTTATCAAAAAAAATGGAAGACAAGTTGGACTGAATATTTGAATTTGCTTGCTTGCTTGCTTCTTCATTCTCTCCATATCACAGTACAGGCTTCTCTCTCCAAGAACATCATCTAAAATTTAACATCTTTCCCTAAACAGCATATATCACAGTATGCCTCATTTAACTTCTCAAAACTTTGTTTCCTACCTGAAACCCCAGTTCAAAGGAATGTCTTCATTGAAGAGCACATCACTCAGGCTTCCCTTGGGGCAGTACTCCGTGACAATGGCAACATTTGGGACTTCTATACAACCTCCAATGAATTTGCAGAGATTGGGATGGTCAAGTTCCCTGTGAAATTCAACAGAAATCACGACATAATGGCAATTTTCATGAATGTGCCTCCTCCTTTTTATACGGTAGATGCAAAGTGCCTTGTCTTACAATGTAGAGAAAAAAGTAAGACGGGAATAAGGAGATTTTGATCTGGTGTTAAACCAAAATTTGAAAGAAAGAGGAATGTGAATTTATGGTCACATTTTAAACCCAAAAGAACCAGTCAGAAAAGGAATAACACTATTCAGATTTCACTTCTTACCTCACTTGCTTTACTTCTTTACGTATGGATCTAGACAATGTGAATGCTTTCTTCATTATTTTCTTTATGGCCACTGTTCTACCATCACTGAAACAGAATGAAATGCTATTCATAGAGTTTTAGACCAAATTCCTAAGCCAGCAATACTACAAAAATGGACAAGATATACTTTCCAGAGTGGAACAGTTTCATACAATTAGAGATGAGGCAGAGAATTTAAGCATTTCCATATGTGCTTGTAAATCTGAATCTATGACAGCTGACAGGACCCTGTTTCTACTGACAAAGGAAGAATTAGTGATTGCATTCAAGCAATCTTGATCTGTGAACAACATTCGGATTGTGAGCTTTAAGGTCAGTTGAGGCAGATCAGTGATGGAGTAGCAGCAAAGGAAGTGTCAGAGAGAGAGAAACACATATAGCCACATCCCTCCTTATCCATGACTTCTGGCTACCATTCTGTAGATCCCTCACTGACATTTCACATACTTCTGTCCTCATGGGGCTAAGCATTCTCAGCAATGAAGCAGCTGAGTTTGATAGACAACAAAGCAATTTTCCCTGTTAAAAGAATCCAATGGAGACACCTGCAGGAATTTAAGTGATACCCACCATATAAATACAGAATATGGGGTCTGTGGTGTAGCAGCTGTAGGTGCTTTGCCAATGAGACTGAATGCCCCATTCTTACCTTTTTCACCCTTGCTGAATATTTTTAACCTTGAGGCATCTGAGGAAAATGATAATGACAATGATGATGAAAATGTCACCATTCAGAAAGAAGAAGCAAAAATGCCTAATATAAAAGATCAGTGCTACATCACAGTGTTACATCAGTGAAGTGGCTGTGATTTTCCACAATCTATGCTGAAAAAGCAGCTGTTCCCCCAGCCAATGATCCTAAGTAAGCTTCTTTATCCTGCAAAGCACAGATCTTGCCCTACATGTTCCAATGGTAGGTATTGCTTCCATCTTTGCACGTGTTCCCCTCCTACCCCTTATTTATACTACTTTTATGTGAAAAATTGCTTTCTGGATAGCAAGATATACCTATACCATCTGTCTACATAGATGTGCACCCTTATAATTTGATCCAGAGGTGAAATGCTCTGAACATTCAGTCACATTAGCTGGTTTAAGGACAAGATTTCTAACATGCTGCTGTAAAGGGTGCCACTCTTTAGTGCAGAGAACCTAGCTGTGCTCTGCCTGCATTTTAGAAAAAGGGCTTCACAAAAACCTTGGTTCCAAATATGTCTGAACAGCAAGGACCATTCTTTAGCAGACTGTAGTCCCTAAGAGAAAAGGAGAAACGAAAGACAAACCAGAAGCCTGGCATATAAAATATTCCACAGCCAATATTTGGTACGGAAGTCAGATGATGATCTTAACTTACCGGACTTGGCCTAACAAGAAAAATTCAAGCTTTTTTACTCCCTATTCAACAGTAAAGTGGCAAGAACCAGAAATTCAAGGTGGAATTGTAATACAGTAGGCACTGAAGTAAATTAGTAATATATTGACTTACTATCTCCCAGTCTGGGTGAAGTATTGTTTCCTGGACATGTTGGCAGCTGCTGTGCAGGAGCTCAGAGCAGTGATACAGCTGACGTTGGAGACACTGGGTGCTGGGGGAGCACTCATCATGCTTCCTGTTACTGTCCGCATGACATGATCTAAACGGGATGTGAGATGAGAAAAGTCACCTGAAGATGCCTATTATTCCACAGGCAGAGACTCCAGAGGCAAACAAATAAAGGAAATTCTCCAAATCTTTACATCTCAGCTGCTCTTGTTAACACTTAAGACAGAAAACCATTGCCTGGGATGTGACTGCTACATAAAAAGTAAAAAAGTTCCAAAGATGATTCATTGCCAGAGATCTTTCTCACTAATCTTCAGGATCTGATGCAATTTTTACTTCTCTACCCCTGACATGATTAGCCCTTGCTGCTACATAGATGCTGAGGACAGAACCCAGGGAAGGAGAGCAAGCCCTGTGCTATACTTTAACAAGTCTATTTGGAGCTCCTAGAAGACTGTAAAGTACAGGAATGTGGGAAGTGATTCTGACACCAGACTGAAGTCAGAGAAGAGCAACAATGCAGAAAAAAATACACAGTGATCTCAATGTATGTTTTTTAATCTCTGTTGACCAGCTCAAGGTGACAAAGGTACTTCAAAACAAATTCAATAATTACATATTGTGTAACCATGTCCAATTAAAATCCAGATTTAGCCAAATAGTCTCAGAAATGCTGAGAGCTCTCAAGTCTGGTAGAAATATCCAATAAAGTGCTGCTGAGAAAGTTCAGCATCTCAGCTTGGATTAGAACTGCCATGTTCCCACACCACAGTATTATCCATATGCAGGTCAAAATTGCATTGACATTTTAAGTCTTTCTACGGCATTCCACCCAGAAATATATTAGAAATCCCTGAGATGGCTTTGAGAATAAGAGTGTGTATATAAGAGTGTACATCTATGTCTCTATATGTGGTGCAAAGCAACAAAAAGAGAAGTTATCTTGAAAAAATAAGGCTAATTTTTCATTTTACAGGCTACATACCCTGGGTAGAACACTGATGATCTGTTTCCATTTAGATAACTGTGCATTTCAGGCTACAGTGGGTAGCTCTGAACAGCTATATCCAGAGAAGACATACTGGCTGTTACTAAATCTCATAATGTTATCAGTCCCCATTAAGTTGTTAATTATCACTCCTAGGTCTTAAACAATATTGTTGCTTTGCAGGTTTCTCTCCAAGAAAGCTTGTCTTTCTTCTTTGATTTTTCAAACTAATTTTTAATGTGTTATTTTTTGGTCATGCTTCTAGTTTCTCTGAGTCTCTTTTTAATGTTTCTCCTCATGTGTGATGTTTATGACATTTTCTGATTCACTATTAGCTGAAAATTTGGTCTTGTTACATTTGCTATATTGAAAGACACTTTCCTCCATTTCTGTATTCACAAATCTGGATTTAAATTCATTTTGATTTATGTAATCAAATTAATTCCTAAGCCAAAATTTCTTATTACAGCAAAAAGAATATCATATCAAAGCTATACAAAAATTAAGGCTGAAAGCATCCCTACTATATATTATCACAAGAACATCTTGACACTAGCAACACAATAACATAACACAGATAAAGCAGACATCTGCTTAGCAGTTCCTCACAGACACAAACAGTGAGAGAGTGTGCATCAGTACAGGCCTACAAACTTCAGCAGATTTCTTCAGATTTACCCTTTCTGAAGATCTAGGTACTGTTTTCCTTCTGAATGCTAAATCATGAAACAGCAAAGTAAATAATCTACGCCTATTTTAAGAGTAGCACAGTAAAGCATATAATAAGATCTGAATTTATTCTTAATTTATTTAATTAGAACTCATTAAATCATAACTTATAGTCAGAAGATAAAATAGGAAAAAACCCATTGGCCACAATGAATTACTTTTTGCAGCGAGTCTGTCACAGATAGCATACACTGAGAGAAATTATGATCGTGTTATATCATAATATATCGTGCAATTCAGGGGCAACTTAGAGACCAATTATACAGAATGATACACTCAGTGAAGTAATTGTAATTTATTTTGTCCAAGTTCAGAAGTTGTCTGTTTATTTTGGCATAGGCTTGTCTTTTTCAATTGACAAATCAATGTAAATAAAAGGAAGGAAACTATTTAAAATAACTTTGACATCTGAAGCTTTAAGAAAGAAACATATCAGTGACCAGCTCACAGAGGTAACAGGGATGAAACATTGGATATGTCTTTCACAGATTGGTTCACTTTTTGTAAGACCCTTGAAATGTAAAAATCTACTTATAATGGAGATTATTTCTCAAAATTATGAAAGAAACTGATCACAGTATCAAAATGACAAGTTACTAACCTTGTTTGATGCAGGTGAAATCTATAATCCAACTTTCATCCCAAAGCATCTTTTGTTTCTGATATTGAAACCACTACAAAAATAAATCAAATTCATTCCTAATATAGCCCCAATGCCTTTGAAGAAATTGAACCAGAGATTATTCTTATAAAATATGAAAGTGTATAAGTATCCAAACCAAATCTGATATTTAAACATTCAACATACATCTTATGAGTAACGTTTGAACCAAATGTATTAATAAGAGGCTTAGAAGAAAACAGCACATAATAAATATATTAAACACTGTACAGTCTATATTCTAAAAGTAATTACGTGCCATATTTTGCATTGGCTATAAACTCTCCATTATTATCAATGTTTATGCATTTATATTTCAGCCTGGACATCAAACGAGTGGTTCACATCCCCTCATGTCATGGACATGTGTTATGCTGTGTAAGTGTATGACAAGAACACAATACATCCCAACTCCAAGCCCCCAGCCTACAAATTAGGCCATATTATATCAAGTACTCTAGCATAAAGAGTATTAGGTAGGGAATCTCTGGCTACTTGAAGCATCAGTGAAGAAGGCATTGATCTAATAGCTGATTTTTTGTAGAGCTGATGTGAAAAACTAATATACAAAGTATAAATACATGATTTCAAATGAGCACCAGTTTAAATTATACAGTTTTAATGGTTGCAGTCAATGCTAAAATGTCAAATCAAAGCAGCGTTTTACCATCATTATAGCATTTCCTAGAGAGTGGAATTATACTAGGAATGATGCATGTTTTCTCTGAAACAGGTGACAAGTTCATACACAAGGAACATGATGTGAAAATTGTATCAACATAATTGGGAGAAATTCGTGGCAAATATAGAGCCCATTAAATCAAATTATTTTATCCCATTTATTTCAAAAGATTTTTGAGGAAAGAAACCTACTTTTATCTTGTAGAGGTATGACTGTACAAAGACTTATTACCAGGAAGTGACTATTAGGCTTGCTATAGACACTTGATATCAAACGAATATCAAACTTGATATCAAACGAATCCTTTCTTCTACTTGAGTGATTAAAGAAGGCATTAGTTTCCAGATGGTTCTTTCTACATTTTATGAGTAACCGAATTGGATAAAATAATCTTTCCTAGCTTGCTACAATAAAACCAATAAAACTTTTTTTAAAAAAAGATGCTGTTATTGAAGAAGTTATCATTACATCATTCCCATATCATTATACATATAGGAATATGTATACAGAAATGCAAGAAGAAAAAATACAAACTCAAAACCTGCAGAAAAATAGCAGAAATAATAGCTAAATTTTGCTACCAGACATTTAAAGAAGCCTATGCAAGGCCAAGAAACTGGATTGCTCTTTCTAAAATGCAAATGCCTGTTATTTAAAACCTTTCGAAATTCTCATCTGTCCAATTACACATTTCTGTCAGATCGTATGATTTCACGGGACAGTTACCATAAAGTCATTGTCACAACTTTTTTGTGAACTATAAATACTCAAATAGTTCTCAACATTGCTTCTGTTCCTAACTCACAAAGCCACAGAGTGAGGCACAGAATAGAGAAAAAAATCTTATTGCGATTCAGGCATCCCTTAGTACCTCAATTTGTGGACCATCAGCCTTCTCCTGCTCACTCCCTCTCAGTGTAGTTGCCTACTGCAACTGCAGCACAAGATAGAAAGAGAAGGAATTCTTGAGGAAAGAGTAGCTTATTGTTTTACAGGATTTATGGGCCAAGCTCCAAACAAATTATCTGCAGGTACATAATCACTATAATGACTCTAAAACTGCCATAATCACCTGTTAAATCTTTGTTAAGAAAATCATAAATGTATTTTTTTCCAAGACGCAGACACATAAAGGTTATAGATCATCTTTCCCAGAAGCACTGTGAAGTAATAAGCCATAATACCATGCTGTCTCCTATTTATATAGACTTTTTTATTCAAAGACACACAAAACTGCTTCTCGATTACTCATACATTCCTCATTCCCTTTTTGCTTTTCCTTCATGAGTCTGTTATAATAATTGATAACCACTATGCAAAATTAATCCCTTTGAACTGAACCAAGCTGGTTCAGCTACACTAAGAAAATGAACCTATTAAAAAAACCCAGCCAACCAAAACAGAAAAAAAAAAAGATTCTCTTCCCATGATTTCTTTTGAGAATATCTCAAGTTGAATGTTTTGCATTACAAGTTGTATTTGGACTCTGAGATTTAATGGCCCCTGAAGGATCTAGTCCCCTAATGAATTTACCTAAATTGTTTTTTAATAGTTTTATAGTTCTGGCCTCCATAGGACTTTTTAGCAGTTAATTTTGTAACAGAGTTTTATTCTGAGTGAAAGGTACCCTTACTTTTCTGGCATCCCCTACTTCCCATTTTGAAAAACCTCTTCCTCTTTTACAATGACATATCCACCCCGCTGTAGTCTTCTCTCTACAGAATGAAAATTCTAACACAATGAGACTTCTCTTACAAAGAAACCTTAATAGTTTTTTTTCCCTTCTTTCTCCTTTCTTTCACAGCACAGAGGTTCTGGATGAAGAAGTTCTATCCCTCTACTAAGAGAGAGCTCCACTCTATCCAATAAAATCATGGAAGCAAGAGAAAAATAGAAGAGGAGAGAAAGGATACTTACCATGACTGTCAAAATGAAGCCAGTGCAGACTAAACATATTGGTAAGGCAATTGCTATCCTGGCATCAGCAGAAAGTGGGCATTCCCCACAGTCTGCTGGACAGATAGAACAGCCTTCCTCTTCCTCACAAAAGCCATCTCCACAGACTGATTAAAAAAGGAAACATGTATCAGAATATTTTAAGGCAGTTTTATCCATTTATGAGGTAGTATCCTGATCTAAACACATGGTTCTTGAGCTAGGAAACCTCAGAGTGCCAGAAATAATAGTTTTTGAAGAATTCAGAGATATCATCTCAGCAGCTGAAAGAGCAATCTGAATTTCTGAAGTGATGCAGGATCTCTTTGATCAGATTAAATGTTAATTACATCAGAGGCTTTGACATATTTTGTGTATAAAACACTTCATCACTACTACTGTGTTTTTCATTGTTCATATGGAGTTTTTCTCTGAAACACAAAGTTCTTCAAGGCAGGCATTTCCTTTTTTATTTTTGTACTTAATCCAGCCCTTGTGATCCCCAGAAGCCAGTGACCCTTATTCAGCAGCAGAATACACTGGAAACTGCAGAAAGAAATCTTACAAGGATTTCTTTTACTCCAAGATCTTTTATAAATCATCCACAGCATCTGATGGGATGTAAAACAGAAGCCCTGAAGGACAAAATTCCTTCTCCCATGTCCTGAATGGTCTTTCAGTTTTACCTCTCTGACTAAACTAATATCATGCTGTACTTCAGCCTTGTGAGATGAGCTCAATGTAATAATGTCAATATGTACTTTTTTTAAAAAAAAAAAGCCTTAACAAAACAAAATCCACTGCTCAGTAATAATTCTGTCTCAGCCCCATTAATTCCAGTATAATGCCAGGATAATAACAGAAGTCACTTTCTGTCTGAGGGGAGCTGCATTTTTAACATTTCTTTTCTGATAAAGTGTAAGTTTCCTGGAAAACTCAGCTACTGTTGCCTTGAAATGGATAGAAAATTCTATAGCTAAATACTTCCATTCACACTGGAGTTGCTTCAGTCCTTTTTATTTTTCCATAACACTGGGAAATATATTCTCAGATTTCCAGAAGAGTAGCTGAAAAGTACTGTGATGACATTCCTATCTTAAACAATATTTTTCTTCAGGTCGTGTGTTTAACTTATTTAACAAAGTCCAATTTTTAAATTTTACATTGCTAAGAGAATTGCTACAGTTATTTCTTCTTCCCTTCATACAGCTATACTAAAGTTAATGAAAGACTGATGCCTTTGGGAGTAATTTTATTTTTATGTGAAAAAGAGAACCAATACGGATTTCTACCAATCCAATTTGCTTAAGGCTTGTCTGCTCCTCTTCAGATGAAGAGTGTTCAGATTCTCAGAACATTTTTTAGAAGAATATTCTCACATCCCCATGAACTGCAGACAAGCCTTGTAGTACCTGAAGCCATTGATCATGCTATTTGATCATCACCTTACTTATTTGACAAGAGTGGCTTTCTGCTGTTCTAGATTAATACAAGTTAGAAGCTCAAACACTTTTTTGGATGTTCAGTATTATGTGAAGAAGAATTTCAGAAAGACATTTGTGTATTTTCAATGCTAAGTTGCGGTAGGAGGTACTTTTGCTCTTGGTTACCATACATGAATAATAAAAGCATTCAGATTTGCAGTCAGTAAGCAGTTCCCTCACATTTTCCTTTTATATCATACCTACTGCAGGAAGGACTGTGGTTTTTGCTTCCAGAGCAGCTTGCATTTTCCCAACTCGGATGTGTGCAATGAGAGAAGTCACACCCACATGAACTAAAACAACCTGCCAAACAAGTGAACAAAGCAGCAAGCATCAAAGTTTCTCTTGCATACACTAGGCTTTACAATAAGAACTGCCCAGTTGTGATGACCTTCAAAAGAATTTGTGCATGTTTTTCAGAATCAGGAAGGGCAGGTGTCCTTCACTGTGTGGGCAAAATGGAGGAGAAGAGACAGCTCTTATGAGAAAGGCAGATCTGAGTGCCCTCCTGGCGTGTATTCTTTTCACCAAGCAGGGCTACTAGGCCTGTGCATTCTGCCATGTCTGCTTCTCTGTTATTTCTGCCAGGCAGAAACCCCATAATGATCATATGAACCTGCATTACCGTCCAGTCAGTAGTGCAGTATATTGTTAGTGTTGGCCTTAAATGGACTCATTTTCCTCCCATCCCCATTGCTTCCACCAACTACATAAGGCATAAAACTGATGCTTTCAAGTCAAGTCAGTTGGGAATGGATATTACTCAGCTATATGCATCATTTACACACATAACACATAAATAAATGGTTGGGGAGCGTATACATGAAGTGCTTTAAATTACTAGCAAGTAAGCTCCGAAAAGAGCAAACCAGGTAAAATGCTATATGCAATAAATATAGTTTACCTTGGCAGTCCAGTTTCTTTGGCTCATTTTTCCAGCAGTAGACAAAGTGTGAGTAAATATCTGACCATCATCTGGGATCCATGGACCACAAATTCCTCCTTTACCCTTTAGTAGACATATTGCTTATGTCAGTAAAGTACAACACACTGGAAGTCCTAGTTCCTCTCTTTTACCTTCTCAAAATTACTTATGCTCTCTAACAGCAAATAAAGTGATATTTTATAGATAATTAATATGCCAAAACACAAGCAACACTGTTCTGTGACAAAATAAAAGATAAAATAAGAGACAAGCAATTGTTCCCATACTGAGTTAAAATGTCACAAATATTGTTACCTTTTAAAATACATGATCCCCCGTAGTGTACTCACAGAATGAGTAACCCTATGAAGCTAATTCACTTTTTCAGAAATTGCTGTATTAGAACCAGAGTCATATCCCACTTTTAATATTTTTCTCAAGGGGTTTTATTGAAGTTTTACTTTTAATATAGCAGCTTTTTTTTCCCTTTTCTTTAGCGAGGAAGTGAAGCACCTTTTCATTGTCTGTTTGCACAGCATTTCTCAGTAAAACCATTTAAGATGTAAATCTACAACTGCAATCATGGAGGACTATTTTGGCTGTGTGGTGGTTTGAAAAACCTTTTCTCTGAGGTAGTAATAGTTTGCCCCACTGATAGTACTGGACCAATCAAAAGTCCACATGCGCCCTACAGAAATTACATACCCACAGAAACGGAAGAGAAGGTAGTGAAGATAGTTTAGGAGGTAGGAAGCCATGATCTGAGCCAAGAAGAAGCAGGAGGCCAGTGAGCCCCTCTGGGAACCAAGGCCCCCCAGGCCCCAGCCGAGGCTACGGGAGACCCGGTATAGTGTCAAAGCTGGACCAGGTCCCGTAATCAAGAGCTGGAAGAGTTTCCTTACTGTCAGCAGCAGCAGAAGACATTGACAAGCGGCAGCAGAGCAGTCCTGAACAGAGACAGCGATGGCTAAAAGCCAAAAAGATAGCCAGTAGCAGCGAGATAATGTGAAGCCGGCTGAAAGACACAGAGATGTTCCTGTAGGAGGGAGAGCTGGCAACAAAACAGAGGTAAACTCAACAGAGTTGGTTTGGGGTAAGACTGTAATACTTTCTCAAAACCCAGAGACTTCCTGAAGAGGGGTGGACTTCCAAACCCCTAGGGAGTCCCGAAATGCAGCAGCAGCTAGAGAGAGGGAGAACGGAGCTGAAAACCCAGAGTTGTCCTGACAGCTGATCCAGGACGGAATGCGGAGGAGGTGGTCGTGCCCTCTGCTGCTGCTGTTGCTGTTTCTATCAAGCTGTTGAGCTGGGACAGAGCAAAAGAGCATTGGTAAGACTGAACTGAAAGCTACCTTCAGTGTTCTAACCCAAGAGGAGTGAAGATCTGCAAGGAAATCCCCTGAAGGCTTGGGTTCAGGGTTGGAATTTCCACACAGGAAGAACCAAAATCCTGACTGCCATACTTAAATCTGCTGCCTTGGAAAAAATGGAGGACACTAACCAGTGCCACAAGAAAACTGAAACGAAGGAACTGTGGCCTGAGAAGTGACAGAAAGACTTTTCTCTTTTCTTCTTGGACTTTTATTGAAGAAAAGGAGAAATTTAATTTAATGTAAATATATATGTAGATGTAAATAAACCTTTCTAAATATTTTCCCCTTCCCTCAATAACGAATGGTTGTGTTTTGTCTGAAAACTCTCCACATGGGGTGAAAAAGATATCAAGTCCATACCATCACTAAACCCTCTCACAGGGTTAAACTGTGGGAGGGGGGCTTGAACTTAGAAATTAGATTCTTGGGAGTTTCAAACCACCACAGGCTGTCAAAGATTTTTGGTTTTTTGAAAGGATTCAATCTGTCTCCTATCTCCAGGTATTTCTTCAGGTACTTGTTTCAAAGAACTATAAGAAATAGATTAAATCAAAAGAAATGGAGTCAAGGTAATAAAAATAGAATGTTTTAAAACTCATGATACTGAAAAAAAACCCCAAAAAGTGAAAAATAAAACTTCTCGGACAATGGAAAAAACTTTTTTTGAAGTGTATGTTCAATCTTATGCAGTGATACTCATGGCCTTGCTGTTTGAAAGTCAATCTGCTTAGAGTTCCTCTAAACAGGAACTAAAGTATTCACAGTATTAAGAAGAAGCCAGATGATGCATGTTGGCTAACATGCTTTTGCCATTTCCACACCTTAATTCCAAGCAGTACTAATTGTGAAAGTAAGAAACAATGGAGAGGTCATACCAGTGGTGAGATGTTGAAATTCTTTACTGTGGTTCTAGACAAAAGTATTGGTGTGATGGTCCAACAGGGATTCCTCTTTTAAACCAAAGTTCTGGTTTCAACTAAGGCTCTCTGGGAGTCATTAAGAAAACAGCTTTACAAAGGGACTGCCAAGAAGCAAACTAGAGGTCCTGTGGAGTAATTGGGCCTTTGCACAGAAGGGTATATGAAACAGCTGCAAGATGTGTAGACTAGGTTTTCTATTACACCATCTTTGATCAGAAAGAATGTGTCACATTGCCAGAAGGGAGCTCAACTAGAAAAACTGGGCAACTGCATGAAGGTTAGTATGCAAGGTAAGGCTTACCTGACAGATTAAAAAAAATTAAGGTGTTCCAAACTGTGTTTTTAAAATCAGAACTTTAAGTATTCGTTCAGAGACAGGCCAAGTAGACAAGCTAAGAATGGATCTTGCTAATACTGCATGAAAAAATTTTGTTATCCTGTATTTGGATTCTTTTTTTTACTGTGATATAATGGAGAAAAATCGTTCTATCTCAGGACATGTGTATACAGGCTTCAGTCCTACAAGTTTTCCCCCTGAAGTTATAAAATGGTAAACCCCCAGGGGGTGGTGACCCTTGGGGTTGAGCCAATGAGTGCTTCTGCAAAATATAAACGTATCACCCAGACTGGAAAAGAAGGTGGTTGTAGTAGTTGTTCCTGGAGAGCGTGGCCATGTTCTAAAGACACAAGGAGAAGGGGCAGGAGCCCCTCTGGGGGACCACATCCCCTCAGCCCCCAGCTGGGGTCATAGAAACTTGGAAACAGTGTTAAACTGGATTGAGGTCTGTAGCTGAGAAGCTGGGAGTTTTTCTCCTCCACTGTAAGCAGCAGGAGTAGCGGCAAAAACAGCACTGGTCGGAGACTGTGGCTGAAAGCCAAGAAATAAGGAAGAAGCAGTAGAGACGGCATGTAGCCAAGGAAGACACAGAGTTGCCTGAGAGAGAGAGAGCCAGCAGCAGAGAGAGAACTAAACTCTACAGAGAGAGAGAGAGTTTGGGTAAGAACTGAAACAAACTCCCCAAACTCCTTGGAGACCTCTCCTAGAGAGGAGAGGGGTGGTAATCTTGGAGTGCAGCATGCACTGAGAAGAGAGAGGGGCTGAAAAGCTCAGACGTCCTGGAAAGCTGGACCGGGATGGCCAGACAGAATGTGGAGGGGGTGACCTTGGCCCCCCTCACTGCTGTTGCCAAGCAACAGCCCAAGACAGAGCACAGGAGCTCTGATAGAACTCTTAAGGCAAAGGCCTTCAACTGAAAGCTGCCCGAGATGTTTTGACTCAGGGGTGAATCCCCTGAGGAAGGGACCTTCATGGGGGTCTTACACCCCATGATATGACGTGGTGAGGTGAGTTTTGTCCCTGCTACGCAATCCATGGAAGAGAAAGACCCTCGCTTGGGGTTGAAGGGCCAAGAGGGGCTTGGAGATCCCCCTTGTGTGTACTGGCAGAGATCCAGTACAGCTGCTGCATGGAAGGAGAGAGACTGATGCCCTAGAGACACTGCTGCTCTGAGAGTGGAAAAGATCTCTTCCTTCTTCCCTCCTGGACTTTTATTTGGAGAGAGAAGAGATTTGATCCATTGTAAATACTGTTTTATCATGGTAGAGATAGTTCAGATTGTGTGTGTAATGTATTATAATATTTATTTGTAAAGTCATTGTAATATAATCCTTTCCCCCCATTTTGAGTCTTGTGTGGTGTCTGGAAAACCCATCTCACACTGGGCTGAGATGTGGGAGGAGGCTTGGACTTGAGAATTGGATTTTGGGGCTCTCAAACCATTACACCCCTCAGCTCTAGCAATCCAAGCAAATCATTCACGTTCCCTCTGTAAGCTGGAGAGGCAGGAATACCTCCAACAGAAAATTTGACTTGCTTGTTTTAGAATGCGATGATCTGTCTTTCTTTCCTTATTGGCTGTACAGCAATCCGAGTCAGGTAATCTCAAACTTATGAAACTGGCCCCACTAAACATAATGAGAGATTCTATATACTGCCTTGCCCAAAGATCCAGCACTTGCTTTGTGGCCTGAGGATCCAGTGCAAAAAAATTCTGAAACTGACAGACATCGCCACAGTGGTTTTAGTGAACTATAGATTTGGTCTAATTGTAATTACAGAAAGACTTCGTGAACTTCAACCTGGTTATTAAAATGATGTTTCATCCAGTAGCAAGAACAGAGCACATTATTCTGTACCATCATACTAACCATGAAGGCCAAAGGACAGGAATGAATGTTGGCATGGTAGACACAGCAGTTCTCCTCATTTGCATCTTTCCATCTGGCAGGGCATTCATGCTCCTCACAGAATTCCTTTGCAGCAGGAGCATTGCTAGCCAAGCAGGAGAGAGAGAAAAACTTTTACATCCATTCCTCACTCTCAAAAATTGCAACAAGTACATGACACCTTGTTCTTTATCCTTCTCAGAAAAAATAGCAGCAAAAACGCATGAAGAGACCTAAACACTGTTGCACCACTTCTTTCTCTTCTGTCTCACTTCTGTTTGAAGCATTCCTGGAGCAAAGAAGATTGTTGTCAGCTGGGCCGCTGCCCACTGCCATGCAGTAGGGACATCTGGCAGGTACTGTGCTGCAACCAGGAACCAACCTCAACTTCTCTCCCCAGCCTGACTTCATGACCAGGTGGGATTAGTTGGCACTACCTCATCTAACACAAACACAAACACACCATTACTCACTATCAGATATATGTGTCCCTGGCTACTTTCAGTCTTAGTGTTTTCAGTTATATACCTTCATCTATGCACGTGATTCATACAGATTATTTAGCTCCAGTCTTTGCTCCACAATTGAAATTGCCAAGGAAAATAATCATATTGGATAATAATATCAGATACAATTCCCCAAATCAAAAATGTGAAGCAAAACACAGACTTTATGAATAGACTGTCCTACAAAACGACTCTTGAAATTTCATTCCTGAAAGATGAATGTAGTCACCTGGAAATGTGTGATGCAACACTGCTTCCTCAGTTACACTTTCAGTTGGTTATCACTCTCATAAATTTTGCTTTAAGACAAAATAATTTTTTGCAAACATGGTTTACTCAGTAGACACAGCCAGACTTTTTTGTAGCTTAGTTTAAATGCTATGCACTTGAGATAGATCTCTATAAAACAGTTCCAGAACACAGGGATTTATTTTTCAACTTGTTTTTACTGAAAAAAGGCCTAGTAATGAGTAGATTTAAGACAAGACTGTGTTTATTATGACAAGACTGTGTTAATTGTAAGAATTAAACACAAACATAGAGGATTAGGTTAATATAGATTGTATTCATGGCCAGACTTACAAAGGCATAAAAATACTTGAAACCTGAGATAAGCAAATCTGTCAATCCCCCAAATATCTGAGCAGATAAAATATTAAAATTTATTGGCCTTTGAATTCATACTGGGAATTAAGAAAAATACACAATCAAGCTGGTGTTTAATTCAATCACACACTTTCTCTAGGACTGCTTTTTAAAATTTATCCTGTATTCTGTATTTTTTATTCAAGAACTTCATCATGGCTTCACCCAGCCATGCTGATGCCCATACACTGACTTTCCAGCCAGATGTACTTCGGTCAGTCATTGTAACCTTAAGTGTCAACCAGATAATCTTCTAGTTAAAATAAGGTGCAATGAAAGACTTCAGCATAGATTTCTCTCTCTTTAAAAAAATTTGCCCTCTGTCTCTATTGCAAGACGTATAAGTACATGAAAAGAAGACTTTTCCAGATTCTTTAGTGATTTGAGAGAGTGGGTCTCCCTAGGAAGACTATAAAATCAGATCCATTCCCTAGAAGTGAAAAAAATCTGCTTAATGGTTGAGGTCTTCGAACTATTAGTAGCCATACACTTCAGAAAATGTGATAAACAAACTTAAAAAAACTTTGTAAACATTGTACGCAGATGAGAAAAATAAAAAGTATTAAATTTTGCCACTGCAAATGAATTATAAATCATCTTCCAATATGAAAAAAAATAAATCTCCAGAGAACACCTTTTAGATCTTAACTTTGTAATGTAAACACTCAGAACAACAGCAAAAAATGTGAGGTTTTCCATAAACATCTCTCAGAAAGCAGGGAAACACAGCTGCAGCCTCTGACCCAGGTATTTCTATAAATGAATAGAGAATTGTTATGCACAGACAGAAGTGTAAAATTAGGGTGTATTAGCCCTGGATTTGTAGATCCAGATCTGTAGATCTGGATTTGTACAAATAAACATTCTCTACTTAGTTGCTGATGTCCACAACACAGTCCCTGAGTTGATATATAAGCTTTTGGACTGATTTTAATCCCGCAGAAAACAAAATGTTTCACCACTGAATTCAGTGGATTCAGTGTTGGACTGGCATCTTTTTCGTATCCATTTTGTGCACTTCAATCATTCTTATGATTAAAATGATTTTAAGATATACAGTTGGTCTGAGACTCGTGCTTAAACTTCAGTTATAAATTCCGTGTGTACAGAAGCAAGAAGTGATGTTCAAAGTTGCACTGAGACATTAGTGATGTGCCCCATCTTTGATCAAGGAGGAAAGTATGCCATGGTGGATCCTCTGAGAGCAAAGTCATTGCAGAGGGGGAAATATCAGAAAAAACAGAGCTATAAGAGACCTCAAAACATGCAAGGAATTAGTGAGGATCCCCAGAGCATATATTCCAATTATATTTATGAGTATGTACACATAGAATCCTCACATACTCATGACCATGATAACATTTTTATGGGAAGCAATACCTGTGGGAAAGGATTCCATTTTGCACTGCATATTGATAAAAGCTGTCTGAAGCAAAGACTGCATAGGTCACGTTGAAAGATTCCCCACTCACAGCCTTTTCTGGAGGCCTTTGCACCCACATCATCTCCAGTCCTAGAAATGACACAATCATGGGCCAAAATATTTACTATACTATTTTATTCAACAGATGCACACAAATGTAAAACTTCCTCTGTATTGATTTGCATCTATTCATAGAATCATAGAATGGTTTGGGCTAGAAGGGACCTTAAAGATCATCTAGTTCCATGGGTCCTCCTGCCATGGTGTTGGGACACCTTCCACTAGTCCAGGTTGCTCAAAGCCCCATCCAACCTGGTCTTGAACATTTCCCGAGATGGGGCACCCTCAGCTTCTCTGGGCAACCTGTTCCAATGCCCTGCTACCCTCTGAGTAACCCTCTGAGTATTCTTCCACTGCTTGTTATGAGCCCCAATCCATCATCAATTTTAGTGGCTGTATAGGTAACCACAAATGCACATTAATTGAAAAATTCTGACACTCATTTAGAAAAGATCTTGCAGTTGGAGAAATGTGACAAAAAATCTGTTCATCTTACATAATCTAGCTTTGTTTCCAGTATAATGTATTGCTGCTTGTCCTGATATATTTGCTTTCCCCTTGGATCACAAAATAAAAATTACTCTTAATTCTTGGCTACTCTCATTGAGGTGTATTTTATTATGGAAGAAGAACAGACAACTCTACCACACACAAAATTCAGTTGAAACCTTTAACTTCATGAGACATAAATTATATATACTAATAATTACATATTTTAAAAAGCATTCTTATTTTATAAATCCTATCACACCTGGAACAGAGGACAGTGGAAGGAGGTCTACTCAGACCCCTGTCATTTTCTATTCCCACTCTTTTAAGTGGGAAAGATGATTTATCCCAATTGTCTCTCTTTTCCCTGGGACTCCATATTATCTGCTCTAGGCCTGGGAATGAAGTGGTATAAGAGGTGGGAGAAGTTTTAAATCCATGATCTTAAATAACACCATCAAAATTTTTCCACTCCGTTCACCTACCTTTTCATATATTGTTGGTTGAAGGTTTTAATATGCACCACATCACTTTACTTACATCCTGAAACTGTGTAGCATTCAGTTTGTCAAGAAGTATTAAATCACTTCTGCAGAGAATGGGTAAATCTGCCTTACAAGAGATTCCCTTTTCTGTTGTTGTTGTTGTTGTTCAGTTATGAACTCTTTTGTTATCCTGTACTTGTTTTTATAAGTATATTCTTCACTTGCACTGTTATTGCACCCACTACTTTTTTCTCCTAAACATGATTTCCTACCAGATATAACTAGGCAAATTGTAAGATAACCTCTTTATTTCGCATCTCCCTCAAAAATTAAAAACTCATTATAAATACTCACACGAAGAAACTACAATACAAAGGTCTACAAAAAAAAAAAAAAAAGCTAGTGTGATTTGCACTAAGAGGTGAGAGAGTTGAGCTTCAGAGAACATGAGAGAATGAAGGCAAAAAGGTCAGCATAAATTTTAGTTAAATTACTTCCTACTTTTTTCTAAAGGTCTTATAAAGGTATCTTTCAACAATAGATACACCCACATACGAAGAAGAAGAAGCTTTGAAGATCTTTTGTTAAATCCACAGCAGTGAAGCTACAGTATATGTGTCTTTTGTCAAATGCCTAGAAAATGGCAAGAACCCCAGAGAAAGGCAGGACAGAGCTTGGAGCTCATTCTAAAACTGGTTGTAAAGGGTGTATGTTAATTAAGCAACTTACTTGCATTACTCTTGCTTGTACTCAGCTCACACTTTGATTATTAGTAAGAATAGCTTTAAACAAGTCATCTGTACTAATAAATAGCTGTTTCAATGTTAAAGCAATTGTAAATTTTTAGAGGGAGCTAATGCTCTTTTCATTTCACTGTTCCAATAGAATGAATTGGAAAATGTTTAAATGTAACATAGGGCTCAGAGTGTGACCCAGCAGTGTATTACCTGGAGTGTTTTATCAGTATCAGTTTCTCAGGCTTTTTCTAAAACCTCTTTTGAAATACTTGTCTCTGATGCTATCTTTTACAACATAAACAAAGTGTTCCTTTACATCAGCTACTTATTTGTTACAGAGTCACAAAGTCACAGAATATTTGAAGTTAGAAGTCACCTCTGGAAATCATTTGGTCCAAACCCGTGTTGCTCAAGGCAGGGTCACTGAAAGGAGGTTACTGTAGCCTTTGTCTAATTGTGTTTTGAAAATCTCCAACAATGGAGAAACCACAACCTTACTGAGGAACCTGTTACACTGTTTTATCACCTCTGAGGTGTAAGAAATTTGTCTTATACTTGAATTGAATTTTCCAAATTTCAGTTGCTCTCTAATTACTTTTCTATCTCAATCAATTACCAACATAAAAATTATTCTGCTCTTTTTTCTTGTCTCATCATGTAAATTAATTTTTGAAACTGATAGGAGTAAATGGTTACAAAGTTTTGGAACAAAGTTTTGAGCAAGGTGGAAAAACATGACATATAGCATCAGTGACTTTGCTTACTGGCTGAAGATTTTAAGCCCAGACCACTTTTGAACTGACACTACAGAATTTAAGCAATGACTCAATAGATTTGCTGCAATGCAGAGTTGCCAGCCTGCTTTGTTTGGATTAAATTTCATTTGGTTTTCTAATGAGAAAGAAAATGTTTTCTTTCTTTCTGGGGGAAGGGATTCAGCTGTTGCTATTACTTTTTCTTTTGGAACCACTAAATACTGGACAAATAACTGCTCTGAAGTATGTTTTAGTTGTTTTCTTTTTTTACTTATTTCTCTAGGAAGAGAGGTTGTTCCTGATTCAGTTGCTTTCTAACATGGATAGAGTCATCATGAGTGAGGTATTATTCTGAATACTTCAATTTTGGGTTTTCAACCATTCCCCAAGAAAGATATCACCTTTCTTGATCAGTTTAATGACTCACTCACCTCCACAGTCCAGCATGTTATACTCATCTGGTTTTTCCAGGGGCCAGCAGTCATAGTCTTTGTTATCCAAATCATGCCACCCCTCCACTAATATCACCTGCCAGAAAAATAATAAAATTTAATAGACACCATAAAAAACAGTATGAGAACAGGGGAAGGATGAGTGCCATCTCCCAAGTCTATAATTCTTCTACAGAAATCAAACCGAATGCAGAAACATAGCCTGGCACATCTCACACTCTTCAGCTTCTGGAGGGGAAAAAAAAATAATTTCTAGGGGTATACAAATACGATCACTATGCTATTTTGATCTGTCCAATGATAGAAAAAATTAAGATTACATAAGCCTATTACAGGTAGAATGCAGCATCCTCATACCATATAAATTGAACTGCAGCAATAACAAGGATATACATAATACTTGTGTATGTGTATATATATATATAATGCATCATAACAGATATATTAGTCATATATTAAAATTTACACTCTCTATATGAACAGAACAGAATACTCTAAGATAATGCACCCTGGGCTTATTCTAATTCTAATAAAAGATAATAATTTCTACCCATACAATCTGCTATTTTTTCTATATATTATTAAAATATATTCATCCACTATATTATACAATTGCTCATCACAACTTTAATGGAATAAGATAGAATGATACAAATAATTTTTCCAATAGCCTTCTATTACTCTTTGTTTCTACATTACTAAAATAAAATCCAAAAATTGCCTGGTATAAATACCTGTTTCACTTAAATAAGTTCTTTCTGTATGCACAGATCACAGGAATAAGTTCTGGTAAGCAGAACTAGGTAGTGTACCTACCAATAAACTGAGGAGGATTCGGATCTTTAAGGCTGGTGTTTTGACAGCTCTCATGCTTCCTAACATGCACCCAGCTCATAAAGTGTCAGGGCTGCTTCTGATGCTGCTGTGGCTTCTGAATTAGATGCCCTTGCCTAAGAAAGGGTGTTGCTAGGCAGGCTTATCCTGGCAACTCCAGCTGCTGCAGCTGTTCTGCCTCCTCCTTCCCTCTTCTCCCCTACCCCACTTCATGGTGCAGGATGGAAACGTCACCTCTGTACCTCTGCTGAACCTCTCTGAAGGTCCCCGCTTGTCTTAGCGTCAGCCCTGCTCTCAGACTGTTGAAATTTATGCCCCTTTCAACTCAAAACTGGAAAATCAATGGGGGGATTTTATTGCACTGCCTTGTCAAACGTGGGCAGCATCTGAGCCTTAGGCAGATGAATCAATGCTATGAAAATAAACACAGACACACAGCTGGGCCTAGGGGTGGAGAGGATATAAACTCCAAGGCAAGAAAATATCACCTATGTTAGATAAACTGTAAGACTAGAGGTTGATTAGATGATCTCCGAGTTTCCTTCCAACTTGAATTTTATGAGACCCTATGACTTCAATTTCTCAGTCCCTGAAGGTGTAGGACAACTTCTACCCTCATGTTCTGCTACATACACAGGTGAAACAGACCTCCATGTAGTCATTCTGGTACAATAAAGACATAGATGTGTCCATGATTATTTATGTTTGCTGAAGCCACCACCAATACAAATTATCAGTTATGACTCAACTCTCCTGAATATTTCCTTCTTTTTCTCTTCAATTCTGGCTCTCAGCCCCTGATATTAACAATCTTACTCAAAATGCTTGGACTTAAATATTTATTACATCAAAATTGCATGAAAAAAAATGCAGTGTGTGCCCAACTAAACTTGAAAGGTCTCTGGATGGATTAAAATATCTGTTTGGATTCACTCATAAAAGAGATATTTATATAAACTTACATGTTTTAATTTAGAATTTTATGTTTGTAGTGAGATACTAAACCTGTTTTGTCTTCCTGTGCCTAACAGTGACCATTTCACCAAAATCATAGGTTTCACTGCGTAGAAGTCTTTTAGAGAATTTCAGCATGCCAATTTTTGGGAGTGTTTTAGTTCAATTATCTGCTTAAAAGAATCCTACGTATATTAACATCTTGAAGAGGTTTTACTGGTGATGTGTTTTAGGATATCTTGTGCTTAATGAGGAATTTGCTGGCAGGGAAGCTAAGGATTACAACTTGTTAGACACTACAGCAGCCAAAAGATTACCAGACTGATCCTATTTTCTTTAATAGGACTGTCAAATATTCACAAGACATTAATATCATGATTCAAGGACTGTAAATATCGTACATTACCTTTACAGCTGCTTGTCCATCACCAAGTTCAGAATTCCTGGAGAGTGGCCATGTGCACATAGGAATCTTGAGTGAAAGGCTGATGGGTAGGAATGGCTAGTGATTACCTGATTTACCAGCTGTTTGAGAAGTACATTACCACTTCTGCATTTAAGCACTGGAAATGTTCAAAAGAAAACCAGTGAGAAATATTTTGCGATATAAATATATATGAACCTTAGTTAAAAGAAAGGATTGACAGCTAAATGAAATATGTTCTTCAGGTCTACCTACAACTCTCTGTATATAAAACAAATCAGAAACAAATATAAATAAAGTGAGATGGTCATCTCAAGCCTGGTAATATTTGCTTTACATTCGCTCGTTTTTGTGTTTGTAAGTTATATGCAGTTACATAATTCGCATTAACATCTTAGCATTACATCGTACCGCAAATGAGTTTATTATCACAGCCAGACTCAGTGCACCATAGATTACCTACTGCTGCTTGACTTGCTAAGTGAAATAACACGGTTCTTTGGCTTGTTCTTTTTGAAGGATCTCTTAATCTGAAAAAAACTCCGGGCAATTTCTACTTACTGAAATTAAGTTTATTAAATCACTTTTTGTTTACAGATGTATTTCTGTTGTGTTGGCTGTGCTCAGATAGCTCCTTAAGCTACATCATTTCCATTTCATTAATTAACTCAGTAATAACTTCTACCATGAAAGAAACAGAGTGAAAAATAAAGATTTTTAAAAAAATGTGAGCACCATGAGTGTAGATATTTTTAAAAACACACATTCTTATTAATGTTTCAATAATCATATAATTAAAATATGAATATATTATACTTGTAGCAAATAATAACAATGGATAAAATGTTGCTGAACAAGTGTTGCTATGTGTTTTCAAGTAGTTTAGGAAAGCAATTTGGAGCAATAAACTAAGAAAAAATTGCTGTAATGAAAACTTTAGATATACTCGGAAATGCTTATTTATTCTGACATTCAAACTTTCCAGATGGATCTTGTCTCAATAACAAGCTGAAGATACTTAAAAAACCAAACCAACAAAAAAAAAAACCCACCATTTATCAGGACTGTGTTGTAGTTTGTGAAATCAGTAGCGAAAACTTAAGTTCTTGATGTATAAATCTCTACTATGCAGAGTATGTTCATCCTGCCATGGATTGGCATCCTACTCAATGCTACGCTGCTCCCGGCTCCTGGTATCCACAGGGATGTAAGATTACCCATACTATTCTCATTTTACACTGAGAGCTCCAAAATCATTTTAAGCAACTCAGAGTCCCAGTTGTTGCTGGGACCGTAACAGACCAGGAAAGCTTCCTCTACTGGCGGCGCTTGCGGGGCACTCTGACAGCGCACTCTGACACTGCTCTCTAGTGGTTTCCGTGCAGAACAACGCCAGGCAGGTTCCCCACGCCGCTCCGCCTGGTTTAAGGAAAGACTCCCCTTGATGCACAAGCTGCCACAAGTGGAGCACAAAGCAGCAGCGTAGCAGAGAACTCGCCTGCCCTCAGATTCTCACCTTTGGAGGCAGCAGAGTGATGCACCGGACAGCCACAAGAAATTCCCAAAGGCTCTGGTGTGCGGCCACAGTACCGCAGCACACCAAGGGAACACACTTTCGCTGGGTCCCCCCAATCATTCATTTATGCATTTTTAGGCTGCAGAAAGAGCTTTAATGTCCTATGGAATGTGACCCCACAGACAAAGGATGTTGATTTTTATCTTGTATATGCCCATTGACACAAACAATGATGTGTGTCAAAGAGGCCTTCCAGCATTTGCTTCTTGTGTGCTCTCCCCATGCTGGTCCTCTAAGCTTTCTATTGCTTATGAAATGAACTGGACAATTGGATCAAAAGTCTTCCTAGCTGAAAATGCTGGTGGTTTTAGTTATTTGATATAATGTATGACTGAAAACCTCTAAAGAGACTGGATAAGAAAAATTGAACTCTTAATTCTCAGAAAAACCAACAAGAATTTCACTTTCAAAGTGATCCAGGTTAAACTTTAGAAAATCCTAACCTAAGTACACAACTTAATAGAGATTTCTGCATAAGGGATTTTCCCAAATACATCTTTGAGATTCTGTTATTGTAATGTACCTGTTGTACATTATGGTAGCAGAATCTGTAGTTGTTCAAAAGGCATTCAGCAAGTCTGAGAATGTGAGAATCAATTTCATTTTGACAGGATGACTGTCTGAGAGGCTTAAGAAAAGTTGCTCCCAGTTCAGCACAGAATAATTTGAGTTTTTCTGTTTGGGAAGAAACTGAGCCGAATATCACTGATATTCTCAAATGCCTCCCCTCTTTCAGTCCTCCCACACTGGCAGAAATGTTACAGATGTCTGCAGTGCTTAAGAACAGAAACCTTGGCTGTTCATAAGATCTGCTGTGGAGCATCTGCATAACAGTGATAGATAGCACTAAGGGACAATTCTGTTCTTGACCCGCATCATGCTCCTAAGATCCATTGGTCATTCCACTGATACTAATGGCATTCAGTTGAAATCTGCATTTTGCCTTAATGAGTTTTTCCTCTCCTCCTCCCTTCTCACTGCATTATTCATTCCTATTTCTAGAACTCTTCAATGATTTTCTGAAGCCTATATTTTTATGTACATTAGTACTGCACATTTATTGGCATTGCACACATCCCTTCTCTCCCACCAAAAGACACCCTCATAAGCCATGATTGCTACCACATTTCTATGATCTCATGTGATCAGGAACTCCTGAGCAACACTGACAGATCACTGAGACAGGGTGTCTCTTAACCACAGGAACTTTCAGCCTTTTCAATCATCTCTTCAGACTTAGCCCAAAAACAGATAGAGGTCCAAACTATTTCTTTTCCTCAAGTCATGATCATTCCTGCATGTGTAAGGCTAGGGAGATGTTTGCCTAACCTGTTTCTAATGACCTTCAGTACTGGACCCTCTGTCCCTCCCCCTGTGGTGTAAAACAAGGCTTCACTACCCTTCCGTGTCAGAAAGTTTTCTCTGTTGCCCCACCAGATTCTATCTTGCTATAATTTCAGTTCAATATTTATCTCAGCTACACAGAGAACAGTTAGCTTGTTTTCACATGCTTCAAATCTTCACTCTTCTAGTTTCTGCCAATTACTATGTATCAAGTTGTTTTAAACAAATGTATTCTCACATTTCCTCACAGGGAAACAGAATCATTCTGGTTTCAGCAACACAATACAGGAATAAAGAGAGATTTAAAAAAAAAAAGAAAAAAAAAGGGCAAGGGAGGGGAGGGGAGGGGAGGGGAGGAGAGGATCAGTTGTTTTAGTAGTAGAAATGAACACTTTTTCTTTGGATCTTTATATGCAAACAAGTGATCCCAAATGCAGCCAAGGACCATAATCATGAGACCACTCTCATTCGGTAATTAAAATAAACATCACAACATCACAGTTCCAGAAAGAAGTAAAATAAAGTCCTTCTTCAATATCACAGTCTTTCTGCGGATAGAGGCTTTGTCTCAATGAGCCTTTTAAATCTGTGCTTCAAGTGGAGTGAACTTGGCAAGTGTCCATTTTGGCATAATGCCATTTAGTAGACTTTTGTGACTGACTAGTCGTCAGAACTAGTCTAGTGGGAGAAGCTTAGGATTTTTGTGTGCTACTGAACCTGAAAAGATTTCTCTGCCAATCAGGACTTTCTGGTTCTTTGGGTACATTATTTTTTCTGCTGAAGTCAAACATGCCTTACTTCTGTCAGAAAACACTGGGGAGCCAGCAGCTTCTTTTACTGGCATGTTTAGCACCCAGAGATCTACCTACCATTTACACTGTAGCTTCAACACAAGAAATAGTTGCTCAAATGCTGACAGAAGAGACAGAAATCTGGTTTAAATTCAAAAACCAAATACCTGATGTGACATACCTGTTGGGATAAAATAAGGTATCCTTTTGTAGACATATGCAACTATCATGATTCAGGGCTCAACCTCCCTTTGATTGAAATCCCTGGAACATCTCTGCATTTTCCAGTGATGTGCCAGAATGGAACACTTGAACTTACTGCAAGGAGAAAGCACAGGAAGTCAGTATTTATAAAGAGGACTTCTTTTCCTATTATTTCAATTTTCGTATTGTCTAGGTCTACTGTTAATTGCTTTTTCTCCTGATATCTCTTTCTCTTCAGACAGTACACTCCAGACTGCTATCCTTAATGATTTCTAGGGTAGTCTGGTTAGCAAGAATCATGGGGTGCCAAATGATTATACCATAAAGTATTTCAGTGCTCGGCTCTGTCAAATATTAGTTAGGGTTTGAGCTGTGTCTTCTCATCTACACTTTCCTTCCAGACTCCTCACTTCCCTTGTAATCCAGTTCCTATATAATAATTCCCTGGTTTTCAAAACTTCAAAAGGAGGAGTTTCCCAAAGACATGAATAGCAGCCAGAGGCCTGATGGCCATGAATCTCTCCATGGCTCCCCAACACTTAGGTCTTGGAAAAATCTCTCTTTTTTGTGTATTATGTGTACAGTGAGTAATAAAAAGAAACATCACAATGCTGACATGGACTATAAGGACCGTGAGCACACCCCTTTCTCATGGAAGTTTTTTGCCTGGTCTCAGAGCCAACACTGACAACGTAGCTCTCCAGCCTTGAAGCTATGTGCAGGAAAACTGTGTGTAAGAAAACTGTCTTAGAAGCCTTTGCAGGGACTCCTTACCTTTCTCCAGGATCTGATTTTAGGCTGGGCTTTCACACTTGTTTTCTGCCAGAGCTATATTGCAGCTATGCCCACACTTGGCCAAATACCCTGTTGATCTTAATCCTGACCCTGGCCTTATGGATTTGACTTCCTGGCTTGACCTTGGACTTGTCTCATTACCTTATATTCATCTGTTTATCCCCACTTTTTGCTGGCCCTGTATACTATCTATTGACCTTTTATGATTGCCCTCCTCAGGCAATGTAGACCTGGGCTCTGTTAGGGGTGGCACTACACTGTCCACCTTGCTGTCACCCTTATTGTCTCCCTCCCTTGTGGAACACTCTGTCCTTGCTTGCTGACAAGGATACCTTACCTGTAATGCTGCAGGAAAAATACAAAAAACCCAACCCAGGCAAAATAAAAAACCAACACCAAGTTCAGAAGTAAGTATGCAATAAAGAATACTTTTACCCGAAAAGGAAACTGTAAATGCTTTGCTCGAAACCTCACAGAGACAACCCTCTACAGTATCTTTTGTTAAGCTGTTTCTAATTAAAAGTATGGGTTTTTGTAAAGGAGTTACTCTTTACAAACATAAAAGAAACCACTTTCATAGTAAGTAGAAAATTATCAGGACAGGACAGAATTTGATGCATAGTTAACTTGGAACACAGATTTATCACTCTCTTGGGATTATCTGTGGCTTCTACAGTATTTTAAAATGAATAGTGTTACAACTGATTTAATTTCAGTTCCAGGCGCACCCATACTTCAAAGTATCTGCTTCAAACTGGCTGTGGTTTTAGGTATTTTTAGAACAGGTATATAGGCATTTAGTTTTTTAACACTGATGGGTTTTTGTTAATGCTTGACCATGATCAAGCGTTGCTTTTGTTCATAATATCATTCTTTCCCTAGTCATAAAAAGATGAGGCATGATTTCTCCTCATGCCCCAGGTATTTATTCCATTAAGAGGAGATGACCTTTAACTTGTATATATTTGTGTGTATTTGTGTATATGTTCTCTGTACTTCACTGGGAAGGAAAAACCCACCTTATTAATGTCTTTATATTCCATGGAAGCTGCATAAGCTGCTCCATACTTGATGGGAAAATTTAGAGATTCAAGTAACTCATTTGGAAGAACAATACAAAAAATTCTTAGCTCTCTAAACATGAAGTAGGAAAAATCTCCCACCATTGTCAGACAACGGGGGTATAAAGAACCAGGCTACCTGCAGAGAGGGTAGGTAAACTAGGTATGTTGTATTGGGAAAACCAGGAAAGAAATTGCTCTTAACTCCTGGAGAAAGTGCTGCTTCCCAGGGATCATGGGAGTTCTTCAGTTCTCTATTGCAAATAAACACTGTCCTGTAAAGATTGATTTCTATGTACCCTGAAATGAGATGGATGCTGGTGTGTTCTGCATTTAAGCAGAGATGGGGTGCATGAGAACCTGAGTGTCCAGGGTACTGGTGTGCTTCTGTGCTGGTGAGAAAGGGATACCATTTAAAATGATGTCTTGTGACAAACTCATTAGCACATTGCAGTAACTCATGAGGACTTTTATAGAATGTCTTAAAGTTTTCTTTATCCCTTTTCATTTGAGCAAAAGGATGCTTTTCATCTCTGGCTTGGCTATTTCTGATACTAGGTAGGACAGGTTTCAAGGCATTCTCTGCATTTCGTGCAGGGCTTATGAAAAGACTATTTTTACCACATGACTATTAGCAACTCTCTCCAGTCCTCCTGCCTCCCTCAGGGTCAAAATCTCCCCTGAAAGTGTGCTCTGATTATGTAAGAGATATAAGTTGAAATTCCTTTGGGAAGCTGTGGCTAGCAAAAAGCTGAAGAGAATATTACTTGTGTGGGTTTGGTTAAGCACAAGTGGATCATTCCTTAAATAACTCAGTGTTTATTTTTGTTCCCTCTGAGGGTTTAATAAATACCCAGGGCATAAGTTTCATTCTTAAACCAATTTACACCTTGTTCTGCTTCAACCCCTCCCCCCGTCAAAAGCTCCAGTGAGTGAGCTTTTATGAAACAGCTACATCTCTGTGTATTATGACTGGGATCATAATGACTAGAATCAAAACCTGGTCTTTAGAGTCCCACAAAGAGGATTCCCCTGTCTCTTGATGAAGTCTGAGATTACTTTCACTTCCAACCATGAAATGAACATGACCTATCATTAGCAGCACCATTTTACTTCATTACTCTATGTTCACAGCATGTAGCCAGTGGCCCAGACTCTAACCTTCTCAAGAAGCAACACTTCTCACCCTAATCCTGTCTGCTTGGGAGGCACTTTTGTTTAAAAAGTCATGGTATGTAAGAGAATCATATACTATACTGACACAATATATGCAATATTGTAATGTATGTATTATAACTGTGCACAGAAACTTGGGTTAAGCAGCTTTGGAGAGTCTGCCCAGCAAAATTTTTAAAGGTATAAATGTTATAACCTGAGGTAAAAAAAGAGGGAAAGAAAATTTAGAGTTGTCTGGACTTGCATGACCAAAAATTCCACAGGCTATAGGCATTTTAGGAGAATATAAGTAGCAAAAATATTTGTGGTTGAAGAAGCAAAGAGTATCCAGGACCACAAGCAAAGTAAGGAATAGCAGGCAGGATCAAAGACCAGAGCTGAGAGGACAAAGATTTTCATGGCATCACATAGTGAGAAAGTTCTCATGCCTCTGTGTTGAACAAATGTGCTTCACTCGATTTCTGGGATGTGACCTTGATGGAATATAGGCATACTCGAAGTGCTCTGTTCTGCTTTATCCTCTTTCCTGCTTGAAAACCCTGATTTGAAGTGAAACTAGTTGAGAGAGAATAGATTTGCTGAATGCTGGCCGCTGGTACAACAGAGTCTGCAAAATGGCCTTGTGATTTCGTAAGTACAGGGAGATGGCAATGAAAATTTGCAGAGAATGACACCTGACAGGCAAGCAAGGAAGTAGGTAGAGGCAGAGTTCACTGGCCTTCCTAACAAAGGATGTCAATCAACAGTTTGGTCTGCTTTAGTTGAGAGGGATGAAAGGACCTTAAAGGAAAAACGAGTCTTGATTCCTAGGAAGGAATGGGGAAGTGCTATTCAGAATTATGATATGTATATATTTATTCTTCATTAGATGTAGGAATTGAAAAATGACAGGAGCCAAGCACATCTGGACATACTTTGTGATGCCATTCAGTGCATCTCCTCTGCCTCCTATAAGAACTGCCATCAATATTTGTTATTGCTGCCTTCTGTAGTGAATTCAGTCTGTCACTGTCTTTAAGTTATGCTGAAAGAATTCCTTTGTCTAAGATCTACAAGAGATAGTGAAAAAGACGTTTGTTGATACAACAGAAGTTTCAGCTCTCAGGGTAAACTGTCAGGATCCAAGCAAGCTTGTATTATTTAAGTGTGTTGTAAGCAGTGTCATGCAAATTATGTTTTCTTATGGGTAAGAGAAATTCTAGTCACACATTTAATCTTGATTTTTCATCTCTGCTTAAAATTCACAACTCTGCCTGTGGTCTGTATTCTTACTGAGGGATTAGTAGAAAGATCCAGATTCACACCAGGGACATTTAGACCTAACAGCAAAAGAACAATGCAAGTTTCTACACAATGCATAGGCAAAAATCAAAATTATAAAGAAATACGATAATGACCATGCATGGCTAATCACAGTGGAAACTCTAGTAATGCACCATTTTAAGAGATATAATTCTATCAATTTTCTGCAATAATTTTTTGAAAGCCTGAAAACTTTTATTTGGCCAGGCTAAGTATAACTGTTCTTAACATACTCATTTTGTTTCATAGTGTTTTCATTGGCCAAGATGTTGCTATTCTATAAATATTTACTTCTAGTTCATTCAAGAATACACTTGTTTAACTTCTTTAGTTTTAGCATGGCAGGAATTACAAACATAATTCTGTATATCTGACATTCATTTACTGCTGCTGTAGAACCTCAGTTCTGCCTCGGTGGTGAATCATGTCTCACTCGTTAAAGGAAACAATACTGATTCTTAGAGCCACACAAAGAAATAGCACCAAGAAGGTCAATTCTTTAGAAACGAGTTTTTTATTCTATTTATCACGGTATTGAATGAATGAAAAAAGACACAAGGAACAAATTTGTATTACAACAGTAGATTTATAAGATGCAGATAAATCAGAATGAAGAAACTTCTCCATTTTAATTTCTTTCTATTGGGTCACAAGCCTTGAGTTCTTGTTGGTTGCAGAACAACCAACACTCAGAACAACAACAACATCTCCCTCCCTACACTACATCAGGTATTCAGCACACAAAAAATATATTTCTGGCAATTACCTTCAGAATCATTTCCTACTCCATGAGCTAATCAGTTTTGTCAAAGCTGTCCCAGAATGCATCATTGTACCACTATAAATACTTAATGACTTTCTAAATTCTGTTTTTATTAGTAGTTGGACTTTATTACTCTGTTAAATTACGGTGGAAATAGAGCCTTTCACAATTGTCAGGATTAACTAAATTTTCTTTGCAAAATTTGTTTCATTGTCGTTTAAAATTTGATTAAAAGTATCTGTAAAATTCATTTGCCAGTATTTTTCTAACTTTAGCTTAAATGCCTTTTCTTTGAAGAATGTCATATATTTTTCAAACACCTCAGTTTTTGGCTTAGGTCTTCTGAATTTCATTCACAGCTTGTTCTTAAACTGTTTCATTTAAAGCTGAGAAAGAGAGAAAGAAAGAAACACTCTAAAAGTGTCTCTGCTTAATAGATTGTCAGCATCATTTACTCTAAGTGCTATCTTCCGCAGAAATCAGGAAAACCAGTTCTGAGAGATGGGTACTAGTGCAAGAGACACGTATCTTACTTTCTCTTTAATGGAAAGTGAATTTACAGGGGGTCAAGAAAGTGCTTGGGTATCTCAGAAATGAGGGCAAAGTCTAAAACTAGAAGAGGCAGGAAGGTAGTGACCCTATATTATGTACTCTGAAGTTCCTAGGGCATCAGAGTGAAAACAAACAAGGAATGAAACCCTTTGTTGGAGATAAAAACCCACAAATAGCCCATACTCAGCACATTTGATCACAGAAACAACAGCACTTAGAGGGGTTAATAATTTGGCTGCTATTGAAACTGTTATGGCATATTCCAACTCCCTGTAAACACACTTAAGTGATAGTAGTACAGTTTTACTGAATCACTCCTGAGACAATGCCAAAGAGGCAGTTTACATCACTCATGCAGATATTTAACATAAACTTACTTACTATGGTTGCTTAAAATAAGACTTTTAAATGCCTGATCCTAATTTAGCACAAGTCGACCTCAATGCTCTTGCAAAGGAAGATACATTTTGTCTGACTATATGGGCTTAACTTTTTCTTTCTAACTGAACAATCCAGGTATTTCAATCCCTAGAGCTGCCATTTAAAAAATTCAAGTCTTAAAAATTCATATCCTAGTCTCATTTGAGGGGTCTACCACAGTTTCTAACTAAGGCAAGTCTTTCAAGGTGGATGGACCAAAACTCGCCAGAGGAAAAAAATAGGGAGGTGGGAAATAACATGTCAGTCCACAGGCTATTCCCATTGGCTCAGGTATTTGAAACTAAAATGCTCTAAGGATGCCATTGCCAGTGAAAACCTAAAGGAGATTGATATCCTTATTTGTAAAGTTTTGAATGGTCTGATGGGCTACTTCCAAGACTTTATGTATCTCAAAAATGCAGATGGCATGGTACTAATATAACATTATAGGCAAGCAGATAAAAGGAACAGTTCTAACTCTGCCTTAGACCTGCCATGTGTTAGTGTAACTTGCTGAACTTTGCTCTTTAATTTTCCTATTTTTGAAACAAGGCTGAAAGTTATGACTAAACCACAAACTAGAGATTAGAAAAAAATACTTTACAAAGGTAAAAGTTTGATTGCTGCTGAGCTGTATTAGCTTGTCAATTCTGAACTAAGGTGAGATACGTTACATAACTATAAAATGTATTTGCACACTGAAGTTTTAAAATTCATAGGAAAACTTTAGTATTTAACATAAGTCCTGCAGGAAAATGTTCAGGAAATAAATCCTTACGAATTGTAAAAAATTACTACGTATTTAACTCTCAATTTATTTTTGTAGAAACTATTTTTAACAACACCCTAAGAAACAGGCTTGCTCTAGAGCAAGAATAAGAATAAATAGGAATCCTCATAGGTGCATGTGTGTGCTCTTAGATAGTGGCTGCAAGTTGACATTAAATATAATTTAGTACCCAGCACAATCCCCTTGTTTCTGTCCTAAAAAATGAGCTCAAATTCCAGAGATTCTTAGCACAATTTTCAGCTTCTACGATCTCAATATTGGTTTCAAATCAGGTGTTCCTGTTTCCAACTAGGCTGTGAATAGATGTGAATAGATACCAAGTGTTTGTTCTCATCTATTTTCACTCCTTCTTAGAAGCCAGTTCTTAGTGCCTGGGAAACACCCCTGTTTTTTTCCCTACAAGGAATCAAACTGTAGCCTTGGACATTTTCCAGGAGCCCTGTTCAAAAACCTTTCCTCCAAATGTTTGTTCAAAAACCTTTCCTCCAAATGTTGTATTATCTTACTAATTTCGTATCAGTTCTGCTTCTAACTTTTTAAGAAGAAATGATACACTGTGAGCCGTGCTGAATTAAGAACAAGCTCTCTTCCTTGCATTTTATGGACCTGTCACATCTTTTTGGCTGTCCAGTAATGACTCCAGTAGAGTCACTGTCTCCTTTAAAGATAAAAAATAACAAGGCCCCAATTATATATTTTTGAAGAAATTAGAAGTTCCTCCATAAACAACAGTATGAGTTAAGAGCAACTGATCCTGCCTTTCAAATTATGTGACTGGTATGACTGCTTTTATAGTCTCTTCTATTTTAAAGCAGGTGGCACCAAATCATAACTCTCTAGAGTATGCAGTCGACTTCGCAGTGCACAAGATAGAGTTTGTCCTCCAAACAGGATACTTTCCTCTTTATAGGGCACTATCATGACATTAAGACGCACCTGCCACCGACTGCTCAGCCACTGCAGTACCTGAATGATGTCTGTGTTCACCCTGTTTCCTTGTTCTGCATATCTGTACATGGAGATAACATTTTAAGAATCTCTTCTTGAAAACTGGCTCTGCGATATGATTCAAGATGGTCTAATATGTATTCAAGGAAAATGTTCACTAAAAGCTGCCCCTTTTTAGGGTCTGTGCTAAAAGATGAGAAATTAGGGCACGAAAATGTTCATTGACTTGTGAGAGATCACATTGCAGGCTAAGAATACATGGTGAGAACCATTGTTCAGTCCTTGGGCAGCAAGGCACTTGGCTTGTGCTGAAAGAGATGGAATTCTGCAGAGATTGAGCACTTGAAAATGAGCAGATTTTGAAGTTTGCTCTTTTGGTCTAGTTAACAGAAGTCCACTGGCTTTCCTGGTATTCCGAATCAACAACACACTTTCAGATCTCACTGATATGTTTAAAATTTGAATACTTTATAGTAGTCCCTTGATACTTTTATTTACTCATTAGAAAAAGTAGAAGGAACAAAAATTTTTACATGGAGGGTTGTAAGAACAGCTGTCAATTAAGCCATTGGAGACTGTCAAATAAAATTTTTTTATTAAAAAATCTAAACAAGGAGCCATGAAATAAATTTTATGTTGCTCTATCAGACATGTGCAAAAATGAAGATAGAATCATATGCATTTGGAGTTTTTTACAGATAACGAGACCATGCCACTAAGAAATAAACCCCATCTTCTGTAGGAACTGAGAAATAGAAAATATTGAAAAAGCAGGAGTAAGCATAAGGAATATATCTTGGTATTGCCAAACATCTCAAGATTAAAGCAGAAGAAAACCCCGAACTATCCTACCATAAACACAAATACAAATGCAGTTCTTTCCATTAAATGCAGCTCTTGTAAACTTTTATGAGAAAAGTCTAATAAAAAACACACATCAGCTTCGTAGAGCATAAAAAATGAAATTCATGTAATTCACTGATTCTTTAATCAATATGATGCCTATGAGATTGGCAGTAGGAATACTTTAAAGTACTGTTAATGAAAATGTTATGCTATTCACATAATAACCATAGATTCTTAAGAACACTGGGCTGCTCAGATATCCAGTAGCATATGCAATTAAATCACTGGGAAGGAAGTGTGCGTCCCATAGCCTTTTTTCTTTCACTTACAATGCTGGCTTAAAAGACATATCACATGCCAAAAAAATTACGAGATGTGTCAACATCAAAAATTTATTATTAAAGAATTAAGAAAACAAATTATTTGTCTAAACAAAACAAAGTCAGACCAACCAGGCTGATATCCAAAGAGCTGCACAAACTCCTGGTAAATTTGTTCCTTGCAAACTAGTTCAAAATTTCTTATTTTCTTACTTCTGAAAGGACAAATAACAGCAAAGAAAAATATTCAGAAACATGTAAAACATCGAACTTTTTACTTCATACATCAGACTTTCCAGGGATTGACTAAGGACCATGTTTTAAAAATCTAGAAACACGTGTCAAGAATTTACAAGTCATGTTGCAATCACCCAATTTCCAGGGCTGTTTTTTTCTTTGTTTCCTCAGCAGCATTTTTTTTTTTGCTGACAGGATGATAGCTGATATACTTAAATGTAAACAATGGAGGCTACACCTGATACGAGAGCCAGAACTTGGAGTGTTACTGCTCCCTGTTTCCAGAAGTAAATGGTAGCTGCAGAAATTTGTAATGGCCTTCTGCTAGTTAAAAACTAAAGCCCACTGTTTGTCATAAAATATTTGATTTAAAGTGATCTATAATCATAGGTGATGTTTATATATTCTGATATTGAATTTAGTTTGGTAAAAATAAATATGCGGTTACTTGAAATAACACCACCACTGTATTTATTACTGATGGGAGCCAGTTTTGCTTTCAATGGAGAAGTGTCAGCATCACCAACAACCAGAATGCCTAGAGCTGAAAGTCTGCAGAGGGGAGGTCCCGCAGAAAGAGTGAGATATGATCCCTGTGGCTTCTTTCCTTCCCAGAGCCACTGCATTTCTTCAAGCTAAAAATGAGAACGGCTTGTGGAAAAGGCTTCCACTCGGCTGGAGGAGCTGGGATCTCGACTGCTGCAAAGCAGAGAGCTTAACAGGCAGCCAGCATTCTTTCCAGACGGTTTGTTCAGCTGAACTCGGGAATGGTTTCGCGCCCGGTTGGAACAACCCCTGGGAAGGCGGGGAGGCCGCGGCCCCACAGCGCGCTCCGTGCCCGCCGCCAGGTGGCGCCGCTCGCCAGCGCACGGACCGCCCGAGAGCCGGGGAAGATGGCGGCTTGTGGGGGCTCGGGAAGATGGCGGCGGGCACAGCCGTGATCGGAGGGAAGTGGCTGCTGCGGCCTCTGCAGAACGGGCTCTTTGCCGTCGCCTTCCTGATGGCCTCCTCGCCAGGGCGGCACTTGCCCTTCTGGGAAGCTTCAGCTGTCAGGCAGCCGTGCCTGCAGCTGTCCTCCGTCCGACCCGCCCCTTCCACTCTTATCTGCAGAGTCCTGGCAGCTGCTCGGGCCCCTTCCCTACCTATCGTGCAGGGCAGAGAAGTGCTAATTGCCTGAGTTTCTAAAGGGCTGGGTGAGCTGCACAGAAGCAAAAAGAGTTACTGAGCAAACCCAGGCACTGTGGGTGCTCAGTATGCCCGTGTTCAGCTGGAAGGCTGGCGTGCTTGGGTGATGCCCAAGGCTGCCAGGTCTGCACTCACTGTGGAAAACACCAGACCATCCTTGCTAGACAAAGCTGCACTTGGTCTTGAGTAAAGGATCAAGGCTAACTGCAAAAACCCTGGACTTGATTCTGCACTTTCTTTGATGCTTTGCAACATAATTCACACCATGAGAAGTCAGTCTGCGCTCAGATTGGGTAGCTGCACTGGTTATGTGGCTATGTCTGATAGAAAAGTGAAAAACACATCTTTGTTTTCCTTGTTTGCTCTCTCTGTTGAAAGACAAGCTAACAGAGCTTACACCAGCCAAATGCAAGCTGGTTATTATGCAGTAAAATTTCCCCATTAAAAAAAAAATAAAAGGGTGAGTTTTAATTTGCCAGAGCTTTCTCAAAAAAAACCACCAACCAACCAAAAAAACCAGAGGCCATAGGTTCAGTAGTTCCCTTTTTCATATGGAGTTTTTTGAGAGTTAGCAACTGCAGCACTTTCAGTAGACTAAACTAAATGGAAAAAATACTAAATCAGGAACATGCACTTCATGGGAGACAAATATAGTTCCAGTACCAAACATACAGTAACTTATCCCAGATGGTGTTGCTGAAGTGGAGTAACATGACCTTCTTTCATCAGTCTTCACTGACAACACCAGCCCTCAGGAATCTCTGAGCCAGGAGACCGGGGTGAAGGAATATTGGAAGAAAGACTTTCCCTTGGTCAAGGAGGATTGGGTTAGGGAACATCTAGGTAAACTTAATATCCATGAGTCCATGGGCCCTGATGGGACACATCCCTGAGTGCTGAGAGAGCTGGAGGACACCATGGCAATGGTGTTCATCTTTCATGTTCATCTTTGAAAGGTAATGGAGATCATGAGAGGTGCCTGAGGACTGGAAGAAAGCAAATATCACCCCAGTCTTCCAAAAGGCTCACTCACTTCTGTTCCAGAGTAACAAAGCAGGGCTGTAGGCTGTGGTACAAGGGTGAAGAAGATCAGCACATATGTTAAAGCAGGATTTCACAGCCTGCAGATGAGCTCCTGAAAGTCTGTAAATCATGACTGCATATACCCTGCTATTGCATATACAAGTAAAACCCATGGAAAGCAATTGCATGAAGGTCCTGGGGCTTAATATCAAACTGCAAAGCTTTTCTAACAGCTAGATAATGCTTAACTAGAACTAAATTTAAAAGTCTGTTCTGAATGTGCAATTTCTACATTCGTATATTATCTGTTTTGAATGCTGTATAAATAATATACTTCTAATCTCCTAGGAATTTCTAAGTTACATGCTGATTCTATAAGCACTGAGAAATACAGATTAATAGTTAGAGAAATACTAAGAAAACAATCTTTTCATTATTTGCTGGTAGATTGTGTAAAGTCCCTATATATTTAGGAGAAGCCGATGATTATCAAAGAAGGGGAAAGACCTAAGCAGCTATGAAAACACAGCTGCCATATTGATATTTAGCCATCCACACAACAAATGGTTTCTGACTCTATAGTCCTTCAGCATTGCTTGAATTTTATTACAATACAGTCTCAGTTGTTACATAGCTTCAGAGATGTGACTAATATGAGTATATTAGGTACAGAACCATGTAGTGCTCCTTGTATTGCACTTTCAAGAGGAGAACAAAGTTAAGGAATTTTCTGTACCAGGTTGAAGCAAAGATTTAATTTGCTGTCTTATAATGTTTTCCCTTTTGTTAAACCCTGATCACTGGAGCTGTAAGAAGAATGTAAAATACAAGGAACTGCATATTGCATACATTACTAGGCTTGTCCTTGAAAGTCAGCTAACATGCCTGGAATTTAGAGAGTCTGCTGTCTGATTGACTAGTGAAAAGAGAAACTGTTGAGAAACTTCATTTCTGTATCTTAATAAATGCTGTTGGGAAAAAGTGTAACAGTTCTAAGTGTGACTAAACATTGTACAAAATATTTCATTGTACAGTTTGGTAGAATTAAAGGATGTGACAATACCTTCCCAGTATGTAATTCATGAACATATGAATTTCAGCTAAATTTATTTTATGACTTCTCACTTAAAAAAATGCTGCTTTGAATCTGTTCAAAAAGCTTTTTCAGAAAGTTGATGTTTGATGCTCAGTTGGTCTGTTAATTATGTTTAGAAAATGCCTGCAGTCCCTACATGGATTAGACATTCTATGTGTCCATGGAGATTTATATTTCAACAGTCTTTTGATTCATACATCCAAGTCGAGTTATAAAAAACCCCACAATTAAACTCGGTAAATATGACGCCTTTCTTGGGTGTGAGCAGGTTGACAACTTTGTTACGCTAAGTGACGGGTTACAGTTGCTAGTACGAGCTTTTGCAAGTAGAGCTTTCATGGGCATCCAAGTGAAGTCACACATGGTGTTTTATATGTGCACATGCAAATTTATGGGTCCATCCTCTTTCCTTCTGCAGTTGGTCCATTGCTTGCTCTTCCTTTTCCTACCCTATACCAGGGAGACGGGGAAAGAAAAAATGTCTTGTACTGATAGGCTTATGTGTGACATGGCCATCTCCTGAGGCAACAGGAGGATGTGTTTCCTTGAAAACACTGGTTTCTTGAATCCTTTTGTTAACCTGCATCTTTCTATCAAAAAGATCCCTTTCCAAGCTTCTGCAATAAATATACAAGAATATAAGAACTCTTGGAGATGGTCTTCTGCAGAGCTAAGGGTTGGACTCGGTGATCTTTGTGGATCCATTCCAACTTAGTATATTCTGTGATTCTGTGAAAGCTGTATTTGGATGTTTGAATCTAAGAAACAAACCCCTACATTTATAATTATCAAATCCACTCAAACCACTAAGCCCATCCTGTTAAAATCTCGTTTTCCCAGCCCCATTCACGTTTCTTTTCTCTTCTAAACTCAGGGATTTTTCTTTGACCATCAGTGTTACGTCATTCTGAATTCATTGCAAAACTCATCTGGAGAAAATAAGGATAATGAAGCTGCGCTTAACTGTATAAGAAGGTGTGAAAACTGCATCAATCAGGCAATGAGGTAATGGCCCTCAAGCTTTGTCTGCAGAACTCCAGGACTTGGGAAGCCTTATTAAAGGCCATGATGAGCATGAGCTGAGCCTTTTTCTTACCTCTGAAGACTGAAATGTAGCATTTAGTGAGGGACATGCTATGGTGTCATATTCACTTGTCACCCAAAATTGCACTCCGCCTGACTGTGGGAAGTTTCTAGTAGTGCTTTTCCTGTACTCAAGTGAAGAGACTATTGTTCTTCCTGTGCTGCTATGTCAAGCCTGTCTCCCTAAAAAAGTGAAAACAATGTAACAGTTAAACCATTTTATTAAGCCTACTTAAACTAGCACAGTTAGGTTTACCTACTCTTCACTGGGTCAAGTTAAATCCAGCTGGTGGCTAGTTACTAGTTTGGGGCTCAGTACTGTATAATATTTTTATTGATGATTGGGATGATGGGACTAAGAGCACCCTCAGTCCCTTTGCAGATGACACCAAGTTGGATGGAAGTGCTCATCTGCTTGAGGGCAGCAAAAATCTGCAGAGGGATCTGGAAAGGCTGGGTCGATGGGCCAAGGCCAATTGTAGGAGGTTCTACAAGGCCAAATGCCAGGTCCTGCACTTGGCCACAACAACCCCAGGCAGTGCTACACGCTGGGGGAAGAGCAGCTAGAAAGCTGCCCAGCAGAAAAGGACCTGGGGGTGCTGGTTGACAGTGGCTGAACATGAGCCAGCAGTGGGACCAGGTGGCCAAGAAGGCCAATGGCATCTTGGCTTGGATCAGAAACAGTGTGGCCAGCAGGACCAGGGCAGTGATTGTGCCCCTGTACTCAGCACTGGTGAGGTTGCACCTTGAGTTCTGTGCCCAGTTCCGGGTCGCTTACTACAAGAAAGATGCTGAGATGCTGGAGCGTGTCCGGAGAAGCACAACAAAACTGGTGAAGGCTGTAGAGAGTAAGTCCTATGAGGAGCAGCTAAGGGAGCTGAGGATTTTTAGCCTGGAGAAAAGGATGCTCAGGGGAGTCCTTATCACTCTACAGCTACCTGAAAGAAGGTGGAGGTTGGTCTCTTGTCCCTGGTGACAAGTAATAGGACAACAGGAAATGGCCTCAGGTCACATCAGGGGAGGATTAGATTGCATATTTGGAAAGGTTTCTTCAGTGAAAAGGTAGTCAAGCATTGGAAAAAGCTTGGAACAGGAAAGTGGCTGAGTCACTATGCCTAGAAGTATGTCAAAGACATGTATATGTGGCACTTCAGGGTTTATTGGAGAAGATGACACTACCACTTTTTCAGCCTCTGGGGGAAAAACCAAGGTCCAAACCACCACATTAGGTTAAGTTGGACTCAATGACCTTACAGATCTTTTCTAAGCTTGACGAATCTGGACTGTATAAGAAGAGTGAGAGATAGAAGTTAAACTAGTGTCTGAGTTAGAAGGTGTATTAGGATATAGCGAGCAAAATGGACCACTAGGTACTTAATTTAAAACTACAAGGATTCAAATGCTTAGGCTAACAAAGGCAGCAGGGTGCACTTACACAAAAACATTCATAATCAGATTTTCCAAGACTTACTGTGTATTGACAAACTGTGCCAAAAGAATGTATTGTAAACATGAAAACATCTGGTCTCCTGTTTGAATGATGTTTAATATAGTGGAATTTATAATCCTGAAAATTGGTTAAATGAGGAAGAAATATAGTTTATTTTGTTGCTTATTCAGTTAAATAAAAACCTAATCCTTGTCTGAGAAAGGTGTGACTCCTTTAGTTGTAAAAAAGAAAGGGATAAAACACAGATTGGTAAAGTGAGTGTTATGATCTACTGTAACAGAGTTTTGAGTGTTAGCCTTTTTCCTGCAATGAACCTAAGAGTTATTGTGTTCTTTCTTATGGAAATAAATTGGAACACTGTATGTGACTGAGCTGAGTCAAACATGAGCAAGTATGCAAGTGCTTCTTAAAAAAATCTGAGTAGATAGAGGTGGATATTTCAAGCTCTAAAAAGTCTTGTCTTGTAAACTGTGCTCTCCCATTGTGCTCTCAACAGAACCATCCAGTTTTACACTCTTTTGCCAGGCCGAATAAAGTGATAATTACTTCTGGTTTTTTCTCTGGTTTGGTGTAAGGCCGAGATATCTTAGAATTTGACAACTTTTGTTAGGACAGGAGCATCAGTGAAGTATACAGGGTTTATTCTTGTGAGTTTTGCAATTTTATTTGCATTGCTGGTTCAGTAAAGATTCCAGTTGAGTGAAGTATGTGTTTACATTTATGAATAAGCTGCATTGAGAGGTTAGAATTTCAAACTAATACATTCTTGGAAGGTTTACTTTGGGATAGATATCTAAAACACCAAAATTTGGGGGCAAAGTTGTTAGAAATAAACCAAAGGAAATTTATTGCAAAAGCCCATTATGCTGATAATGGCCTGCAGAAGCATGTACAGTCGTGTTGTTGATTGGTGAAGCCTGGCTCGGGTCTGTAGCAACCAAAAGATGATTCTGTGGTTCGATGGAGAAGTCCCTATCACGAAACCCTAGAATCTGCCACTTCAGTTGCCCACTATAACAGAGAGGGCAAAGCATCACTTTGAATGAGCTGCTTTCCCACAGTCCCAGGTCAGAGTGGCAGCACAGACATCAGAGGAAGTTCAGTCTTCTGTGGATCATGTTCATGCATGCCCAAGACTGTTCAACCCAAATTTGGTTAGGACCAAAGGAAATCTCTTTTTCAGAGTTACTATTGCTAGCGTGCTTCTCCAAGAGCCTTTCCCTATGCCCTGTCCATACATTATTCTACTGACTCCTGGATTTCTGCTGCAAAGCCATGTGGTTTGGCCAGCTGTGTTCCCTGCTTAACATTGCAACTCTATGCTAATGTTTAAGTCCTTCATAAACAAGGCTATGTCTGTTCCTTTCTCTTCCCTCTACACCCCTCCTAGTTCCTTCAGAAAATATAGTTTTCTTGTTCTTTTGACTGCTCCTTTATCTGAAGGGGGTAGGCTTTAATTGCTTCTTGTAACGGAAAGGAGCTATTGTATGTCAAATGTTTTCTTGACTCTATAAGTGGAGATTTTTCAGGTGACATTTACAGGCTAAGTGGGTTTCAAAAAGGTGGAAAAAATCTTGCAGGTTTTTTTGTCACCACATCCCCAAAAAGGGTGAATGTGTAGAGCTTTCTCCTGCAGTTTTCTTAAACACCTCCAAGGTTCAGCTGTCCACATTGTAATCCCTGAGTCCTTGGATTTCTTTAAGCCACTGATACTGGCTCCCCTCAAGTTTATTTTCTGTATTTTGCCCTTGCTATGTAAAACTCTTTTTCTCTTATTTCACTGCTTGATTGGTTTTCTGTGACTGTGAAGGTGTTGTTTGCATCAGTCAACTGCTGCAGATTAAGAAAAAATGTTTTGCCACAACAGTATGTGTTCTGTGACAAATAATGGACTAAAACATTTTTCCTATTGTCACTTATACTTCAGAGCTTTTCTTAGAATATTAATTACAATATATATGTAGGCCTAAGACAATCCACTCCTCATAGCCCAGTATCAAGAATAAAGTTCAGGAATTGTGTTGTCTTGTGTTGAACACTTTCTAATGTAAACAATAAAATGGAGTATGGTGTAAGTGTGAGCTAAGGATAGGACTACCAGCTCAATAAATCCTCTAACTCAGAGAGACTGCAGAAAACTTGATATCCTGGTATGGGAAACTGGACAGAACCAGAGGGAGTTGAGTGTCTCTCAAGTGAGCTCTGCCTAGCTCTTGGTAGAACATAAACTATTGCACTGAAATGCTCCTGCATCTTTTTGTTTCTTGCTGCAACAAATGGCCTTATTGAGTACCAACCTGAATCAAGAAGAGTTGAAACAAAACTTTTTGCATTCTTTTTAGAAGTAAATAACAGTCTTTACTGTGGTCTTAGTTGACACAATGTGGGAGATGCATCAAAGATCTGTTTCAAAGTGAAACACTTACTGAAACAAACCCAAACCAATGAATGAACCAACCAAGAAATATCACAAAAAACCCCCCAAGCATGACATCTTTTAAAAACCACTGGAGGCCAGTATTGTCTTATTATGTCAGTATCATTTCACTGCATTTCTCTCATATATGAATTGTTGTTATTTTCCCTTAGCAATGACAAAAGTTCTTCCAAATAGTTTGCCCTTTGCATCTGAAAAAGATGCATACTACTGAGCTGGGAGACCCTTTATGTTTACTTTACTTGCACATCTGGAGCCATCGGGAGGTCCCCCTTTTAAACCCCCTGTTTCTATGATGTCTTAATAACAAGCATCTCAAATGACTGTTAATGCCTCAGCACTGCTTTCCCTTGCTGTACACCCTGAGAGTGATGCTCCCACTCAGCAATGGAGATTCCTGCAGCCAGGTAGAGCAGGATGGTCAGGCTGACCTCCTACCATCTCAGTACCCAGTGCCCAAAGCAAAATGCCTACCTGGCTGCACCCTGGCTGCTATGAGGTACTTGAGAGATAGACTTATACTGCTTGTTGTTGCCTATTGTTTGCTTTTCCTTCGTCTACCACAGCTTGTACCGAATCAATGCTTGTACTACATAATGTTATGATTCAACATTTATGCGGGGCTTTTTAAACCCATGTGACATAGCAACTGTAAAATGGTATCACAAATGAAGTTTCTGTAACATGAAGTTGGTAACATATCTTTGGCTCTGTCTTGAGAATGATGTTTAAAGGTTTTAGTGCTGTATTCAGTGTTGTATTTTTCCAAATGTTATCAGTCTTTCCAGGAAAAAGCTCTACTAGTTTATTAAGCAGGGGAGTGGATTCAGTGAGGTAGGTCTGTGTCTCACAGTTTAGCTGGTCTATGTGTCATTCTTCTGGATAGTTTTTCATTTAGTTCTTGCATAACTATGTTGTTGATGTTGGGCATATTGAAGTTTTGATGATAACAGTTGATCTAGGTAATCAAGGAAATCCTAGAGAAAGTGGATACCTGCATTTGCAGTTAGTAATTAATTTGATTAGTGACAGCACGTTTAAGGGATCAATAGCAGGGTTTTTTGCTTATAGACACCAAGCTGTAACTAATGTGTTCAGTGACTCCAGCAATGTGAGAAGCTTGTTTATCAATATTCAAAAGCTCAAAACAATCCATGTCTAGACCTAACTAAATTTTCGCTTTGCCAAAGCTCCGAGTTGCCAGATCTTTTCTACAGGGCAGTTTAGTATGTATGCTGTAAATATATCTAGAACACCCTAAAAATATGGTGTTAATAATTGATAGATTTTTTTCTGTGGCACCATGCTATGCAATGCAATAGTATGAAGAAAAATTTTGCAAGAAAATTTTGGTTTAGAATCACAGCTTTTCTAATTCTAAGTGTAAATCATTAATTTATTCCCTCATTGCTGAATTCCTCTATTTCACAAAATTTGCATTCTCATTCCTCTGTAGAAATTTTAGTTCATTCCACTGTGACTGTTTGCTATTTGATATTAAATTATGATCTTATTTCTGGATAAAATTTAAGAAGATAGTTCCCATGGTGGATTAAGTCATTCCATTATGGAAGAAAGTTCCTATATTTAGAAGGAAGTTAGTGCAAAGTACAGCAGAGTAGAGAGATGAATGCTTAGTAACTCAAGCACACTTAAGGATGCAACTCCTTTACTGTTACTGTAAAGGAGTTCATGAAGAAATTTATTGCCTTTTTTTAATTTGTGGTCAAAATATTTATTCATTACTTATTTTATGGTTTCCACCCCCTAAAATTCATTATTCGAATGTGTCTGCTATCATGGCTGTGTTACAAACATTTTCCATGGTAGTCCTGTGTACACATCTGAAAGGACAGAACCTGTGTTCATGTGGATTCCTGCAGAGATGGTGAAACGCAGATTTTGAGTCTTCAAACTGAATCATTTTCCTCTCCCTCAGCCAGTGTAATGTCCTGTCTGACTCCCATTTATGATATTTCAGTTTCCAGTGCTGTAGCAGTCTTTTGCCACCTCATCTTGGAAATCAGATTTGACTCTTGACACTTGCCTGCAATCTGCTTCTAGTGGCTTGTCACAGAATCACAAAGTGGGTAAGGTCGGAAGGGACCACAATGGGTCATCTGGTCCAAACTCCCTGTTCAAGCAGGGTCTCCCTAGAGCACATTGCACAGGATTGCATCCAGTGAAGGAGACTCCACACAGAAGTCTCATCTTCCCTCGCCACTCATAGCAGAATGCTTTAATCTCTTCCCCAAGTGCAGGCCTACATGCCAAACGTATCTTCAGTGATGGCTCCCTGCCCAGGTCCCATATGGCAGAACAGTTGCTTTCCAAGCTGTTGCCCAGGAGCACCTGCAGAAATAGCACAGCTTCTTTAAGTGATGGTGGGAGGGCCTGGAAATGTGGCCCCATGCTTGGGATGATCAGACTTGCTGAGTGCAATGCATTTGCCAAGGCACCAGTGCTTCCTGTAGAAATGTGCCACCTGCTTCCTGCTCCGGCATGCCACTCCCATGGCATGGGCTGGGGTGTTAATGTCAGAGGCATGACAGAAAACTCACACAGCAGCTGCTGCCCTGTGCTGGATGGGACGAAGAGAGGACTGTCTGGGTTCATTTTCAGCTTGTATCACAGGACTGCTGGACAAGAGGCAGCAGTGTTCAGTTGTCACAGAGCAGTGATCCCTAATTCCCCAGTCATGGCCTCATGCTGAAGTGTATCCAGAGAACATTTAAAATTGAATTTATGGATGACATTGAGAGCCAGATAGCAACACTGGCTCAGCAAAGACCTAAAGAGTGGTCTTGAAGTTGATCTTAAAGATCTAATCTCCTGTCCACAGAAGGTAATAGAACTTAGATGTGTCTGCAGAGGTTATTGTCCAAATGCAGAAGCATGAGCAGCTGTAAAACTGGGTCAGTGAGACAGGAAATGAACACTAAGACTTTTTTTTTCCCTCCTGCAAAGTGGAAGAATAGCAGCCCAAAAGTATATTTGCACAAGTCTCAACCATGCTAAAATTCCTCTGGTGTCTATGCAGATGTTACTCTTTGTATTTTTAGTAGCATTTTTATTTGTTAATTTGCTTTGCAAAACTGCGTCAACTGTTCTTTTTATTATCATTGTAACCTAAAGAGATCACGGAGAAAAAACTCCAGGCCAATTTAGTGTATAAGAAAAGATAAAAAGAGCAGGTCATTTAATCAGGCCCTCAGGCCCAGGGGAATACACACGACGCACCTCAGCAATGGTTCTACAATTTTATAATAACGTTTGTCCAATCCCAGATCTATCCACCCCCCAGTTCTGCCCTCTGACACAACCCTTTCGGAACTAGGTCTGGGGTCTTTGGGACCCCTTCTTCCTCATCTTCGTCTTCTTCTCAGCACGTACAGTCCTTAGAGCTCCTCCAAAGCTCTGGGCTTGAAGGTTGCTTTTATCTGTTGTGGTATCTCGTTGTTCAGGCCTAGAGTGCGATGTTCTTAAACAGAGGTGTTTTTCTACAGTTCTACCTTGAAAAGAAGACTAAACACGATAAATGAATTTAGAGTGGTTTGATATGAACTGGGGTAATAGGGTTGGGTATGTGCAAACTACTGTGCTAAAAGGGTGGCAATTTATACCGCTACATTAAAATCTACATTTACTACACAACTGCTTCTAAAATCTACAAAAAGCTAAAAAATACAAAAAACCTCTGAGGCATCATCATATACGGTAAGTGTGCTTTACTTTTATGTTAGACTTTTTTGTTGGATAAAGTTCCTAATGGGCAATCTCTCTTCCACTTCTCTGACCTCTGTCACCTCTGTCATGTTGTAAACATGAATCTGTGTTAAACATCAGCTTTAATTCTTTGGCCCCCTTGACTATTCAGAAGTGCAAGTATTTTACACAGAACTGTCTGGATAATTTGTTAGTCCAAAAATTACTCAAAACTGATCTGCTTGCTCTTTCAGATGGGGAAAGTTTGTCTTAAAAGAATTTTCCCTTTGTCTCATAAAACTCACAAGCTGTTGTTGTAAAATCAAAGTTATCCTAGGTAAAACCTATTTGGGCTTTAGGCTGCTTAATTTTCTGAAATGTCTACTTGCATTGACACAACCAGTATAGCTAGTAGGGGTTATTCTGTTGGTAATCTATGGGCTCTGGAAATGTCTCACAGTTATAATAGATTTCGTTTCTTTTTGTCCCTTCTCTGCAATTTATGCTGTATAGTCTCCTGTTTTCCTAGTATTTAAAAAATATATCCTTGAAGTTTGCCTTCAAATGATAAAAAGTAAGAAATTAAGACTTAGAGAGAAATTTGGAGTTAATTTGCTTTCTGGCACCTAAAGGCCAAAGAGCAACAGGACTTCACTGGGAGACCATATGGTAAAGCTCTTGGCTTGCCTCATTACCTCTTTCTCAGTAATCCCTGCATTTGCAGTGAATCAAGACACTAAAAAGTACTCATAGCCTACAGCATATTGAGGCCAATATATTGGGAAGGAGATTGCCCTATCCTTACACCCATGGCATAATTAATGTGACTCAAGCAGTGGTGAATTTCCTCTGTGTTCTTCCCTGCTGGACCACAGATTTGGAAGCCTGCTTTGATTGACAACTTAGTCCAATGCTCTGAGATAAACCCCAAGCTTTAACTTTGCTTGGAGAGCAAGGATGTGTTAGGAAGCCCAGTTCAAGGTACTGGAGAAGACAGAGGAACTGGGCCTGTTTCCAGAGGGAAGTTTCTTTGTCCTCAGCCTTTGCATAGGCTGAAAAGGTAAATCTGAATAGGTGAGAGTGGAATTGAGAACTCAGTAGTGACACTGCCGCATATTGTGCAAACTGCTGGTAACTTGCACTTAATTAGCAGGCTATGCATGATCAGGCATCTAACACTTTCTCATTTCCTAAACTTCTGGAGGACAGGATCTTGTAAGAAGTAGTGATTTGTAGGAGTCCCCGTCCTGCTTTCTCCCTCCTGCCTCTCAGATATGTTTTTCTTACAAGGTTCCTTGTGATGACTTGGGTTTGGGTAAACAACACCTCCAGGATATCTTTACTGGATGAGAAATCACTTCTTTTTGCTCCTCTTTCCTTAAGACATGAAAAGAACTCATAAATGTGTGGGAAAAGCCTTGGATGGATGAAATAGTACATTACATTTGCAACCCACAAACCTGTAATCAGTTTATCTCGGGGTCACAAAGACCTTCCCTCTTCATATATTATGGGACATATACACTCTATTTTGCATGAACTGCTAGCACTTTATATCTCGGGCAATTTTATGAAAACCTGGTCTCTTTTTAGGGAAAATAAAGTTCAGAGAAAAGGAGTAAAGAATTTTCATGCTGTTGATGGTCTAGAATGACATGTGTTGCAGAAACCATGGACTCAAAGATACACTTATTAAGCAGAAATCATTCTGCATAGTAAGTTTCATATTGAATGGGAGTCAAATACCATGCAGCAACGCTCTGACACTTTTGCCGATGACTACTGAGAGAATTACTTCCAACAAACACCCTGTAAGGTAACTTAGAAAGATTACACAACAAAAGCTTGTGAGGTGAAACCCAGAGAATTATCCTGTTTGATTTTATTAAAACTTACTGTCTGGAGAGTTATTCTGCTGCCGCAGTACTTGTCAGCCAATATTCTTTTATCCTATGCATTATGTGCATGACTAAATGTCTGATGGAGTCCCCTGTGGATGACTCTTCCCATAGCAAGTTATTTTGGGATCTCATTTCTTGATCTTTGTGGTTTTCTCACCTGCTTTTAGCCCTCCTGCTTTCTTAATATTAGAAGCAAAGCTATGTCGTTTAACTCACATCCATGTAACAATGCTGAGTTTCTCCTGTCTCATCTGGAGAGTGACAGAGCACAACGTGACAAAGGTATTTTGTCCTCTTCTGTTGTCTGCATAGTTTTTCTTTCTTGCACTGATGTGAGTCTGGGAGAAAGTTCTCTTTGTGACACAAAGGGATATTCCAAGTGTGGAAAAAGTAGACAGGCTTATAACTGGACAACAAGCACCATGCAATTTTGAGTTTAAGGATCAGAGGTAGTGAGGAACTCACAGTAACTTGCACTGGATTAGTAATTTTCAGTCTCTTCACCAGTTCCTGTAGTCACACTTCAGCCAAATATGTAAAGAGTTGCTTGATTTTAAGTTTCTGAAGATTTTCTCAGATTCTTTGGTTAACATCACTTTTTTTTTTTCCCTCAGAGCATTTCAAGCTGGAAGCTTCACTAGAAAAGCTAAGTGTTGTTTCTCATATTCCTACAAGTGCAAGTTTTTGGCTAACAACTGAAGAAGTGCATTTTCTTTCCTTCCCCCATTGTATCATGGTTGGGAACCGGGATGAAGAGTTGCACATGAAGAGTTACCCGTGTACCCAGTCCATGGGTACTAGGACTGGCCCCAGTGTTCCATAGAGATTAGAAGGGGAGAGAGCTATAAATTAATATACTTCTTCAATTAAAAAAAATCTGGAATAGTCTGACATTCTTAAACAACTGTCTGTGAAACAGTGTAGTACAGGCCCGGTCAGTCCATGTCCTTTTGAGGGTATGTAGCACCTTAGCTGTTTCTCTACATAAGGCAGACGAATCAGTGTCATCCTGCCTTTAAAGATAATAGTGGAGAGGGAGGCTTCACACTGTGACCTGTGGGTGCTGTCAGAAAAGGAGTGAAATCACTGGCTCTTCAAACTCTTTATTTAATGCACTGTTGGCTCATATACCCTGTTGCAGACTCCAGCCATTAGTGACCTAAAAAGAACTGAAAATATTTCTTTAGATAATGTTGGTTGGAATGATCCTGTGCTGCTGAAAAGTTATGTGGCAAAACTTTAACGTGCAGGATCCTGATTTGTAGCAATCACAGCCATTACACAGTAGGGTACTGTTAGGCTGCAGAAAGTGCTGTTGTCTTCTCTCTTGTGTTAGTGGTCTTAAAAAGGATGAAGCAGGAGAAGGTCTATTTCAAGCGTACAGGAGAAATTAGAACACTTCCTGTTGAATTTGGGAGGACAAAGTGTTCCAGCTTTTATCCCGTGAGGTTGTAATTCTGTTGATACTGATGTCAAGTGAGTGCCAATGAGTGGGGCTGCTGGAGCCAAAAGCACAGCATGTGAATGCTTGTATGCTGTCTAGCCAGCAGAGGACTCTTCACCTTAAAGACGTGTCACATGCTGTAGGTGTTAGTATGTTTGAGCCCGGTTAACAGTCCTGAGTAAGGGAAGTCTACAGAAAAGACAAGTCTTTATAGTCTGCATCAACACCATCCTAAAATTAAATGCTCACAAATTTGTTATTTCATTCCTCAGCAAGATACTTTTCATGGAATTTGAAAATTCCAGTGACTCACTGGTGACTTACTCACAAGGCTGAAGTCAAACTAGTTGAAAAATTTCTTCTTCATAAAAGGCTTCAATGGAAGCTGTATTTAACTGAAACTGCTCACAGCAGTGAGGAATTTGTAGCAAGTGACTAATCTGAACTCAGAATGACTTTGAATTTCTAAAATGTATATATAATTTTCGAGAAGAAGAATTTGATTTTAAGCTAACTTTCTTTCGATGTGAATTAATATTGTGTGACCTATGAGAAACAGCTAAGGACTCTTTCTTTGCCTAGTTTAGAAAAACCAGAGGCTAAGGGAGGACCTCGTTGCTCTCTGTAGCTTTCTGAGGAGAGAAAGGGCAGAGGGAGGTGCTGAACTCTTCTCCCTGGTACACAATGACAGAATGCATGGAAATGGGTTAAAGCTTCACCAGAGGAAGTTTAGACTTGATATTAGGAAGCATTTCTTTACTCAGAGGGTGGCCAAACACTGGAACAGGCTTCCTGGAGAGGTGCTTGATGTCCCAAGCATGTAAGTGTCTAAGAGACATTTGGACAATACCCTTAACAACATTCTTTAGCTTTTTGTCAGCCCTGAAGGGTTCTGGCAGTTGGACTGGATGATTGTTGTTATGTCTCTTCCAAGTGGAATGATTCTATTCTATTCTATTCTATTCTATTCTATTCTATTCTATTCTATTCTATTCTATTCTATTCTATTCTATTCTATTCTATTCTAGTATTTTGTTAATTTTTTTTTAATATATCTGACTTGCTTTTTGATAAGGCTCTGAACGTTAGTTTTTCTCATTCCTTGAGGCCGATGGCAAATTTCCTACTGATTCACTGTTGAATAGTAACAAATCTACTGTGGTTAATGCTATCCAGTAAATAATTTTCAAAATTGATCAATATGAAGATGAGAATATCAAAGATAATTTTTTTTATTACCTTTGCAGTGAGTTCTTCTGACTGTCCTAATTACCGGTTCTCGTATTTCCAGAAGCTGTGAAGCTACAAAGTTCTCTGCATTTTACTTCATCTTTACAGATTTACTATTAGAATTCAGAATATTCTCCCTTGTGTAAATATTTTAATATTTTTTTTAAAAAATATTTTTTAAAAAATTGGCCTTGCAAAGCTTTGAACAGATGCCCTTAGAGCTCTTAGTGCTGCTAGCTTAACATTGTTTTGGTTGTTGAGGACGTGCAACCTAATTAAGAGGTGAGTTTTCCAGATCTGCTCTGGCTAATAGAATATCATGATTTTTGTATTGAACTTTTCCCTACCACTCAGAGAAAGATCCTCTTTGAGCACACGTGCTTAAAAATAAGAGCAAACACTGCTGTCCTTGTTGTCCAAACAATGAGACCTTATACAATTTTAAATAGAATGGATTATTTCCCTTCTGTGAATGAAAATATCGATTTTGCTGTTTACAGAAAATTGATTTTCAGATATGGGATAAACATGGTGAACAGATACTTCTTACTGATCAAACTCTCATTGGCTTAGTATGATCAGCAAGGTTATTCTGAGAGTTTATACAAGTGAGAAAGCCTGTCCTATCACCGGATAGAGTCATTCTTAATCAGAGACAGATGACAACTTTTCAGCCTTGGGAACAAAGCTTTGCTGGCTATGGATGAGAAACAAGATTATTTTTGCCTCGGGAAGAAAACAAAAGGATAAAAAAAGTCAGGACATAAACAGGAAGAAGGGCAAATATCTGGAGAGTAAGGCTTACCATTTTTTTAGGGTTTAGGGGCTGCAACAGATGCCAGCATACAAAATTCACCCCCTACCTCAGGTCTCTGATATCAGCATATCAGTGAGTAGAGCCACAGCCTCTTTGAATATTCCAGTACTCTAAGCCTGAATCTTGCTGTGCCTCTGTTTAAAACTACCACTGCTGGACCAATTCAGAAGATTATGAAAGTAAAACGTTCTTTTGAAATCAATACAGCTACCATGGCTTACCCTAGATGAATATTTGATTTTATGTGTCTGTGTTTAGTCCCAACATATATTACATTATTACATGACACATAAAATTATCCTTGAAATTTAAGACTACCTAAATAGATGACAGTTCTGTCTCCCCTCCAGTAGAGCTGATTGTATTAAAATCCAAATAAAAACCTGTAGTTTGGCTTTCTTGCAGATTCAAGTCATGAGAGTGCCTGTAAAAGCTAAACATTTATCCTTCGGCATGAAGAATAATTCTTTATTGGTACCTGAAGTACATGGTTATAGACTGATGCTTGACCCTTGATATACTAAGAAAAATATCTTTTGTCAACAACAGAAATAGACTTAAGGCACTGCTATGTTTACAAAAGAGAAACACAGGTGACTAGCATAATTTAATCCCTACTGTTACAGGCAGAGGTGTTTTCCCATTGATACCATTAAGTGTTGTAGGTTAGACCCTCACAGAGATGCACATAAACAAGCAGAATTTTCCAAATGAGCCACAATTGTTAAAAGAAGCAGGCATGTCTGGCCTCTTCTGGAAATGTGCCTGAACCACTCGCCACAACAAACAGCCAAGACGGTTTAAGCAGAGCTACCATCCACTGAAGTAAAATATTTCAAGTGTGGCTTGAAAAGTGCCACATGGCTTAAGTGATAATGTACTTAGGATCTAGACTGGGGACAATATCACATGCCTTTACTCAAGGTACTTAATTTATTCAACCTGTTGCCAGTACTGAGGCAGATTTAAAAGGCTTTCACTTTACCTCATGATCAATTTTCTTCTCATTAATCCAGAAACCAGCCTGAGGTGGTGTAATAAAAATAACTTATTTGTTATGAATTTGAGTTTTGCAGAAGTCGCATCCTTTTTCATGTTCCTCTTCATGGATGTAGCTAGGGAATATTCGTAGATGGTTTTAGAGAAATGTCCAACATGTTTGCTCACAAATGAACTTTTTGTAAAGCAAAGCAAAATTTTTAGAAAGGATTGAATCTAAACTTATTTGAAAGGAGTCTGTAACTAGTCAAATAAGAGAGAAGAGAGAACTGAAGTTGAGGAAAAAAGGGGAACAACACAGGGACAAATGCAGACTGTTTTTCCCTCTTTGGTTAGAGGGGATCAATACCAACACTTCTTTGTTAGCACTGCTTTTGTGTCATTTTCTGTCTGTTCACCATGTCCCTGAGAAGAGGCCCATGTAATTGCAGCAGGAAATTAATACTAGAAAATTCTAGAGTTCTTAATGTTTATATTAATGACTGTATAGCTAGGTCCCTTTCTAGATGCTCAATAGCATTCAACAGAAACATTTTCTATGAGAAAAGGAAAAATGCACCTTTTTTTTCCTTTAGGAGTACTTTATCAGTGCATATGTTTTTAATGCCCTTCACAGTGGTAGCAAACATTATTCATTGTGAAGAGTGCTTGTTTTCCTTCAGTGTGGAAAATATTGATCTGACCTTAAAAATACCAGATTTAGTGTAGGCAAAGGCAAACAATGAGACAATGTCTTTGTCCCTTGGTATTAAAATATAACTCCAAATTGAGAGGACTAATAACTTTTTTTTTCTGAAAATGTGTCCTACTTATTCAGAAAAATAGGTTTGTTTTCTTATCTTCTAGGTCTCTGTACAATAATATATTTCTAAAAAGTCATGTAGCAACTTCCTAAGTGAATCAGTTGCTTTGAAGATTCAAAGAGAAATGCGTTTCTGGTGGCATTGCCTATGAATATACTGATTAGCAGTTCTCACTGCATGCTGAGAGGAGTGTTCTTCTTTGTTCTGAATACCATTATTTTCCTCCTTTCAAGGAGCCCCTTTTGTGTTAATTTAAAATGGCTATTTGATGGCTGATGTCATGGTAAATACCCCATAGCCATTCAGCCAATTGTGCATCCACCTTTGAATAAAACTGATTGGGATGTGGATAGTAGTTCTTCAGTACGTGTATAACTGTGTCTGCAGTTATTCAGTGGAGAAAGAATAATCTGAATAAATCAGCACTGATGAAAAGAAAGGATACCTTATTCAGTGCTGAAGATCATGTTCTCCTGCTAATCAGATTAATTTCCACTTCCTTTAATCACAATCATAAAATGCTTTGAGTTGGCAAGGACCTTAAAGATCATCTAGTTCCAAACCTGTGGCCGTGGGCAGGGTTGCCACTAACTAGTTCAGATTGAACCTGACCTTTAAAATTATTTAATTCTACATAAGAGTACCATAAAGGAAAGCACCTGACTTACTAAATGCTAACTTCAAACTACTAAAACAGAAGAATAACACCACCCCCAAATACTGACATTCAGAGAACAGTGTAAGCACTAACCTGCAGGACTGGAAGTACTCAGGTGAAACTGTTATTCATCGGTTGGTCCTGTTCTTCTGTTTCATGTTCAAGGACTTACATCCATGCAGATTTAGTTGAATATTCTGTTGCTGTTGAGTTACCTAAATGAATTATGAGGATCCAAGATTACGCTTTCTAGTGTATCAGACAAAGTGTGACATCTGGGACACTGAAACATCAGCACTGTATAGAATGTCACGGAAGTCTGATCTTCCAAGTAATTTGATCACAAAAGAATGTCTATTAAAGATATTGGACTCTGTTTTGCTTTTTTATTTAATCTTGCTACTTTAATAATGTGCTCTTGGATAACCAGTGTTTATTGCTATTCAGGAGTATATTTGTCCCTAGAAATATCACTTTAATATTGAGGAGACAGCAATTTTGTAGTTTTCGTGCTGCAATGTTTGGGAGACACTGTGTACTCTTAAGAACCCAACTTCTCTTTCAGAACTCAGTTTCCGTGTTCCATACCCATGTCTTCTGCTTCATCCAAGGGTTGTGGCTATTTAACTATTCCCCTACACGTTGTTAAAGAGGCCTGATATCAAGTGATGTAAAAGAAGATAACTTTTCCTTATCATTCAGAGAGTGAAGATGGTGTTTTAAGTACTTTTTCCTTCCATCATCTTCAGGAAGAGGCACAACAACCTAGACTTTCTTTACTCTGTGCTGGTGTCCTTCCCATTGTGTATGACAATTTTGCTTATATCAGTCTATGTTGCCTAGGTGTCCAGTATGTCCCTGTACATGTACTGGGCAACATCTTGAAAAACTGTTTGTCTGCAGAGCTTTATAACCATTTATTTCTTGAAATCAGCTCTGAGACAAACATCACAGAAAAGGGTGATACTAAGGAACGAGTGTGTCCATTTCTTAAGCAGACAGAGACTCCTTCCAGACACTGATTTACAAAGGGTCCTTATTTCTCTATTTTCTTTGTTTCAAAGACTGGTTAGCAGGATAATTTTCTTGCGATATTGGCAGCTTTTTAACCTTTTCAGCCAAAATAGGATACTGTGTTTGCATGGCACTTCTGACTTGGGAACACCTGGTTTTCGTTTGCAAATGACATGAGAAGCTCTGATCCTGTGTTTAATTTCAAATTAAATCTGTGTGCCAGATGTTCCTGGTTACAATGAGCACCTCTAATTGAATTGATGAAAACACTTCTCTTTCTTCCCTCCCTCTCCAACTCCCCCAAGTTCAAATTTATAAGAGGAATAAGGAGTTGGAATGAAATAAAATGAAATTAAATGAGGACAAGAATCCCTTCTAAACAGCATGTTCCAAAGCTTCTGGATGAAGAAACCTTATAGCTTGAGCTGATGCTATGATACGGATCAACCAGCTATCAACTCGACTGTAGAGAAAAACAGGAGGCAAAAAGTAAGGAGAGTGCACTAGAATGTTCACGAAAGGAAATGTTGGTACGTGTAAAATGAATGGACCTTCATCTGTTTGGATAAACCCTGTAGATTGGGTTATTTTACGGTGTACATCACTCAGTGGGTTCCCCAGGAGGAAACTGCAAAGGCAAGAAGCAACCTTTTTACTTCGTCTTCATTTTGAAGATAGTGCAAGTTCTGAATACTCTCTTTGAGACTGCTTCCAACCACATGGAAAGCTGCCTTTTCTCTAGCTGCTACCTTCACACTGAGTTAGCCGACTTCTTGGGGATTTAACTGTCACTGATGGCAACTTGCCCATCTAGATGTGATAAAGTCATCTAAAGTTTGACTTCTCTATTTCCTTCTCACAATTTTCTTTTACCGGTAAGATGAAAATCACATTGTTGCTGGGAAGCATTAGTAATGCAATTTACTTTTTGCAAGTGAAGATTTGCAGCACAAACTCCCAAAAGAAACTAAAATATAAGTAAATGTAGCAACAATAAGAAGGTCTTGAAGCTGTTGAATAATTTCTAGTCCATGTGAGAATGTTGTCTTGTTGAAGTGCAGAATTTGTGTCTACTGACAAAACCAATCTTGTCATTTTCTTGCCCTTAGACAAGACTGAAAGACAAACTGAAAGTGAAATTTTGCTATGTCCAAAGCCACTGAAGTCTGGATAACAGCATTCCCTGAAACTTGAAGTTTTCACCCGGTGAGTGGTCGGGCACTGGAACAGGCTCTCCACAGGTGGGATCACAGCACCAAGCCTGTCTGAGTTCAGGAAGTGTTTGGACAGTGCTCTCAGGCACATGATGGGATTCTTGGGGCTGTCCTGTGCAGGGCCAGGAGTTGGACTCAATGAGCCTGATGGGTCCCTTCCAACTCAGCATATTCTGTAATTCTATGACTCTTCCTTTGCAGTTTCGATCAGTGAGAAATGCAAGTTGTCCCTTCTGAAATTTTCTCTTCCTTTCTGATTCCCTTCATCCACCCATCTTCATGTAGTATACTGATCACAGCTGTTAGCACATAAAACAATTTCAGACTTCTCTGTTGTAACCTTCTTTGAGGTTACAGGAGGTGCTTGAAAGGCAAGTCAGTCTGGAAGTGAGCTGAAGAGCAAACTCTTGTCCATGTTGCATTTCTCTGTTCTCATTACTTCCTTACTTCTTCTATCAGGGAACAGACTATTTCTATTCAAGCAATCGTAACATTTTGCCTACAAACAACTCATGAAATTGAAAGATCTTTGACCTGTATAACTAAAAATAAGTAGATTTGTACTTAATAAAAAACATTTATAGGCTTTACATGATCTGCTTTGCAGGGCAGGAAATAAAATTACACTGATTGGGGAAATATTTTAGCAGGTAGGCATAGAAACTCCCCTCTAACCTGTCAGAGCAAAATGTCTTCAATATTTTAGATGTGATTTGTTTCTGTACTGTACCAACCTATTAGAATTTTTAGTAATCACATGGCAGATGGATAGGTGTCTTAGGAATTTGAGCAAATGTTATCTGCTTAGAAAGCATAAAAAATACTTGCAACTCTAGTTCCTAGCTGCACAGGCAAGCAAGAATTTTAATATATAGAAATGCTATAAAGCTTTCTGTGCACATAAATCCTCCCTTTAAGCAGTGGGGCTTGGTGTCAGAGGCCTTCTGAGGAAAACCAGATTTCTAAAAGGCAAGAGGTGGCCTAGTCTTCAGCAAAACTTTAGTTTTACAGACATTCCCAAAATCACATAATGAGAAGCGGTTTGTTTTTCTCTAACTCAGTTATTTTCCTTTCATGCTAAGAAGTTCCAGATATGTGCAATGAGATGATTTTTTTCTTTCCCCTAACCTAGCCTCCACTTCAGATTGCATATGAAATGTTCTCTAAAGTCTTTTCAGATTTGTTCCCAATTTTAAGGCCCTTTACTTTGACATCGGACACCCTGATCTGCCCGGCAGCCTGAGGCTGAATACAGCAGTGACTGCTGCGTGAGTGGAGCCACGAAATACCCAGCAGACTCCCTCTGTGTGTACTAGACCACCCACGAGGAGATTACTACATGAGCAAGCCTTCAGACTGCAAGAAACAGCTCCTTGTAGGACTGTCAGGGCAGCTACACAAAGACATGCAAACACAGTCAAGGGCAAAATTTATGACTTGCACCACATCCAAGACATATGGATGCACACACTGAGACACTTGCATGTGAAACCCCTTCCTCCAAGAGCTTCAGCTATTGAGGGAAGTAAGTGTTGACGTCTGCTTAACAAAGGGTGGTCTGCTGGATATCTCTGCAGAATGGCCACAAAACAACGTGCATACAAATGCACACATGTGATGGCAGTGCCTTGGGCAGGGACAAGCTGTCAGACTGCAGGCCCCATCCATGTGAACATGTTGATAATTGGCCTGTTTTGGGGGATGTCATGGTTTAACCCCAGCTGGTAGCTAAGTACCACGGAGCCACTTGCTTACTCCACCATCAACAGGATGGTGGAATCAAAAAAGTGAGAAAACTTGTGGGTTGAGATAAAGACAGTTTAATAGGGAAAGCAGAAGCTGCGCACACCAGCAAAGCAAAGCAAGGAACTAATCTCCAGGAGAGCAGGGCCTTATCACATGTAACAATGACTTGGTCAGACAAACACCAAACTCTCCAAATATCCTCCTCTTCCTTCTTTTCCCCACAGCTTTATATGCTGAGCATGACATCGTACAGTATGGGATATCCCTTGGGTCAGCTGGGGTCAGCAGTCCCAGCTGGTTGCCTCACACCTTCTTGTGCTCCCCCAGCCTCCTTGCTGGGAGGGTGATAAAAAGAAGAAAAGGCCTTGGCTCTGTGTAAGTGCTGCTCAGCAATAACAAAAACATCTCTATATTATAAACACTGTTTTCAGCACAAATCCAAAATATAACCCCATACCAGCTACTGTGAAGAAAATTAACTCTATCAGAGCCAAAGCCAGCAGAGGGTAGTCTTCCTCCTGCCTCGTACATAAATTTTTTTAATGCCTATTCAAAGTGGACAGCTGGGCATGAACTTGACTGAAAATGCAGTGCTGGTTTCCCCCAAAATATGGGAAACAATCTGTGCTGGCTCTTTTTACCCCTAGAACCACCTGCTTCCAAACCTACCTGAATTGACTGTCCTCACTCTGATGCAGTTCTCTATTTGTACACACCTGAGGTTCAAAACAGATTGATCTAGCCAAAAGATTAAAAAAGTCTCCAAAACTGAAAAATATTGTGACAGTGCTGACTGATATAGATTGGGAAGTCCTTAAACACTGTAGAAATGACAGTGGAAGGTAGATGTTCTCATTTTTAACTTCACATTTATATTTTAAGCTGTTTTATTAGTAAGCCTTACATTGAGGGCATAATGAAAAGTCATAAAATCATAGAATCTTAAAATACGCTGAGTTAGAAGGGAACCACAAGGATCATTAAGTCCAACTCCTGCACAGGACCATCCCCAAGAATCACACTGTGTGCCTGAGAGTATTGTCCAAATGCTTCTTGAACCTGTCAGTCTTGGTGCTGTGACCATTTCCCTGGGGAGCCTCTTCCAGTGTCTGACCACCATCTGGGTGTAAAACCTTTTCCTGCTATCCAACTTAAAGCTCCCCTGGTAGACTTCATGTCCTTTCCTCGAGTCCTATCACTGGTCATGAGAGTGAAGAAATCGCTGCCTGCCCCTCTACTTCCCCTCGTGAGGATATTGAAAACTGCAATGGGATCTCCCCTCAGTCTCCTCTTCTCCAGGCTGAACAAAGTGACCACAGCCACTGCTTATAAGGTTTCCCCACCAGACTCTTCACTATCCTTATGGCCCTCCTTCAAGTGCTCTCCAGCTCATGGAAAAGATGAAGATTGTAGTAACATTCATTAGCTACTGCTGAAGTGAAAGGTAATGATACAACTGTGTCCTGGCTCTGCCTTATCTCCCTTTAAAATGGCAGCATTGCCGTATCAGAGGCACTATCTCTGTAGCATCGCTTTTGACTGAGCTCTATTTTTCATCATTCACCCATGTGTTTCCCTACTGCATCCAAAGATGTCTCAAATATTCAATTTCACATCCCTTCGGAGGATGTTTTCATGCCATTAATCTGATCTTGGATGCATTAGGTATGTGTTTGATGACACCACCTGAACCTACAACCTTACAAGTAAATGGGGAATCATAGAAACAGGAAAGTAGATTTACTATGTGAAATAGCAGTATAAAACCCTATCCATTTGCCTTGGAAACAGTCAGGAGAGATATTTTGGTCTCTCCATGCCAATGTACTTAGTAGAGTCGGTCAAAGAAGGTGTATAAGCAATATCTAAATGCAATTTCTTCGAAAACAGAGCAATCTGGGCAAGGATGGCTGGGCGCCACCAGGGAACACACAATGCAGCCAGTGTAATTTTCCAGGAATGCTGGAAACTAGATCTCAATGCCCTGCTGTTTGCCTGCATCTCTCTTGGTGACCCCATGCGAACACTTGCAGCACTACATGGCCATGAATTTGGCACTGCTCTGTGTTTTGGTTGGGATGTTTTAGGAAATCTGTAAGGCATGGAGAAGGACGAAAGAATATGAAGAGTTGCCTGCTCAGTTTACCTTTATCATGGGGTTGTTGGGTGGGAATTTTCACTGTAGGTATAATGAATTATATCAGAAGGGTGCCTTACTCAGAGATGCCCAGTTTCAATGCCAAAGGAAAATGAAGTAAAGCGAAGAATCTATAATTTAAGTCACATTTGTCACTAAGTAGTCAGAGCACTAATTTTTTGATATGCACAATGATGCCATAATTCTA
>NW_016690235.1:1411500-1558080 GCF_001604755.1 Lepidothrix coronata | reverse complement strand
TATACCTCACTAATATTTATTTTCACAGGTGTGGGTCAGGGATTAGGCACCACTCATTACAGTTACAGATGCACAAGTAAACATTTTCCTTGCTTTTGTACTTTTTCTTTTTCCTTATAAGAAAATGTATAAACAGCAGATGAATTTCTCCGGTTTTAGGCCTATTTCTCCTTCAAGAAATTGACCCTGAGCAAGCTGTAATAAGCTGAACGCCCAGATTCACAGAGGTTTGCATGGCATCTGGCTACTGTTGGTCTCTGGATACCAGCTCAGAGACTTATCTCTAAAAATGTACTTTGGGTTGTGTTTTGAACACTTTTTGGATACTTTCTGAAAACTAACAAGCTGAGTAGGAGAAAAGAATCTGCTTGAGTTCTTGTGAATATGTTTTCCACTTTGAGATAATTCCAGTAATCATTAAATCACAGTCCTCATAGATGGCCTTTAATGTTAAGTAATATAAACAGTGTGTGATGGGATTTTATTTTTGGATAGAAGATTCTTCTGAAAACCAGGTTATATTTTGATTTATGTCAGGCTAATGTTGCTATTAGTATTGCAGTATAATGCTACACAAGAAAAGAATGAATGAGAGTCTCAAGTCTCATTTAGTCTCTGGACCAGAAAAGTGCTTAGGTACATGCTTAGTTACCAGTGATTAGTGTGCTTGAAACTTAGGTGTCTTGATAGAAAATCAATGGAAGTTTTCTCTGTTGTATGAGGAAACCTTCTCTGCCATGCTATTTTATTTATTTTTGTTTTTATTTTATATTTTTTTAAGGAATACAGATGTCCCCAGGCAATAAAAAATTGTTGTGATTCACCAGTACTGTATTTCTGAACCACATTATTCCCAGTTATCTTGCAGTTGCTGTTGCTTTCATCTTCATACCCCTGCACCAAACATTATCTCCTGGGATAATAATATGCCATCTAAAGGGTTAATAATCTATCAACAGAATTCTGAGTCCATCCTTTTCCTCAGACAGTGTACTCTTGTGTGAAATTTCAAAGTTAAGCACATTCAGGTAATTTGACCTGGAATTTTGAAGCCTGATGAGCAGACTGTCAGCCCTGAAGTGCAAGTTGCTTTATTTTCTTCAGTGGTTTGGTTTAGACTTTAAATTCTAACCATGTCCTGCTCAAATTATTGAATATTTAACGAGAAAACACTAAAATACTCTATTTCCTTTTGTCTCAAGCAATGTATACCTAGAAAGCCTGTTTAATTCAGCTGAGCATACAGAGTTTATCATAAAATGAACACTGGGCATTTAGTGATTCTTTTTCTGATGCCATGCCCCTGTCGATAAGCCATGGTATCCCTCTGCAAAGATGTTATATGTCACCCAGGCAAGTGGACCACTATGGAGAGAGGCATTTAGTACCTCAGGGAATTAGCCATACTAGAGGTGATTTATGATGACCTTGACAATGAATAGGTATCCAAAGATCCATATGAAGTCCTGTATACACTACCTATGTTGCATAAGTTTGAATGGAGCAGACTGTCTTCATATGCAAACTTGTAAAGACTTGGAAAGACATCAAAGGACAGAAGGTGGATTGAATTGGTTGGCCAACTCTGTCAGTACAAAGGAAGTCTCTCTTCCTCCCTGTGGGCTTTCGTGTTGCCTGTGGAGACACTGTTCCTCAAGTTCCAGCAATCTGGAGATGCTCCTCATGTGTAAGGACCAGTATCTTATGAATTAGGAGTAAGCATTCCTCTGCTCAACGGAGAGGAAAGAGTGGGTACACACCATGGGCCACTCTATGGTTTTACCTGCATTACCACAGAGAGGATATGACAAAGTGGGATGGAAAACCCACCTCGGCCCTAGGTGCACGGGTACAGGAGTTGCAGGAAAAACAAACCACAAAACAGTGTTCTTCAAGGAAAATTGCTGCTCTGGTTTCCAGTATGCAGTTTCTCAGACAGACTAGAAGGGCTGATCTTATTACTGATCTTAATAAAGGGACTTCTGATTTGCATTTACAAGAAGTGAGTAATGAATACTACAGCCAGGAATAGAGGAGCCTTGTGTTCAACCAGGTGACAGAAAGGAACAACCAGGTTTATTGGACTGTGTGGATTGGATGGCCTGCCACATCAGCCCCACAGGAGTACAAGGCTTTAATAGACATCGCTGCACAGTGTACCCTAATGTGATCAAGCTACGCAGGGCAGAACCCATTTGTATTTCTAGAGTGACAGGGGGATCCAAACAACTAACTACACTGGAGTCTGGAATCAGTCTGACTGGAAATGAGTGGCAAAAGCAACCGATTGTGGCTGTCCCAGAGGGGCCATGCATCCTTCACGTAGACTGTCCCAGGATAAGGTATTTCAAGGACCCAAAAGAGTGTCAGTGGAGTTTTGGTATAGTTGCCTATGCAGGGCAGCGATTGAGTGGCTGTGTGGTACTTAGGCTAGGTTTAAATCATGAGACTGCCATTGATTCACAGAAACTAGTCAGAGCAGTGGACCATCCCATCTCATATTCTCTTTTTTGGCGCTTGCAGCTGCTTTAGAGGAAGAAAAATACAGAACAATTGAGGATTATTTTCGCAGTGTAATACAGTCACATTAATAATTAATACATTTAAATGCTAGAATTTCATGCAAATATTGCGTTCCTTTACTGAGGACTTGATTTCTGTGTTTTTTAAAGTTTTGTGCCTTTTTTCTGTTTTTTCTTTCTGTTGTTTTTAAATATACTGCCAAACTTCAACAGAAGCTGAGAAAAGATCAGTTTTCTTCTCTGCAATGTAAAACATCCCAGAAAGTTCATTATGTCAAACCAGTACTATTACTTCCTCATCTGCCATGTTTTTATCTGGAAAAACTTCCGTGAATTTTTCTACTTCTCTGAATTCCTACACAAAAAAAATGAATGGAAAAATAATTCCTAGAGAATTTAGTGGAAATAGGTCTTCCCTTTATTATTTTTTTTTTTAAATAAAGTGAACTAAGTTTCGGTGAAGGCTTTTGAAGAGGTTCTTGTTCAGTGGCATACTACCCTATATAAAACTACATGAAATTAATCACACTCTACCACTCTTCTGCTGCACTGGTGTTTCCTTTTGCTTCTCAGTTTAATTTCTTCACTAAATAAATAAAATATGGTTGCCTGCTTGTGCAGAAAACTTTTTATTTCTTTTGTTTTAAATGCACCTGAAAAAGAAGATTTTTCAGAAAGCTTTGCAGCAGTACCACAGCTTAAAATATGCAAAGAATACCAGAAATATAAAGAGAAAAAAAAAAGAAAAAAAAGGAAAAAAAAAGAAGAAAATAAGGTAGTTGTAGGGTCTGTAGGGTATTAGGAATGCTTTAAGAAGATTATATAGTATCAGGTGTCGTTGATGAGGCCTTCATGTGTTCTGTAACTTTCTCATGTCTAGTTTAAGAGAACAGCTATTAATAGTGAAATTGTTTCTCATGGTAGTTGAGGTTGAGCAGGGTATTTCTTTTTAAAGTTAAATCTAACGTTTTCTTTTGTTCCATGACCCATCCTTTCCTCCCTACTTCTCTAGTCCTTGGTAGAGATGTTTTTTCTGAGATAATTGTAATTTATTTGTTAGATTGGTCTTTACTCTTAATAACTCATGCATTCCACTGAAATTTGATATAAATTAAAAACTAGAGGTCAACTCTCATTCTGTGAGGGAATAGTAATGACTGTATATGAAAGAAATATGGAGAAAAAAATAGCTGAGGTCTGGATATTTTTCTGTAGATTATTAAGGTCTCTTGTAAGCCAGATAGTTTTGTTTCCCACTATCTGCCTTTCTCTATTTTTCTAATGTTCGTTACCAAAAATCTCTTGTACTGATTATAATTATAAACCTGTGGGAAGGAAAAAAAAAACACCAGAAGGGGAGACAGAATCTGAGTTCTAGATGTCTAAAACACCAAAAATATTATTTTTTTTTACATGACTGTATATAAATTTAGAAGCTTGAAGTGGTACTAACTTGAAATAGTGCATCAAATTTAGCTCGCAAGTGAGAGTACAAAAAAATAAACACTCCTAAACAAAATTAATTCCTCTACAAAGAAAAGTGGGAGGAGACATAAGTAAGAACCTGAAGAACTGTAGGCATGTCTAAAGTTTCATTTAATGATGAAATCACACTGTTTAGCACCCTGTTCTTAGTCAGAGGCATAGTCTGGCTTCTATTGGTATTGTCATACAGGTGGTGCAGTGGGCCCTAAAGATAATAGTAGAGCTGTGGGATGGTTATTGCAATGTAAAGAGAGTCCTGTGGCAACCTGGAACCATAAGATGATCTCTTCTTGCAACCAGTGTAAGGGTCTGGGTGATATAAATAGGCTACTGTGTGTATTGCTGAAATATGTTAAGAAAGTGAGACTAGAGAAGTACCAGGCCACCTTTCTCTACCTCCTTGGCTAAGCCTGGCGATGGCCCTCTTGAATTTAGTTGAATTCCAGGAGCAGAACAATGTTACATGAAAGGATGGTCTTCCTTTTCCAAATCTCTGGGATTATGTGGGAATAAATTAACAAGGAGGAGAAAGGCGAAAGCGCTTACTGTATGAGATTATTCATTCAGGCTATGGAAGAAAGAAGCCTTCTTCCAAAATCCCTGTTGGGCCGTGACTCATCGCTGGGAGAGTAGATCTCATACTGGGAAGCAAATCAAGATGCAATGTCTGTCACCAGCCAGATGGAACCAAACACTTAATTCTACATGCACAACAGAAGCTTGGCAATGGTCTGTCCTTTAGGACAAAAGGACATCTCTGACGCTTAGAGCTTCACGTGAAAAAGAGCTGTCTGAAAAAATTCTGGATTTGTTCTCCTGGAGTCTGGCATGAGTTTTCACAGTTGTATTCCCAAAAAACTGTCATGTAGTTTATCGTCTATTCTATTTTGCATATGTACCATGCTAGTCATGTTGTAGAGGCATACATTTGTCCATGTATCCCTTATGTTGTGTCAGCTTTTTTTTTTTTTTTTGCGCCTTTTCGGGTCTAAAAAGTACAGGTTACATGAATGGTTAAAGGCAGAAACTGCCAATCCTTGCAGTGCCTGGTAGCCGTTATAAAAGGTGCCCAGCTTTGCATTCTTTAAGGAAGCTATGGAAACTAGTCAAGAGAGGGCTCCAACTGCTTGTCGTTGTTCTGCTTTCAGTTTGTTTCTTCTCAGCACCTCTTACAGTGCTGTGGTTTGAATTCAGAATGAGAATAGTGTTGATAACACATGGCCGTTTTGGTTTATTTCTAGGTCGTGTTTATCCAAAGTCAAGGACTTTTTATTCTTTGTCTTATGCTCTGCCAATGTGGAGGTACACAACAGGAACTCGGAAGGAGCACGGCTGGGACAGGTGACCCGAACTGACCAAAGGGATATTCCAAACCATAGAATGTCATGCCCAGTGTATAAACTAGAGGGAGTTACCTGGATCCAGGTTCAGGAACAAGGAGTCTGACACTGGTCAGCGGGTGGTGAGCAATCACATTGTGTGTCACTTTTTTCATTTTTCTTATCATTATTATTGTAATTTATAATTATGACTATATTTTACTTTATTTTCAATTATTAAACTGTTCTTGTCTCAGCCTACAAGTTTTACTTTCATTCTCCTCCCCATTCCACTCGGGTGGGAGAGGGAGAGGAGGGTTGAGTGAGCACCTTCGTGGTGCTTGATTTCTAGCTTGGCTTAAACCATGACAGTCATCTACAGACCATCTGACTGGTTTGTGCTGCAGTTGCACACTGTATGTGCTGGATCAGAAGCCTATCAGAGGCATTGCCACAGTATGCATGTATGAGCGCTAGGGCACTGGTGCTTTCTAAGGTTTGCTACTGCTAGCACCTGAATGATCTGTTTTTGCTTGACCTTACTCAACTTATCAGGTTTAGTCAGAAAAAAAATATACCCCAGGTCAAAGCAGCTGGGACAGTTGTTCCAGAGTTAAGGGGAGGGGGGAAGAATAACTTCCTTCTTTTGTAATGTGGCTAACAGATCACTTTTTGGGCATGTTTACCTTAATTCTGTGTTCCTGTAGGGTTTCAAGGTTTTGGTCTTGCTCCAATCCTCTTATAATATGACTGTATGATTTGAGGCTGTTGGTTCTGTCTTACTGTCTTTCATTTATTTTGGAAGAATGTAATTTGTGACTTGTTAGTCTGAAGAAAGTATTGGAAAGTTCTCTTACAACTCTTTCCAGAAGGAATCTGTAGCTCACAGTTCCTTGTAGGTTGCATGAAATGACACTTGTCCAAGCAGGCAAGTCCTTATATGCATACATTTCTAATACTGCTGGTTGTATCTATCAATAGAAAGCTCCTTCTAATATATGTTCTGAAATTCTTGTGAAACTTAGAAAAAGGTTTCATTCTCTTCTCGTAACTTCTGCAGGTCTTTATAATGAAAACAAGGGGTTTGAGAAGATGGTTCTACCCACAAGGTTGTGCATTTGCAATTGGCAATTCCTGTGACTGGAGTTTTCTGGGAGAAAAAACTTCACAAAGGTGTCAATTCTATAACATTATCGACCAGAGATATATAAAATACTCAGTGAGCATGAATTCAGATTATTCTCTAGGCTGGAACAGCAAGTGCTTGGGAGATTCTTCTCTCCCTTCCCCCCTGCTTTGAAATCCAATTAATTGGGTTTCATAATTGTCCAACAGAATAATTATTTGTCATGCTAGTTGTGACACTCAATTAGGATTATAACTGAGGTGCTGTAGTATTCTAGCACTCACTCAGAAAGAAAAAGCCCAAATTTGGGTAAGGGTAAAGAATTTCTTTGAAATACGGGAAGCTCATTAAACTCCTGTGCTCTTTAACTGCAAACTTGTTATTGTATATGACCAACCTCCCAGTAAGGTCCAGTGTGTACTGTTCCTTCCATCCATCAGGTTCACGTCTCCTCCTGTGAAAATATAGTTGGGCAGTCGTCTGCACCTTGTGACCTTCAGATACGCTTCCTGTGTGACAGTGATGTGGTAGGGCCCGGCACAAGTGAGCTATTGTCCTTGCTTGGTGGATGAGTCCTTCCCATCGGACCATGGCGCAGTTTTGCTGACTGCCAAAGCTCCCCTTCCCCCCACACGTCCTCTCCCCCGATTAAAAAAAAAAAAGAAAAAGAAAAAAGCACCGGGATTCAATATTTTCATAACTTTTGGGATGTCTTGCATGTAGAGGAAGGGGGAGGGAGGGGGTTGCAGAGCAGCCACAACCAGCAGGTTTTCGCCTGTCGATTTATCCCTTGCAGCTTCTCTCACTGGGTAGACCTGAACAAGCCGGCACTGCTGTGCAAGCTTCTTCTACGTAGAAGTGTCTGCTCTGCCCTGTATGGCAGACATGAAAGCAGCTGGGGTCAGGGTGACTGGGTGAGGTTGCCAGAAAATTGCTGGGGTCACAGACTGTCTGGGAAGCAAGCAGCAAGTCTGGTGCTCACTTTTTTATGTTTCTGTGTTCAAAGACTGAAAACCCAGAGGATCTCAAACTTCCTGGTCCTTTAAACTTGCAGATTGGTGGAGATGCTGGATGCAATCTATAAGTCTATAAGAAATCTATAAGAGATTATAAATCTATAATTATAAATATATAATTTTTATATGATATTATATATATATATAATATATATAGTTATAAGTCCATAATTTCAACGAAATCAGAGTTTTAATTTGTTGGGAGTGAATGAAACCAAGGAAATAGTTCTGGTTTTGTGACTATTAACAGTGCATTCATTGCTTGATTTACCATACTTCCTAAATTTGTAGGAGTACGACAACAGTATCCTTCACTCCTCGGTCAGATAGTTCACAACAGTCTGCAGTGATCTAAACCCAAAGCTAACAAACACCATGCATCTGAGATATTTTTCATGTGCCAGTGGACTGTCATTTCTTTTCTAAAGGTTTATTTCAACTTCCACACTGCACACATACTAGTTCCCCAGGTACTTTACAAAGTCCAGTAAATATTCCTTTTGCAACACCATTGCAAAAACATTCTACCTGATTTCTCACCACACATGTAAAGATACATCATATTTAGAATAACTAGTACCATTAGGAAAAAAAAAGAGAAAATATACTTTTTCAATTTGAAAATACATGAATTTGAAAAAATAGTAATAGATTTTTTCACAATTTTTCCAATTTTACTTTTTTCATCTTTAGTTATTCTTCTAAATAACAGTTTATCTTTCTCCAAAAGGTTGATGTGTTTAAAAAATACATTACTAAAGTATGCTACTTTGCGTAATATAAATCAAAATGGTGCTCTCTTTTTTATCTGGTTTTGTTCTTGTCAAATGAATGAAAACAGCTTCAAGTTCATCAGAGAAGAACTTGCCACTCTGTTTTGTTCAGAACTGATATAACAGATTACTTGATGACAGAGATCTGTGATTCCTTGACTTCTGCTCCTCATGTCCATATAAATAGGTATTTCTAAAAGTCCTGTGTATTTCTATGCAAACATTTGTGCCACTGGAGTGGTTACCTACTCTGGTTATCATACTGAAAACATCATGAACCATACCACAGCTTTCATGCACTTCCATGCAAAACATGAAGGCCCAGCATCTTGCTATCCTGGAAAAGAATAGATCAAGGTTTTGCTAACGTTGCCTTGAGATTGAAGAAATGCTATACAAAGATATTTATACCAGTATGATTTGAGAGAGATTTTGGAGCTGTTGATGTTTTGTCATTCATTCATTGCACAGGAATGCTTGGTGTAAGTTAGCAAATATAATGAAATCACACCAGAACCCTGACTTTATGAGCCTAACCCTGAGGTTATGCGTCTAATTCCTTCCAGAGCCACCATAGAAACAAAATGTTGAATCAGGACTGTGTAGTTTGTTTCCTTTATGAGTCTTGCTCTTCCAATTCAGGTCCATCTTTGTGAAGATGAAATCTGTGAACCAGGTCAGGGCAGCCCTGGTACATCATGATTTGTCTGATTTTAAAAGTTAAGGAGCCCAGTGTGGTAGACTACTAGCTCATTTATGCAGTATTTATTAACATGTGAGAATGCATTAATCTGGTAGATGGAGTTGTCCATTTTGCAGGAAAACAACAAATATATATAAACTAATTAGTTGTATAAATAGTCCACTGATAGTGCACCAAATAGCCTTCTCTAAAACCCAAGCTGTATTTCTAATCCTGTGATTTTCCACCACTCTCAAATCATTGCTGGACAGTGTCCTTAATTTTACATAGTCTCAAAGACTAGGAAACAGATTCCACCAAGAAAATTTCTCCCCTTTCTATTATTGAAAATATAAAATATAGAATCTAACTATGGAGTTGAAGTAAAAGTAGTAACATACTAAGTGCCATGAATGTGGTCATTCTCTGTGAATAAATGCAACTGTATTTTCTTTATGGTACAAGAGCAAGTGGGCAGTGTTTAACATGCTATGGCAATATGGGTATATTTATTCCCTGTGTTGCAGGCTGTGTTACATCAGGTGTTTTCAGGGCAAAGAAAGTCTTTCTCTTTTTTTTTTTTTTAAAGGAAGCTGCAAATAAAAATCACAAGTGGTGGCACAATGCAAAAAGTAAAAAGGCAATTTTTTGCTATGGTATTTTGCACCTCGTCAAGAAACATTTTGTAAGTTTACTCTGCAACCAGAGTTTTAATTAAAACCCAGAATATTCCAAATTCTATCCTTGGTCTCCTTAGTGCAAATTCACAATAATCATTTATTGTCAATGAAGCTGCTGTAACATTTGCATTAAAATAAATGAGTTGTAGAGACCGACATGCTGGCCGGCTCTTTAAATTTCAAACAACCCACACAGTTCCACTGGGATCACAAGTGGATTGTGACAAAGTCTGTGCCTGTCTTTGTTTGTGGTGTCCAAGACGTTGGACTTTTTCATTCCCTCATGTCATCGGTCCTTAGGGTCATACAGAGCAGTGGCAGTCAGTGTTTGAGTGCCAGACCACTGGTGGGTCAGCCACAACTGTGCCTCATGAGGCTGTGATGTGCTCCACCAGCTGTGGGAGAGGCAGCTGTCTCCAGGAACACTAGGCACCACATGGTTCATTTGGTTTCAAAATGTCAGATGCTGCTCTTCAGGGATCACTTCCCTAAGCCCTGAGTCCTTTACTACTGACTCTGAGCAACACAGGTATGCAGAGGTCATTTTAAGTGAGAAAATATGGAAAATGAGAAAAGGCTTTGGATGACAGTAGGAGAGGGTTTGTCAAGTCTGAGGTTGCCACTGACTTTCAGTTTGAAGGCTTTACCAGCACTTAGGCATCCACCTACTCTAGAAAATCTTTTCGACTTACGTGGCCTAAGAGGTCATCCAGATCTGCTAGCCTCTGGATTTGTGAGCTAATTGGTTGCCTTGAAATGATATTATGCCAGAGTTTGAATATGTTGCTGAGGAGAGTTCTCCAGGAGTTTCTGGGAAGATGGTGATTGTTTTGCTTTCATCTTTGGTGTGTGGATGAAATAGAGGATTTGCAAAGTGGTCATCCTCACATGCCAGCAAAAAAGTACTGTCCTACAGTGTAGCTTTTTCTACCTCCTGGTGTTTCAAAACAAGATTTTTATAGTCAAAAGCCATGGAATACTTATACTGCATTTGAGCAAGCAAAACCATAACATATTTCCACATTGTAAGAAAGACAGAACTGGGATTAAAAGGTATGCTCAGTGCATCTTATCAAAATATTAGGGATAAGAACAAAAAGAATAGGGCAGAAAATAAAAGTGAAAGTAACTGTAATTATATCATTCAAATTTGCAATATGTTCTTACCATGTTCCTCCATCTTCTCATATTGACAGTCGGTGCTTTATTTTTGAAGATAACAAGCTGTTGCTTATGAAAAAGATAAAAAAGAATTAACTTCTTAGGTCAGAGAGACGGAAAAGAGAGTGTTATAGAGGATGAAGAAAAAATGAACAGTGCAGATTCTGGTGTCCTTTTTAAATAATCTCATAATGCTGTGGTCAGCTAGACTGAAGTGTAGAATAAGTTTGAAAATTACATTAACTGAAAGTTTAAAATGGTACCATGGGGTTTGCTTTTGAATCTTACAGCTACAAGCTTCACTGTGTAAACAAGCATTGCAGATTTGAGAAGAGTCATCCGTCATCATTGCAAAATGGAATATAAATTCCATTCTTCGTGCCTCAGAGTGCAAACTCCTTAGATTAAGAAATTAAGAAAGGTTCAGGTTAAGAAAACTGCCAGTGTGAGCAAGGTATCTCAAAGTGTTGCAAGGTATCTCAAAGTGTGTGCCTTGGCAATGTCTCTTAGAGTCCCTGCAGGGTCCCAAACCAAAAGGATATGTTCTGATAAGGAAACTGGTAGCCCTATCTTGATAAGACCATTTCTTTCATTCCTAAAAAGGTCTGATTTTTATTCTTGCCCAATCTTATGGGTCCCTGTGTGTGTGTGAGCTGGAGAAGTGATTTGGTCTGTGGTCAGCCATGCATTCTGAGCTCCATGAGGATCTCAAATTCCCGCAGCCTTTCAGAGAGCAGAGTCTCACCCAAATTCAGGCCTTTATTCTGTCCCGAAGCTTTAGATTCAGACTGTGTTCATCACTTAAGTCAGCCATGGCAGGTTTGACTCACTGCTTGTGACAGCATGGTATTTATTCCTCATGAAAATCACATTCAAGCCTGTGCTGAAACCGAGAGACTAGATTTGCTTTTTCTTTTTTCCTTCCCCTTTCCCTCCCTTGATGTTTTAAGACTTCCAGCTGCTCAGCTTTTCTTTTAAAAGAAGTGTGTTTGCCAACATTTCATTGAGGACTGGCCCATCCAATCTGAAGGTGCTGGGATGTCAGGGGAGAAAGCAAAAGTGCTGAAGAGCATAATTTCCAGTGCTTCAGTCCTCTGTGCTTGTTCCATGTTTCCCTATTCCATCTCTCACTCCTCTTTTCCCTCCCCATTGCAGACTCACATCTGTCCGCCCTCTGGCTCACCTCACCCGCTTGCCTCCCATCCAGGAGAAGTGATGATCTCATTTGGAACACACCAGTCAGTGTGCTGCACGGCCTCTGCTCACAGGACTTCACTGTCTGCAGTTTGTGTACCTGCAGGACCTAAAAATCCAACTTCATTTTCTGCTCTTTTCTTTTTTTCTTATTAAAGACTTACTCTGTCAGGTAAGTTTCTGTCACAAAGGTACTTCTGATCATGAAGAATAAATGTGTGCAGGTAAAACAGAACCTGACTATATGCAATATGATATTTGATCATTTATCCATATCTCTGCAGAAAGTCAGCTCTGTGGTGGACAAGTGACCCCATGCCTGGTAATAGCTGTCTCCTCCCTCAAGTTCTTGCTTTATCGAGGTATATACAATATTGTGCAGGGAGAAGGTTTGTGTGTATCTGCCTTACTTTTTTGAAATTATTTTTGCTTTTAATTCTCAATACAAAGTGTAGAAGTCTGTTCATTTATTTCATTGAATCTTTATTTAGTCTTCCTAAGCATGAATCTTACCCCTTATTGCTTTTCAAATATTGCATTTTAAAGACTATTCTTTTCTATGCTTAAATATAAGTCTGTAGCCTGTTTTTCACAACATGCACGGTGATTACTTTTGGACCCACACTTTTGGAACATAAAAACTTAGTACCAGCTCTTTACTGAACTAAATCTACATATTTGTTTCTAAGATGCAGTTGAGATAATGTATTTCTAAAAGATAATATATACCTAGAATCAGAGCTTTCTAGTCTGAGAAGTGCTATAACTCTTTCATTCTGGATTTGCTCTATGTACTTATCAATGGACAGAGAGATACCTAAACCTAATTGTGACAACCTTGACTTTTTTTTGTTGTTGGCTGATGGCAGTAGAATAAAAATTATGTAGCAACAAAAAGCAAGCATAAGCATGATGAGAACCTGATCACAGAGTCACTTTTTCTAGATATCCAGTATCAGAAAATATATCTAATATCTAACTCAAGTTCTAATTTTTATTTTACTTTTTTTCCTTAGCTGGTGGATGACTCTGGTCATTTCTGGATATGCAGCCTTTGGGGTGATTCTGTCAGTTCACTGGGCAAAACCCTGAGTCTTTGTGTGGGTGCATTGGAGAGCCAGCTAGCAGTGTTCAGGGTTCACATCGTCCTGAAAGTAGATCCTCTGAGAGCCATGCTGAAATGCAGGCCTGATTTCATCACGTGGATGAAGTGGACATACGGAGGATGTTCACCTTTTCTGGAAACCAGGTTTCTGACAGCAGATAGAAGTACTTTCCTGAGGTCCTGAGGTGGGAACTCTGTGACAGCCAGTCCCTGTCCTAAGCAGCCTATAATGAACAAGAATATTTGAAATTTAAGGGACTGAGATATAGAGATTGCATCCCAAACTTTTGTTTGTCTACATGACCCTACCAATGCAAACTTTAGTGCATTATCAGGATCTGGGGAGTCAGCAGGAAATTTTCAGATTCTCTGAAATTTTTGGTCAAGAGCCACCTTTTTTATGTGATTATGCCAAATTTAAGGGAAGACAGTGCTTCTCTCCCCTCCATGGCTCACACCTCAGCAGCTCCAAATCTCTAAAAACCTAGCCTCTGAGTATCCTAAAACTGCCTGCTGGCTCTTTGATGTGATGTATTTGTCTGAGAGCTTCTTTCCATTCTATATGATATGGTGAGGTACAAGGAGCATGAATTATTAGAAATGGCTGCTTGAGCAGTTTTGCTGTGTTCTCTTCATTTAATGTTCTTTTAATAAAGAATGGGAAAACAGTGAAATTGGTAAGAGTTCACAGAAATATTCTTCTATGTACAGAATGGAATTTCAACAGTCTTAGGAAACCAACTCTTACGCCAGTCTACAGAATTCCCTCCAACAGCCTTTTAGTAATTAGCCTGTTGAATTATGTCAGGTTTTTTTATCCTTTCATAATGTCATAGGATTTCCTGATAGAAGGATGGATCTGGTTTTGCTTTTTTCCACCCTCAATTGTGTTTACAGCTCAAATAAATAAAATCCAAGGCATTGTGACGCTTGTTTTCCCTGTAGCCTTTCTCAGAAAAATGTCTCTGTTGATAGAAGAGCTTGATTATTACTGCCCCACTCCCCCCCACCATGGTTGAAAACTTTCTGGAACAAACCTATTACAAAGGAAAACAAGTCCGATCAAAGCATTTTGAAGGAAATATTTTAAGTGAGAGTGATAACTCAAATGTCTCCTTGATCTTTTGACAAAATGATGTTTTATTCCTCTCTGTTACTCTTACAAGACATGGCTTTCCTTGTTGGCAGCTGTGGTCTTGGTGTTGGAGCGTGCCTTTGTGGAAAGGAGTTGTCTATTACATCTGGATTGCAATCATCCTGATCCCTTTTCTTCTCAAACCGTAAGTGAACTCCTGTGAACCATTTAATGTCTTCATTGTCTTCAAAAGTGGTCTTTTACTTGTGCCCTGCGTGTGTCCCACTGCAGGCTGGCTGTAACAGCAGGCGCTCAGTCACATCCTGAAAATACAAGAAGGTCAAGGGATGCTAATGTGACATTTAACAGTGCATGTTACTGACAAGTGACATTTTATTGGGGGAGATTTCATAAAGAGAGCAGTTTAACAAGAATCAGGAAGTGAACATACAGTTATAATTTAAAAAATTAGTACACTTCCCTTTTGTCATAGTTTTTTTCAGTAAGTAATTTCTGCAGACTTCAGTACTAGTTTATTTGTGGCAGTGGTGTACATAAAGGCAAAAGGAAACAAAAAATGCTCCATCTTTTATTGAAGAGTGCTGCAATTCTAAAATTTAGAATTAGTTTAATCTGGCAAGACAAGTATTTTACCTTCTGTTTTTAATCACAGTGTAAAATTAGTTTGATCAATAAGAGGGAAAGTGGTCAGGCAGTGATGTTACCTTATCTTTTAAACTGTGGCCTACTAGTCTTGAAAGATACTTATGTTTTCAGGATGAAACCTAATACAGCACTACTGGAGACTGTAAATTCATTACTTCAGTCCCAAGTCTGGTTTATATGATTGTTGAAATTACCTGGATTCTCTTTGTAGCTGTACCCATTTTCTTTTGTCATTTACTTATTCTGAGGTATAAGTGGAAGACATTTATGAATAAATGATCATTCATATCTCACTTTCAGGCTAAGATGACCTAATAAAGAGAGGGAAAAAAGAGGCTTTGTTAAATCTGTGCTTTAACAGGCTGATGTTCTTGCCTCTGCTTTTAAGCACCTCACTGAGGAAGGTTGATTTGCTGCTGTGTTTTTGAAGCATGGCATTCATCAAACCACACCATCCTAGCAGGCAGAGCAGCTACACTCCAGACATACATAGAGGTGGGGAATGGTAACAGCAGTAAAGATTACATCTGGTATGTTGTCAAAGGGGAAATCATCTCCCCTATCCCTTTAAAAGGACCTTACGCTTGTAAAATTCAACCACAGGCAAAAACACCAGGAAGATGCCAATTAAAAACACTGGATCCAATTTATTCAGCAGGCACATGTTTTCAGGAAGGATTAGGAAGGAAAAAGTGGAGAGGAAATGAGAAACACCCTTGTCAAGGTCAGATGTAAAGCAGAAGGGCATTGCTTGTTTCATATCAGAGCATGGGGGAGAATGGCAGGCCCTAGAAAATGATATCTAATCGTGCTCAAGTCCCGCAATCAGGAAGGGAAAGTAACAGTCAGAAAAATCTTCCTCATTAAAAAGTCAGCATAAGAGAACCCACAGATAGTACGTTATTAGAGGATTTTTGTTTGCTTCAGGGTTGGAGGTTTTTTTTATTTCTCTTAAAAGTTGGCAGCTCTTTGGAAAGACAGACATGCGCTACTTACAGTTGTATCTGAGTTTCTCTCTGTCCAACTTATACCTCTGTGTAGTGGACACAGAGAGTGGCTAACAAGGCCCATTCACTGGGGTTAAGCGAGATACAACCCAAGTGTAACTTCACTCATCCTTCTGAGAGTTCAACAATTCCTAAGTCTTTTACTGGGTTTCTGAATGGGGTGAACTTCACAGACTATGAGCTGAAAGGGATTTTGTGGTGCGAATTGATATTAGTGTATAATTAGGCTAACTGGTGCTAGCAAAAAAAACCCCCAAACTAATTAGTAAAGGGAAAGATTTGCTTTGTGATCAGTGGCTTTTACAATGAATAGTGGATCCTGTTCTCATTAGAGGGTAAGTGCAGACAAGCTGGGAAATGTGTGAATTTTACCCTACTGAAAAGCTCTATTCATGTGCATGGTAGGGTGAGAGAAAATTTTAAAAGTATTAGATATTTAATAACCCATGTCTCAACGTAGTGATAAATTGGAAAAAAATAAGTGGGAAGGTATATTAGGTATATTTATCTAACAAATGAAGGTAAACCCATTTAATGGGCATTTCAAGTAAGAGGGGTGCAGTAGACAAAGTTCTTTTTCTTAAATTAGGAGTTGGTAAACCTTATTTGCCTCATTTATCATCAGTTACACTACTACCTTTATTGTAGTTTGGCCAGCCTCAGCAGGTTTCAGGCCCTGCACAAATCTAAAAGTGGCTTGAAATCGCAAAGCTTACAACACTAATAGTATGTCCTGTGTGGGTTTATTTGGTTTTGGTTAGAACTACCGAACTGCAGATGGGTTGTGTTTTTCAGTATGAGCTTATGCAATAGAAGGCATATATACACGCATTACTTTCATACATAAAAGGAAAGACTGAAGATTTCATGTTACTGCTTTTGTCCACTTCCTCAGCTTTTGAGGAAGTGTACTAAACCTGCATTATAAACCCAACTGAAGACTGAGTTTTATACCTACATGATTTTCTGCGACAAAAAATGACATTGGAGTAATATTTCAATGATGCCCTTGTTTATGTCTGGTATTTTATACTTGTATAACATTTAGTTTACTTTTATAAGAACATAGATTTGCAACTGCTTTGTGCCAGGGAAAAAAAAAAATGATGCAGAGATTAGTAACATAAAAGTTTATTTCCCCTTTTGTTTCCCGAAGTTTTACCTTTTTTTCCTGCCTAAATCCTCAACTGTGAAATTAATTTAAAATGTTGGATGTCCTAAGGACACAGTAAAAAACTATGTGCCAGCCAAATAGCTATTCATTCCAAGTAATGTCAAACAAACCCATCTAGTCAGGTTTTGAGAGGCATATTTTTCTTTACATTTTTTTTATATGAGAGGTCTAAAAAGGTTTATGAGGCTTCAAAAATACTGTTTTTTAAAAGAAAAAGGTTGAGACACCTGTTTTTGACAATTCTTTTATAAAATGTACCTAACTATTTTTTAAATACTAACTAAAATCTTGCAGTTTCCAGGAAAAAAATTATAGCTATCCTTAACTAAATCCTGTTCAATGAAATAATTTGTATATTAAAGACACATGGTAAAGTTTAAGGAATAAAGAATAACAAATAGGAAAATTCAGAAAGAGTAAGTTTTTAATATTGGTATCAGAAGTAGTTTGAATGCTTTCTCAAAGAGAAGGTGACCATGTAGTAACCCTAGTTCTGTAAAGGGTCTTACATATATAAGTTCGAGCACTGCTGTGGAACCTCTACATGCAGGTTTTGAGAATGATACTACAGATCACTGCTTCACATCCAAACATGTCAGATAAAGAGGCTCATGCTGTCAGCCTTTCAGTGGACCATGTCACCTGTCCATGGGCTGATAGAAAAAGGCAATGACTCCACTATAGAGATCCCATTTCCAGTTTGGTCAACCTACACACATGCTAAAACCTTCATGCTTATCTCCGTGCACTGGAAAGTGTTTCAAAGAACTGGAGAAGCCAGGTCAAGTTAAAAAGAACAGTGTTGTCCAATTCCTGTCTTATTAGTTGGTATTGCGGAGGACTTAGCTGATTTCACCACTGACTGTTCCTACCACACTGAGTTAATCACAGAATCATAGAATATGCTGAGCTGGAAGGGATCATTGAGTCCAACTCTTAAATCCTGTGCAGGATCATCCCCAAGGTGACCAAGAGTATCATTCAAACAATTCTTGAACTCTATCAGGCTTGGTGCTGTGTCCGCTTCCCCAGGGAGCCTGTTCCAGTGCCCAACCATGCTCTGGGTGAAGAACTTCTTTCTAATATGCAACCTAAACCTCCACACAGCTTCAGACCACTCCCTCAGGTCCCGTCACTGGTCACCACAGAGAAGAGATCAGTGCCTTCCTCTCCTCCTTCCCTCACAAGGAAGTTGTAACTGCAGTGAGGTTTCCCCTCAGCCTCCTCTTCTCCAGGTTGAACAGACCAAGTGCCCTCAGCCGCTCCTCAAACGGTTTCCCCTCAAGGTCCTTCATCATCTCCATTGCCCTCCTTTGGATTCTCTCCAATAGCTTAATGTCTTTCTTATTTTGTGGTGCCCAAAACCACACACAATATTCAAGGTGAGGCCACCCCAGTGCAGAGCAGGACAATCCCCTCCTTGACTGCCTGGCGATACATTGCCTGATGCCCCCCAGGACAGGGTTGACCTTCCTGGCTGCCAGGGCACTGCTGACTCAGATTCAACTTGCCATCAACCAGGATTCCCAGGTCCCTTTCCATGGTACTGCTTTCCAGCATCTCATTCCCCAGTCTGTACAAACATCCAGGGTTGTCCCATCTCAGGTGCAGAATCTGGCATTTCCTCCTGTTGAATTTCATATGATTGGTGATTGCCCAGTCCTCTGATTTGTCCAGGTCTCTCTGCAGTATCTCCCTGCCTTTAAGGGCATCAACATCTCCTCCCAGTTTTGTGTCATCTGCAAACTTGCTTAGTATCCTTTCCAGTCCTGCATCCAAGTCATTTATGAAGATGTTGAAGAGCACAGGGACCCATATGGAGCCCTGTGGAACCCCATTAGTGAGAGGTCACCAGTCTGATGTCACCCTACTCACTATCACCCTCTGTGCTTGACCCATGAGCCAATTGCTCACCCAGTTGTGTTTATCCAGCTGGGGACTGGACATTTTGTCCAGAAGCATCCTGTGAGAGACAGTATTGAAAACTTTACTGAAATCCAAAAAGATTACATCAGCTTGCTTCCCTTGATCAACTGGGTGGGTTTCCTTGTCATAAAAAGAAATCAGGTTTGATAAGCAGGACTTTCCTCTTATGAAGCCTTGCCAGCTCTGATTAATGACTGCGTTGTCTTTAAGGTGTTTTCCAATACCTTCCAGAATAATATTCTCCATCACTTTGCCAGGCATTGAAGTGAGAATAACAGGCCTTGAGTTTCTGGGGTCCTCATTCTTGTCCTTCTTGAAAATCAGGACAACGTTTATCAGGTTCCAGTCAGATGGGACCTCTCCAGATTCCCAAGACCACTCAAAAATCATTGAGAAAGGTTTTGTGATGACATCAGCCAACTCTCAGAGGATTCTGGGATTAATCCCATTAGGTCCCATAGATTTGTAGGGATACAGCTGGAGCAGTAGATCCTGCACAGTTTCTGGGAGTTATTCTCAGTCATGGTTGTGCAGCTCAGGGCACTGAGACCTCCTTGGTCCATCACCTGTGTTGAAGACAGAGGCAAAGAAAGCATTAAGCACCTCTGCCTTGTCTCTGTCTCTGTTTGTGTGGGGATCATCCTCATCCTGGAACGGGCTGATGTTATTTTTACACTGCCTACTGCCATTAATATATTTGAGAAAACTCTTTGTATTGTCCTCCACATTTCTGGCACCTTCAAATCCAGCTTAGCTTTGGCCGCATGAATTTTCTCCCAACAGCAGCAAGCAGCACCTCTGTATTCCTCCCATGTCACTAGATCTTGCTTCCACTGGGCATACACCTTCCTTTTTTGCCTTAAGACCCATTATACGAAATGATAGTTTTCTTCAAAATCTCTATTAACTTCACCTGATGGAGTTCTGCTGCAAAGTACAGGTAAATAAATTGAGTACAAAACATTTCCTAAGACATATTTTACTCATTAGTTTATATGGTATAGAAGAAAAATACAATCTAAACAAACTAAAATCTGTTGACTTGGCTTCGTACTTTTGCTTAGAGAGGAAAAATTTCTAAAAACTAAGTTGACACTGTTTTATGATTTGATCTTTAACAGCTACCCCTCCATATGGAAAAGCTTTAGAATTCATCTGGAAAATTTAACCCTTTTTTAAGACCTTTAAAAATTTAGCAGAAAACTTGCTATTGTTAATAATTTTACACAGAAAATTTTAAAAGTAAGTGAAAAGGTTGTTCCTAAATTCTAGTATTTAGTATTTGGACAGGCTATTATTGTAAATAGCACAGCTACTTCAAAATTAACAGAGAGATCTGGATTTACACCATGTAATAATATGACCTGAAAAGATTTGAAAATGGCTAATATCTATAGAATTCCACTAGTTTCATCCCTCTCAAATGCTAATAAGGTTGTCCCAAATGCTGACTTGCTTATTTCACAATTTGATTGTGTATCCACAGGCCACTTTGCACAGAGCTTCTTTTATAGTTCTGTTTCTGAAGGAAATAAGACTTTTGCAGTTGCATTGTCTGTCTATTTTGAAAGAAGATGAAAGGGGAAAGGCAGAAAATTATTGCTTGAGCTTGGAGACTGATTTCAGCCAAACTTGGGAGAGGATGGAGGGGCATGCAGCCTTAGGGGAGCTGACAGCAAACGGCAGAGCTGCCCCAGCGAGATGGGCCGGTGGGTACCGAGCCCTTGGCAGCAGCTGCGGTTGGTGCTGAGCACATGTGCAGAGCTCAGCCACACAGTGCCCACAGTGCTCCAACTCAGACAAAGTGCAGGCTGTCCCCAGTGCTACAAAGGATGTCATATGGAGTGCCAGGGGTGAAGGGACTTCAGGGAATGAAAAAGCGGCAAAGTAGGATTTATCAGTTTCTGCTGCTAATGGAACGCCTGGCACCTTTTTTGTTCTTGTGTATATTCATTTAATTTCTTTTTACTTTGAGAATATCTAAGCATTTCTGATAAGTACTGAATATGATTTGCTCCTATCCCATATGGATGCCATAACCTCGTATTACTTCTTTTGAAAATCAAGGCAGAACCAAGATAAACAAAAATTATTCCAATATATTTGATCTTCTATTGTTTAATATACAAGCCACAGATTTTTTACTTTGGTCCACCAGGAAAAAAAATGGAAAAAAATTTGGAACAAGAGGAAACCTTTGGCAATCTTTCAGATCAGAATGAAATTCATCCCTGGATGGATTACAGCCCTTCCCAGCTTTTGTTAGTTTACACTGATTTGTTTTGAGTGTTCTATTTTCTTAAATGTTTTCAAGCCATTTCATCATTCTCTATTTGCACTTTACTCCAGTTGCTCCTAAATCTGTTCCAATCAAGTCAAGTATATACATCCAAAGAAAACACATTTTTAAGAGTGAATATGGCAATGATCCTCTTTACATACATACTTCAGTTTTCCCACACAAGTAGTCCCACTGAGTTTCAGACTTTTTCAAAATAAAGTGTCTTGTACAACTCTTTGCATATTAGAGTCAAGAAAAAGGTGGACTCTGGACTCAAACACCTATCCTGTGCTGTTTTCTTCAATCTGCAAACATAAAAATACCAGCTACTTATCATACCTGATATTAGCAACATGAAAATTGTTAGCATTATTCTAATGCTTAAAAACAGGGATTCAACACTGCACATGAAAGCACAGGGAAAGGGGACAGCCTGAAGTGGGCAAGAGAAACAAGGAGAACAGAATGACTGAGTGGCAGATGCTGAAAAGAGAAAGAAATTTGGGGTTCCTTTTATTCTAAAAAAAATGATAAATAAAAGAGAAAGTTGGTAGAAAGTTTGTTCATCTTGCAAGACTGATTTCTGAAAACCTAAATCAGAGTCAGATCAGGTGGGAATATAACACTTTATTTATACACTTAGATGTAAATTTTACAAATTAGTGATCTTCTTTAGCCATGTAAGGTGATGTAGGAAGCATCAAAAGCTATTTGCACAGTGACTAGCAGCAGAAGTACTTTTTTTTCTCAGATATTTGTTTGTTAGTTTAAAGGAAAAAAAGTAAAAAAGAAAGATACAAGTTTTGGGGGAGCTGCAATACAATTTCTCATTGTACTTGAATATTAACCAAATCCAGTCAAAGTCATATTGGACAGTGATGTAGAAAAAGGCATTGTATTTATATGAAATAGAAAACCAAAGGTTTTTTATGCGTCCATCACTACTTTTCTGTAATAGAGTTCTATCTTCAGTTTTGGGATTTCTTTTATTACTTTTCTCTCCTGAAAAGTGAAGTCAGGAGTCCTCAGATAATGACACCCTGCACCCATTTTACCCCTTTATCTGAGAGCACAAAGTAATACAATCTGGAACAGCTTTTCTACTCTTTCATGAAGAAAACCCACTTATTTTCCATTGGAACCTACTCCCTTCCTTTTTTCCTTTTGAGGGCAGACCACAGGCTATTTTTTCTTCAGTACCACAGTTGTGACATCTGGATTTTGTGGATAATTCCTACTGGTTGGTTTAAAAGCAATCTCAAAGTCAAAATGGTTTGTTCAAAAGAGGGTGGAGAATGTTTTACAGTGTCTTTTTCAGGTAGAGTTATACTTCCCTGTTGCTAAACTTCAGCCTTACTGCTGTTCTTGGTATCATCTTATGAATGCAAAAAGCTTAGTTTGGGCTTCTTTTAAGTGAATATTATGTTTTTTAAAGGTTGATTCAAAAAATAATGGGAATCCTTTCATGTCATAAAGAGATCATCTCGATTTTTGTCAAATCATGTCTCACACTGAAAATGCATGATAAGCTGAAGTCCTTCTTGATATTTGTTATCTGTGCTGAATAAAGACACTTAACTAAATAAGAAAATCCATAAAAGGAACCTTCTTTCACAGAGGAGTGGGAGGACTCCCAGGACAAAGATAGAATACAATTCTGACAACCTACATTTTCAGTTCTTTTAGGGGCACTTTTACTCAACCTTTGCAGAAAAAAATTCCAAACCTGCCACTAGTTAGATTTGCCTAGTAATAAGCACTGAACTTTTCAAAGAAATAATGCATGTACACAGTTCAAGTTTTACGCCAATTTCCAGATATACTTCCGTGTCCTTCAGCAGTCCAAGATGAGTTTTTCATGAGACATCTACCAAATCACAACAGCGGAGAGATGGAGAAGAAAGAGGAAAAACAAAAACCTTGGGATCACCTACATGAAGTTATCAGGTCAGCTGGGGTACCTCAGCAGTAATGTTTGTGGTTACTAATCAGTAAAACACATATTTGTATTTCACTTTTCTTGCAATTTGATAATTTCACAGACATAAGAAAACTGAAGTGCTTTTTCCAGGAAAGCAGAGGGCACTACAGCTAACCTGCTTTTTTATTTGAGTGTGAGGAGAGAGCCCATATTGGTGTAACATGCACCAAGAAACAAAAAATATAAGTAGACATTAAGAATTATATTAACTGGAGTGAATATTGCTGTAACCATCCTTACATACGCAACCTTTCTTCCAGCTGTCTGTTAAAATCCGATTAATTTATTAAAGGGTTTAAGACTTTCCATGTTTATTGGGTCAAAGTCAATTTGGTGTGTTAAGAAACGTAAGAATATAAGGGAGCTATTTATATGAATAAGCCCTAGAAATGGATCAATATTTTGTGATGAACTCTCACAGTTTCAGTGAAATATAGTGTAAAGTGGGATACAGGTCAGGAAAGTACTTCAGTCTGTCATGTCTGAAGTGTACACTGACAAAGGTATGATTTCCGTAACACAGGAGCAAGGTCAGCAAAGCAATTTCAATATACATTGTCCTCACCTTAGCAGTGCTTACCTACAGACATTCAGATGGAAAGTATTCAGTGCTGATCCTTTGGAGTTAGTAAGAGAGAAAGTTCCCTTTAAGAAGAAGTGATTAGATTTCTGCTTCCCTGGGTTTCATGATGCCAGAGAAGTAGAAAAAGCCATGTGACTATGGGCCAATTTCCAGTGCTTTCACATTAAGGAAATTATTTTCTGAGCTGTAAGGGATATCATTCTTTTTTTTTCTGCTTGTGATGCCTGTTTCATGGAAGACTACAACTCCTGACACTCTCCAGCTGTAGACTCTGGAAAATGTGTGGCATTACAGGACCTTCGAAAAGTGGTAATTTTTTAGTAAAAAGTTAAAACAGAGAGAAAAAGAAACTAACCATCCTTGCTAAAAGAATAATATTCTCAAAAAGATGCTTGAGTGTCTGTTGGTGAGGAGAGGAGAGCAGAGATCAGATTTGATTTATTAGGAAGACAAGTTGAAAATCTTAACCTTACAGTGAAATTTCAAGAATGTATTTTTCTGTGTGTCATCTAGTCTGTATGTCACCTTGTCTGTGTTACAGTTTAAAGGTATAATACCTCAGTAGCCTGGATTTCTTCCTAGGTTAAATTCACACTGGCAGGTGAATACAAAAATCCTTTGCATAAGGCTTGGATAATGTCTGTGTCCTGCTTAAACATTACCAGGTTTCTGACTTTGAGCTGAATTTAAACCTTCTCTCTGTCTCATGCTGACTGTGCAGACCTGTGTTACATACAAAAACTGGAGCACACTTTAAAAATAGAGCTGTTTGGTCACTTAATAATGTAGATTTAGGATTAGTTAAAACCAGTTCAACAAGTCATTTTCCGGCTGTGGGAAAAAGCAACAACAACAAAATCAAAACCAAACTGAACCAAAAAAGCTGGCTATTTTGTTTTCTAATATATATATTTATATATATATAAAAATATGTGGTGGTTAAGCTTTCAGAGATGGTCCTTAAATGATAAGGATGTTTTCTCTTTACATATGTGTCTATAAATGTACCTTTTAACAATGGAAAGAAAGAAAGAAAGAAAAGAGTACATCTTTTCAGTCAACAGAAATGACAAAGTGTTTAAATAAGGGCAGGATTTGACATGACTAGAGAGGTAACCGAAAACAGTGTTTCTCCAAACAACAAGTGTTGCAAAACAGCTGTCAAAAATTCCAGATGTTTAGTCCTTCCCTCACCAACTTTAGTACAGCCTGATATGTAAACAATACAGTACACTCTCTACAGAAATAAAATAGGTGAGGAAGGTCCAAGTGTGTGGCTGAAGAGCTTTGTCAGGATAGGAGAGGGATGGATGGGAACACCCTCCCCAAAGTTCCCATTCCTTTCCCCTTTTCTCTCTCTCTGCCTGCCAATTTGTATTTCATAACATGATGAGTTACAGAAGGTTGTGAACCAGCACGACATGACCTTACCTTATACCCCTGTGAGAAGGCTGAATGCAAAGGCTGTGAGCCTAATTCCCCCAGTACAGTGTGGGTCATAACCTGTTATTGTTGTTTGGTTGTAGTGGTGCCAGAACAGACATTTTTCTTGTCTGGATTCCAGTAATATATCTCACAGCTTGCTTTTTTTCTCATTACTTGGCTAGTCTGTCTTCTCAGCTTACATTTTCCGCAGTTCTGTCGGTCCCTGCATTGGCTACTAGACTGTTGAAATCTGTTGCAATCATTTCCCTCATGATGATGTGGGAGAATATAACCCTGTGGCTGGGGAATTAATGTGTATGAATAGTAGAGGGAAAGAATTACACATGCTTTGTGCAAAGAGGACCATTGGCTCACACACTGTTGCTATTTCTCCAGAACTTTCCCCTTGCTGTCCCTGCACAGTCCTAAAAAAAAAAAAAAAAAAAAAAAGAAAGGACAGAGTTTTCCAGGATTCTTTCCTGGTGAAATCGCCCTGATCCTAAATGAGAAAGTGGGAGTGCGGGACAGCAACTCCGTGTGTAGACTGATCAGATGGGAGGGCCCATTCCTGCTTTGTTGCTGTGATGGTTTCAGTCTAGGCCTTCCTGGAAACCAGCTTGTAACCAGGAAGGAACCATGACAGTTGCTGTGGTAGACTGGTAGACTTACACCCATTCTGGCCCTTCTCACAGTCTGGGTTTGCTTCTGTAGAGAAGCTGAAACAGAGTAAATGTTGGTATATTTTAATATGTGATTACACATCTTTTAAACTACTTTGTATGATATTCAGTTCATGATGCCAGGAACAGATGCAGTGAAAGGATGTCTTAACAATTACTCTCTCTTTAGACTTAGATATCCCTATCCCCATGTTTTTGTGCTATGCATTACGATCAGTAGGTGTTTGTCCATGATGTCAAACAGTCTTAATCTTGTTGAAAAGGAGGAAAGGACTGGGTTGCTTTTAAAAAAGCTGTCACTTAGTGACAGTTGCAGAGTGTAAGAAAAATTCACAATGACTAAGTTTGGTCAAGTCATACCAGATACACAGATCTCATTCAAAGTCCTCTCTGTAGATATCTACTGCACCTCAGTTGTAGGTATGGCATGAAGTACAGAAGATTGCCTGTTTCATGTGTCTTCAAAAAGACAAAAGTGAAGTCACATCTTGAAATACGGCTTGATTTAATTTTGAACAATGTCCTTTGCTTTTGGGATAGCAGTCAAAGTTGCCAGTAGCTGATGACAGATCAGTTTATTTCTTTATATCTCATCTACTCCTCACAAATACTTTAAATATTTTACCTGTGCACAAAAGACTGAACAGTAAGTCAGATATACTGCAGGGATTCGGTGTTGAGACTAGTTTTTACAGCAATTGTGATTGCTTCAGCCAGCTCTTTCAGATCCTGGAGACTTAAGCGGTGACATGTCAAGCTGGAAGCCCAGCAGTGCCTGGATGCAGCACCAGCTGCACCAACTCTCAGGGATAAGAGGAGATCTTAATGAAAGTAGCTGTTCTGTAGTAGCCTCGGGAAACTCCAAGGGAGATAGAACAGAGAGTTTGTCAATGCAGAGAACAGAATTGTGCCATGGGGCTCCCTGAAAGTGTCTGGTGAAGGAAGAAGAAGAAGAAAAGAGATTGTGGGGAGAATGAGACCATTGCTTATCTCCCCTCAGAGCAGCATCATGTTTGTAGTCAATACATTTGTGCAGTAGCCCATCTGTGCACTCAAATCTATGAGACAAGTGCCAGATTCTCAAAGGAAAACATAAAAATTCAGCCTGTATAGTTATACTATCACAAACTGAATAGGTAATTGAACAGTTTAGGACTCCCTCCCTGCATATTTTCTGTCTCAATTTGAAGATAGAAATCTCAGTTAAGGAAAAAAATTTAAGAGGTTTTACCGGAGCCTGAAAATGACATTATTTATGGATAAGAAATATTTAAATTGATGTGATAGACACTGTGTTGAAGATTCTGGCCTTGATACTTATTTCTGGGAAATAGAGAAAAATAAAGAGGTCAAACAGTATAATGTCCAATTCTTTTTATAAATGATTTTTGAGATGTTTAAGGGAAGCGTTATATGAACACAAAGCTCCACTCCAGGAAAGTTAAAAGTGTAGATAAACATGACACACAGTTAGCTAGATGTAGATGCCCAATGGAGAAGCAATTTTTTTAAGAATAAAATAATCACTAGTAGAACTCAGAGGAGAAAAACAGGCATCCTAGCTGCCTTAGGTAAGAAATAACAGCAACTCACCTGCTCAAAGTCAAAATTCCATAGTTTCATCTTGTTTTTGTCACATTGTTGTAAAGGTCTGGAAAACTATGTTGATAATTTTAAAACAGTTTAAAGAAGGCCAATGAGAACAAGCCTGTCTGTGGGTCTCACTTGGTATCACACCTCACAAAGAGGATTAGAGTGCAGCGTTATTCTTAGACACACAGGTAGAGGTTACCTTGTGCGCAACTAACCTGGGCATTTGACATACTTCCCTATTTCATGATCCAGGGAGATGATAGTCAGCAGGGGATGGCCAACAGATCTGGGATTATCTTGCAGAACCTTAAAGTTTCTTTGCAGTATATGAAATTTTGGTGCTTGATACCAGTATATCTTCCCTGTTGCAGAATTCTTTCCTTTGTGTGTAGGATGTCATTGGCCAGTGTTTCCTCTCATCTTCCTCTCAACACTTCTATGTTTTTCCTCCCTCCAAATGTATTATGTAACTTTTGCTTTATTTCTCCTTGTGTATATGTCTTCAAGTGTAATCAAAAGCTAACTAGGAGTTCAGGCCTGCTGTTTCAATTGGCTGTGTTGATGCCCATTCATAACTTCCAGTCTGCTTGGATCATGTGTTTTCTTCCCCCCGTTTGATGCAGACAGACTTTCTCTTCTGTATTGAAGAGGAGGAATTGAAAAGGGTTTTTCCAGGAAGGAGAATTAGAGGAACAAGATCATTCTTCTAGTTGGTACTCCTTATTTCCTCATTTCTGTGTCTGTGTGACTGCTTTTAGCAGTTGCATAGAACTGAAGAGATACAGTTTCATCTAAGTTTCCACACCTTCTTTCATCAAGGGGTCAGGGGCCTGGGGGAAATCAAAGGCTAATAGCAGGAACATTTTCGAAGCTTCACATTCATTAGGGACAGCTGGTGAAGTAAGAGAGGCAAACAGGGGAAGGCAATGTTTATTGAGGGCTTCTATCCCAGTACTGAAAAATAAATATGGCTCATTCCTTTGCTATGGAACATGCTCATTAAAACAGATTTATTATTCCTTGTGGACAGATACTTTGCCTTGCTGTGCTTACTTCAGAGAAGTTGCAATGATTTATGCTTATAGAGATTTGCCCCACAAAATAGAAGAATCAAATAATACTATCTCATTGTACTCCTTGCATTCATAGACCATAAGACTGCAGCCAGTTTTTCAGACATAGAAGGCATTTCAATGTGTAGACAAACTCAATTCAAGCCTCACAGTAAATATTTTATGCTAAATAAGAGGGTTGCTGCTACAGGTGCTTAGAACAAAGAATAAATAAAAGTTTGCAATCCATGTTGTGTGGACTAAAGTCTGTGAAATATTATACTATTAGGGAGAGATTTGCCTGCTTTGATTCATTAATTTCCCTTTAAGGTGCTTCATTTCCCCTTCCAGTCATCTGTCAGTTATTTTTTTTCCACAACACCCCTTGAAGTGTGGAAGTGCTTCAGCTCCAGGTCTGGTTCTTGCCCTCTCTTCTCCTCTGTCTGTGACCTTAGGACTTCAACACTATTTTCTTTCCTGAGTCAGGAAGAAGGGGGCAGCTGGCTAGGACCTTGCACTCATCTCTGTTTTTCCACCTACAATATGTTTGCTTTTCTTTTCCATCTGCAGTTTTATCTTGCCCCCTTCAGTCACTCATTATTTGGCATGTATATTGTGGGCTCAGTTCTCCGCTTACTTAGCATATGCACAACTTCATTGACTTCAGAGGGTTTATGGTTTTAACAGAGAATACAGCTTGATTCAGTTCTGGTGCTTGCAAACACATGTTCTACCAACCTAAGTGGGAATGAGTTGTCAGAGGTCATGAAAATCCTGTAGAAATATAAGAAGTTTGCTGATGTCAAGTTAAAATGATTTAAAAAGAAAGAGGAAAAAATTCCCAGTAGAATCAGACTGGACATATCTGTCAGCATGATTGTTGGAAGGCAGAAGGGAAGGTTGAACAGCTGCAATCCTCTTCCTTTGCATTGTAATCGGGTGGTGACAGTGTAGTTATTTTATCACTTTTCTTGTTATATACTTTTTCCTTATCTTCCTGTAGCTGAATTCAGATTCCTGCTTTGCAAGACTAACAGTTAGGCCAGATGAAATCTAGGTGTGGTATATGGATAATGTCAGGGCTGTCTAAAATGAAAAAGAAGAGTGTTGGATGTGTGTTGGATTGAATTTCTTTATTTGGTACACTAGCTGAGAGGCAGATAGGGCAAGTGAATAGGAGACTGACATTCATCAGTTTCCATCTGCAGATACATAGATGTAGTTCTGCTAATTGAGAATAATTTCTCCACCAAATGGAAGATAGAATGGTAGATTAAGATGTCTGTAAATACACTGCAATTTCAAACAGTTTTCCATCATGTACTGTTTTGGGACACAAGCACTTACATTCCTGCAGAAGTCCATCCTGCAAGTTGCAAAGCACTCTGACCCTAGTCCAGTAAAGCACTTAAACATATGCTTAGCTCGGATATGTTGATCTTACTGTGTTTTCTTGCATGCTTAATACAAAGCACATGTTTAATAGCTTTGCTGGAGCGGGATCAGGATGCTTTGCAGCTTGCACAATGGGATCCATCACTCACACAGATAATCAAGTGTTTGAAAGTCTTCATTAATTAGCAACTAGTGATTTACTGTAACAGCTAATAGCTATTGTTTCTCTTGAAACTAAGAAAAAGAAATACATTTTTTAACACAACCCTCTTTGTAAGGTCACTTATTTTTTGCTCCAGCTTGTCAAACCGTCCAAACCTTAGATATTAGAAAAAGGTTCTTCATTCAGAAGGTGGTTGGGCACTGGAAGACACTCCCCAGGGAAGTGGTTGCAGCACCCAGCTGACAGAGTTCAAGAAGTGTTTGGATGATACTCTTGGGTACACAGTGTGACTCTTGGGGATGGTTCTGTGCAGGGTCAGGAGTTGGACTCGAGGATCCTTGTTGGTCCCTTCCAACTCTGTCTAAAAAAAACAACCTCTGTCTAAAAAAGATAACATTAGCCATTGGCATAGCAGGGCCATGAAGCAGACCCCTGCCTGGACAGCAAACAGGGTAATTTTTGCTGTGGGTTGTAGGGGCTGACCTGTCTTTAATTTACTTTTGGAATTGTCCACAGACTGCTTTGTGGTTTACAATCCAGTATTCAGATGGTATTCCCAGACCATATAAGAGTTATTAATGTAAAGATAGCAAGGATCTGCAGGGGAGCCTCACTGAGTGTAACTGAGCTGTGTTTCCCTACGTGTCACTCTCCTGCCTTTGCCCACAAGCATGCACACATGCATAATTAGGCATCTCATTACATAGGATCCTCTTTGCTTAACAAGGGAAAGGGGATGTGTGCATCTAGCTGAGATCAACACAGCTAAACAAGTTGGCCCACTGGCATATGTTTTGTGACATGTTAGATGACATGCTGCCATGATGGTTGCTCTACTCCTTAGTCAGATGCACTGCTAAATGAAGGAAGACGTCATAGAAATTTCTGACCATCTTAAAGTGAGAGTAACCATTATTTAGTAATTATGAACTGAAGCCCTGGCTTTAATCTTCTGCTAAATTACCCTTTTCCCATATAAGCTAGTTTACTTGACTCTTCATTTCATAACATAGATATGGCTTGGCCATATTTATTTCTGTGATTGAGCAGCTTCTACCATCACACCATACCTGCTTACTGCTCTGATCATTCATTACCTCGAATTTTCCAGGTCTTTTTCATGACATTCACAAAGTCCTTGGCTGACCACCTGAAACTGACATTGACTAGACATGGATTAGTTCAACAGAAGTTCCGGATTGCCATGGTAGCTCAAACATTCAACTACTCATGTACATATTTAATTATATTAGTACATTTTCTCTATATATAACCTTGTAGAGAACAAACAAAAGTCATTCTGGATCAGCAAGCATAGAAGCGGAGAACTGCAAAAGCAAGCTTTTTTTCCTGCAGTTAAAATATGTGTTGAAAACTGAAATCTACATGCTTTTTAGTTTTGGGTCTGTACCTATGTAAGAACCCATTGTACTCTGGCGTCAGATTACAGGGAGGATACCATCCCAGCTAAATACCAGGCTCCCTGACCAGGTCTGGAGATCTATGCTGCATTTTGGATTTGCTATGTAACTTAGGAGAGAGAGTTTTATTTAGTCACCGCCACAGCGTTTGATTCAGCTTGCTTAGCTTCCACAGAAGCCTTTAGCCTTGGCTGAAGCTTTGGGAGAAAAGTGAGCTGCTGTTTACCTAAAGAATTTTGTGTGACCAGATAACCTTGCTCACTGACAAAACCATTTGCCTCTGTCCTGATGGAAGCTGTTTCAGTTTCAGTTGTGACAATTGCTTCATATTATGTGCCAGATAAGGATCGTGATTAGTAGTTTTTTTTACTCTTCATGGAGATTATTGTACTGAAGGAGCTGCTGAACTGACTATAGGCAGAATGTGATGAAGAAGCTGAAAGAAGTAGCTCATGCATCTGGGCGTATCAGCAGACAAAGCACTATTACATCAGTGCTATTATAAAATTAACATCAGAAGTTACTGACTGAGGTGTCTTGTCCTTAGCATTTGTACCATTACATGCAATGACATTTTCCTTTTATTGGGATGTAATTTTTACCATTGTGTGATGCCTTTTTGTCCTATGTACAGGATCTCCCATGCTCAGAGTGGGAAACAGAAAGTCTGTTTGTCCCAGCCACTTAGAAAGTTAGAGTATGGCAGTGCCTTTGCCCCTGATGCCATGTAGCTGCCTTGTACTCCTTTGCTGGCCAGCAGCTTCTGCAGCAGCAGGGCAAAGGTGGAGGAGAGGGATTAAGTCCTCCTGCAAAAGAGCAGCTTTCTGGCTGCAAGGCTTTGAAGCATGTGGAATGTGTCCAGCTCTCTATCCTCCAGCCCCAGGTGACAAAAAGCCAGTCCAGATGACAGCCTGGAGCATGAAGCCTACCAGTGTCCCAACTCTTGTGTGGATGCAGCTAACCTACTTAAGCATCAGCCAGGAAGCAGCTGAGCAAGGTCAAAGGGATCCTCGGTTTCCAACCTATTTGCAAAGTGCTCTTTAAGGACCAGGAGAGCAGTCCCACAAGGGCAGCATGGTGAATATGGGGTCTCTGGTTCATATTCTTTACTGCCTGCCCTTACTCTGTTAGAAAAACTCTGTAAGTAGGTAGGTATTTGAGGTTCAATCCAGCTTTGCTGCCAAGGTTACATATTGGGAAAATCCTTAGGCACCCCAGCAGACACCTTGCTGATGGTCAGTGTGCTGGAGGATGCTCAGCTATATTATACACAGACTAAGAGTTATGTGTTTGGTCTGTGGTTGTCAGAAAGCTTCTCTGAAATCCTACGAAACTGAAACTTCTTCTCTAAAGTACTCTTCCAACCCTGCTCTAACACCATTTATTTTTAAACAACTATCACCGAAAGAGAAAGTAGTGGGGCTAAGATGTAATTTTTTCATTTTCTGCACTTAAGTAACATGTTTTAAACATCTTTTACATGGCATAATTACAGCTTTTTTTTAAAAAGATAAAAATGTTTTCTACTTTCAAAGTCACAGGAGGCAAATACTATTTGGTTTTCTTCTATTAATCTGTTTTGACCTGGTGTAGTGAGGAGACTGATTTCAAAGACTCAGTACTAACAGGTATTTGACATAAAGTGCTGTCATTTGTGCTTTTAAATAGTCCTACTCCACAGAAATAGTTAACATTACCTCATCATCCTTTGGTGCTCAAGATGCAGTTTAATAGTATCATAATGTGTTTCATTTGGACCCATGAGATTTGTCTATGCAGGTAAGAGTGCAAACACAGCACTAGTACCAGCTGGTAAAAAGGTCCCGGGAAATGCCAGTCCCAGACACCTAATCAATGGAACAAGAGGGGCCCTACCAAGCCTGGAATTCAGCACACTGAGCAAAGGGATGCAAAACGGGGTTTACCTGGAAGAGAGTACATTCTGGAGAATTTCAGTAAGCAATGGACAGTACGATGGTGGGTGGGGGAAATATGTGCTTTCCTCTGCTTGGTCCTTGGAGAGGGACAGAAAGATACTGATGCAGAATTTAGAACTTGCATCTGGAACAAAACATGTTTCAAAGGGTCTAAAATCTTGTGCTCAGCAACAGAAAAAAAAAGGGTGAGAGGGATGTAGGGGTGGGAGTGGATCGAGGCAGAGAAGGGTGAGACAAAAGAAGACAAGGGATACTGCGTCTCTAGGATGCTCTGCAGACACTTGTTTGTGCAGAAGAAGAAATCTGTGCTACATAGGACATCAGTGAGTGCTTTATCTCTCTTCATGCAGGCAGTTTTGAAGCTTATACATAGCTGCACTGCCAGAAAGGATCTTCCACTCAGTAGATAAGCCTACCAGCTGCCAGCCACGTGCCTTCTCTTCAGCTGCACATTTGTTCATCTGTTTGAAGCTCCCAATCTAGAGGTTTCAGCTTCCCATGCAGGAAGAGGGAACCAAAGACCAGAGAAATCGTGTAATATTTCCCTGCCCTGTCCTGCCCTCCTCTCCCCTCCCCTTCCTTTCCTTTCGCCCTTTCTCCCTTTCCCCTTCCTTTTCCTCCAAAGATTGCATTGAAGAAGAATTCTGCATCTACACTGGCAAGGACAACAGACAGCATGATTGTTCAATGGATGATTGTTCTCTGTCCAATTAATCATTTCAGAAGTATTCCATACCAGCTTGGATTGGATTCAGTAGCTGTTTTTCAGTACTGCGTAAGAAAACTCGAGAAATGATTGAAAGACTGTCACGGTGGAGGCAGATTTGCATGCCTATGGCAGACCAGGTGAAGGAGAGGTCACAGTTCACCCTAAGCCAGTGCTTCAGGATCCTGAGACCTTGTCAAGGAGAGTCATCAGCAGTGGGAGTTCTTGGCTTATTTTCAAATGTCAGTCCTACGATGATGGTGATAACTGCGTCTACTGGCCCGTTTCCGCTTGTGTGCTTACATATTTGCTTTAAAGCTTTTTTTTTTTTAGATGCATGTAAACAAAACCCCTTTGGATCTATTCTTTTGAAAGTAAGCTGTGTACAGGAACAACAAACAGCACAGAACTTGTTCTGAACACATATGTCATCACTTTTCAGACTGCTAAGGATTTAAAACTTTATGGGACTTCGCAAGACAAGACAATGACATAAACCCTTGCCACCCTTTCCAAACAGAATGTTGCCTCTCATTAACTGAAGACAATAGCATCAAAGATTAAAAGCAAAGCCATTGCCCAGTGTAAAAATGAGTGATTGTATAGTACCCACTGCAAGGCTTTTTGAGGAGGCCTGCTTATTCATAGAAATGGTTTTGAACAAGGCATTTTTCATTGGGGTAGCTATGGTGCTTTGTTTCATTTTTGCAATAAGCTGAAGAAGTGGACAGAAAAGCAAAACTAAACTAGTAGCTGTTGTCTTCTTTGCTAAGGCCTGATATCAACTGTATTACTACCTTCAATACCTAGAGCTGCATATGATAAAAGCATGGTGTGTAGGTATTCAGAACTGGGTAGAAATAGAGCAGTTAAAAAGAAATGTTTTATTTTGTTTTTGATACAGAGTAACCATGACAGAAAAGACCCTTAAAGTGAGGAAAACCTTGCTTTAAAGTGCTGATTTACCTTCATGTGCCATCCTGAAGCCATGGCAGAGTGTCAACTGCTCCATAAGCAGCTATGTTTTTTCAGTGATGGCTGGATGTCTTTAGGAGAGTGATGGGAGCTGTTCTAGCCATCCTCACACATAATTCAGATGCTGATGTTGGAAGTTATTAAAGGTCTTTGGGCCGCTCCATCTTTTAGAGCCTTAGTTTTTCAGAAATTAGAAGATTCCACTACTCTGAGAAACAGGTAAACTTAAGCCTGTGTGACTCGATGAAAATTCTTTTCCAGTATCTAAATTAGACTGAAAATTACTTGGGTAGAGGCCTTAAGATGTTGTTTTAGAAGATTACTTTGATTCCTGAGTTCCCATTGTACTTTGAAACATTGATTTAGCTGTAATATGATAAATTCATCTGACTGAAAACTGGCTTTAAAATTTATTCCTGGCTTTAAAATAAAAATGAAGATTTGGATTGTTATTTTTTTGACTGTTTATCTTCTTCTATATAAAAATCTCAACGTTTTACTTTTTTGGGAGGGAGAGGATTTTTTTTGAGAATACTTGTAAACTCTATTTGTAAGCTTCAGCATAAGACAGTGGTTCTTTTTTTTTCTTCTTTTCCACTTTTTTTTTTTATTTGGTAGACTTCAGCTTAACTTTGATCAGGGAGAAGTAAGTAGATCTGGCAAATAAAATTCTACTCTCAGCATCTGAGAAAATAACTCAAGTCAGCAAAACAATACTATCAAAAAATACTTAGAACTTCAGAATCACTAGTAAAATAATATTCTTTTCTTTGTGTTTTATTTCAGTACTGTGATCATAGAGTTAGCTATACCATGTAAAAGCCCCTATCAGAATGTCAGGCATCTACAAACAACTGATGTCAGGCTTCTGCTTTACTATTTTCGTCAAAAAATTGAGCTGAGATTTAAAAATCATTTCCTTAAATGAATCATGAAGTTGGACAAAATATTCTTTCCCTTCTGCTAATTTCAACATTAGTTCCGACCTTGTCATTACATATGTTGCCTGTTGCTTCTTTCTTCACAAACACATTAAGAACCTTTAGATTATTTTCTTGCATATGATTTCATAGAATCATCTCCAAATGGGTACCACTGATTTAAAACTCCCAGACGAATTTTGCAAATGAGGGTGGCTGTTTAGCAGCTACTATTCCATGCACTTTCAGAGAAACATTTCCAAGACCTTCTAAATCATGTTGGCATTTTTAAATATTTGAACATATAAGAAGAAAGCAATATGCCACTGATATAAGAAAGAAAAGGGGAGTGGGGGAAGAGGAGAGCAGGCAAATGTGAGAACTAAAGGCACTAAAAATATGATCAGAGGAATACAGGGGCAGAAGTTTGAAAAGCTAATGCCATGCACTGTCATTTCCCTTCCCCTGCTGGAGTTACTGCATTTAGAGTCCACTCAGCAAAAAATGAATGTATGTCTCAGTGAATTCAATACAAAATATGATGTTTTATTTTAAAAAGGTCATATACTACACCAGATTTTGTTCTACAGACATTCAGGATGTGACTTCAATTTCCTTCTGTTGGTGAGGGGGGGTGGCAAAGTAGGAGAGGACAGCAAGCTGTACTGAAAAGGGGCATTGATAGGTGTGATCAGCTCTTAAATACTCAATCATAGTTCGCCACAGTGCACCAGGGCACATCTTGAGCCATGGTGTGACACTCTCACCATCTCTTGCTAAAGCTGTGGAAGTCTCAGCTGACTGGAAGGATTCATTGTAATTGTTGTAAGGTTTCTGCCATCGACTACGTGAGTGTGTTCCCAGAAAAGTACCCTGATTGCTGAATTTTTTGAAGAGATGAGTGACAGTGAAGCTACAACAAGACCAGTGTTAGTTCATGAAGATGTACATGCAAGCACTGATGAACATGACATTGTCTTCTGACTGTGAACATCAGAGGAAGTGTGGAAGGATCACTGTTATGAAAACTGAGTGTCCAGACCTCCTTCTTGCTGAAAAATGTATTAACCAGCTGTGGTCAATGAAGATGGGAAGGCCTAATAGCCATTTGTTATAACCCTCCGGATAGCTTCCAGATTTTCCAGTTCGTGTCCAGAGAGGGAATTTCCACTGTCATTTGCTAACAGGAAGCAAAGAACGTCTCCTCCCACCCCACAAAAATCCCTTTGATCTTTAAAAGGCAACATATGTGGTGTAAGCACCAGTGACTTTTCAGTTGGTTTAGGTCAGCAGCTCACAGGCTGAGCCAGATAAGTCCATTCCTCTCAGGCAGGTGTTTTGGCCAGAGGCTGGAATTAGGAGAGCATGTGGGGTACCAGGGCTCGTTTTTTCTGATGGTATTACTTTCCTTCCTTCACATGGGATAGTGCCTGGGAGTGCCCTGAATCCTGCACCACTGTTCATGTCTAAAGCACCCCTAACCACCTCATGCAGCTGCAGGTAATGATGAGTTTTGGGGCGTTTATCAGGTACTACTTGTCTTTTTCAATATTACTGTGCTATACAGGTCTTCCAGGGTTTCTAACAGCATTGATGACAAAGATGATTATTAACATATATCAGCAATTCCTTACAAAAAACAGGACCAGCTATAACCTTTGTTCCAAAATTAAGGAGGAGAGTTCTAACCTTCTTCTAAGTTGGAAAATAGTCAATAAAATAAGTCCTTAAGAATTGTATTCCTTTCCTTCTTAATTCCCCCGTCCAGATTTGCTAAATGATAGCTTAATAATTTACTGCCAACCCACTCATTACCTTTTTTTTTCTTTTCCCTCACACTCAGCGGTGAAGTATTTATGATATCCAGACTCTCCTTCCCCCAACATCTTTATTTATTTTTACTTAAGTTAAAATTACTAAACTTTTCTCATCTAGTCTTCCAGTTGTAAAGAATTAGCCAAGCCTGTAGGGCTGTTGTCTTTGCAAAACTAGCTCCCCTTGAACTAGTTATTCCCTTCTATTATGTGCAAGGTTCAGTTTTCATAAAACAAAGTGAATTTCAATGATTCAGCTTTGTCAACTATAGCCTTGTGTTCAGGGCACCACAGCAGTGTGGAGACATAGATTCACTAAGGGGAAAGATGAATGCACGATGAATAAGCCTGCTTGTCATGACTGCTCTAGATCTCTAGCTTGTCTCTTGAACAAGAAGAATTTGATTGTGAAACCTGAAGAAATTGGAGAATTTTATTTCAGTTGAGTTGAGCCCAGAATATTTTTGTTCCATTAAAGTATTTTTTTTTCAGGAAAACTTTCTTTGCCACTGGTCCTACAGTAGCTGCGATAAGGAAAATTTAATCAAAATTCTGATAAATCCCAGCTTTCTTGTGTATGTTATGCAACTGACATTAAATAATTGTTGAGCAGATTCATTATGTTTCATTTACAGAAAATGGATAGGAAAGTATTATTTTAAATCCATTCATTATCAATAGTTGCCCACTACATGACTTTTATGAATAACTCACATTTTGCAAATCATATTTGACATGAGAGGAACTACTTCAAAGCATCTTTATGTGCTAATACTACCTAACTGGCAGGGAACAGAGTCTGTTTCCTGACTGATTGAAAACCTTTGCATCTATAGAACAGCCAGTAGTGAATAATGGTAACTTGTTTGCTCAAAAGTGTCAGCTGTGGATGCTTTTTTAAGCAGAAATCACAACATTTCTGTATGTGTTAAAAAAAACCAAAATGGCTGCATGGTGCCATGAGATGGGGTTTACAAGTGGATTTTTAAGTACAACTGTAGAAATCAAAGACAACAGCTTGCTTTGTGAGCAATCACAAAAGTATCACTTTGTGTTGTAAATCATTTCTATCTTGCTTTGCTTCAAGGAACTGACTAACTTCTCATTGGTTCAAAAACAGCCTTTACCTTCAATGGATCCAGGATTTTTCTGTGCCTTCTAATAATGGCCAGTCTTCGTGAGCGAAGATTTGGGAAAGGTCATTAACCCTTCGAGCCTGCGCAGTGGATTTTTTAGGTGAGACCCAGCGTGCGCTGAACTGAGCCCACCCTTTAATCCTGAGGTTCATCTGCCGGGGCCGAGCAAGCTTGGACAGTGGCAGTGAGGGTCTCAGGACGTAGGTTTGTTTAGAGTGACCTTCTCTTAGATGGATTGCCTTACAAGGCTGACGAGCTCCATCTGCCCAGGGGGCTGGGAATCGAACCCGGGTCGCAGCGGTGAGAGTCCTGCACCCTAACCACTGGACCACCAGAGGCCTCCTTCTGTGCCTTCTAGATCAGTGTCATCTCCAAGGAATGAAATGGTGGTAATATCAAAAATTAACCTCACTGGAATTTTGTGAGGAAAAACCCTTGAGACAATTGCTATGTGCTTTTATTAGCCATGTAAACACCTACCTTAGATTATTCAGCAAACTCTATTCAGTACAACAAAATAAGGAATCTTCCTGGAGCATTTGATTACATACAAGTAAGACTGAACAAAAAATCCTCAAAGTAGTTTGAACAGATGACTTGGCCTCAGTTGTCATTGAGGAAGTTTCAGTCAAGGGTAAGATACTTTTCTTCTCATGCTTATTGAAGGGTAAGAGCATCCTCACGGATGGATGACATGAGACTACAGACACAGTGTAAGTTTGTACACTATCTTATTTTGCAATAATTATCCGTAAATCCAAGTCCAGTGCTCCACTTCTAAGTGAGTAGGGCTCCAAGATTTGACCTTAAGTTAGAGAGGTATATGGTCTTCAAAACTTGCATAACTCAATCAGCTTCTCCTGTGTCCTCCACTATGCATTTTGTTGGACTCCTGGATATCTAGGCTGAGGTGAATGTCATGGATAAAAAGTTAACTTGTTAGTGTCTGTGTGAAGTCTGCTTACATCCCTTAAAAAATAAAACTCTCAAGACTGTATGACTGAGAAGTTATGGGTGAGGAAGTAAGTGTAGCATGGTTTGCACTACTCATAAGCTCCACGAATGTCCCCTGTATTTGGGAATACCATGATTCAATTCCTTGAATTAAGAAAACAAGCACTTTTGAAGCCAGCAGCTGTAATTTTACATTTATGGATTGGGCAGCCGTGGTAGGACAACTTTTGTTTCCCGGATATTTCATTATCGTAGCACTTTCTTTTTCCCCATCTCTTTCACTTGCCTGCTCTGCCTTCCATCCTGCCTCAGTCTGGTTTATTTGATTTACTGCGAAGTCACTGGGGAAGATCAAGTTACAGCTTTGAAGTACAGTGACTTCAGGGTCCTTGGCATGCACACACTTCCCTTGTCTGAGCTGCATCAGGCTTTGCCCACTCTCAGAGAGGCCCTTCTCCTGAGTAAGGGAACAGACTTTTATAGCTCTTGATCCTTACAAATTGCCTGTGGGCCATACATCAGAGTTTGAGTTTTCAAGTATTCAAGGGTTGGGTTTTTTGGTTTTTTGTTTTTAGCAATGTTAGTTTTTGAGAAAACTAACCAAAGCTGACAAGGGCTGAATTTTATGCAACTACACAAAGTTATCCACCTAACATCCTAAGCAATAATAAAAAGAAACATACTATGGAAAGGAATTAATAAGGTCTTGTTTCTTATTTTCAAATTCACAGGTGTGACTTTCCAATAATGTTTTTGTCTATGCAGCTTTTGCATGAGTGTTTTACTGGACATCTCTACCAGAAAACCAAAACAAAGAAGTGCAATTCTTGTAAAGTATTTGGATATACAAATCATCAGAATGGCATTGAAAAAAATTTGCATAACACTGAACAACAAGCACAGAATTGCCATCATAATGTATTTTGCTTGTGCTGAAGTGGTTGTTTTGGTAATTTTTTTTCCTATTCTATTTACTCTTTTCAGCCATATAAATATTAGAGGTTATATTTAAAAATGTGAATTTTATCTTACTCCCAAAAAGAAGATGTTGTAGATTGGTTTTGTTTCTTTCTAGGAATCTGTCTAGATTGAAGAATCTAGACAGATAAAATTGCTTCTTAATCTTTCTAACTCATTGGAACTGAACCTGACATTATTCTCGAAACCTTCTCTGGAAAGAACAAAAACTTAATCTAGATTTTTTTTTATACCAATCAAGAAATTTTGGATGACGAATTATCTCTGCTGTTGCTTTTTCACAAAAGCAGTAGCACCCTTCGTTCTGGTTAGTGCAGGCACCTACATGAAGCACTTGTTGGTTGGATTTATAACCAAGTTCCAAGCTGGGTCAGAGTCTGTGCTGAGGAGAGATGAAAAGAGTAGAAGCATAAAAAATTGAAAGAAATCTACTGTGGTTTCCACGTATAAATCCATAACCTTAATGTAGTGTAATAACTTTTCTTCAATAAATATCTTCAACATAGATTCAATACTGGAAAATATTATTTTTCCCAAAAGCACTCTATTAATCTACTGTTAGTGTCCATCAAGTTCTATGAAAGTCAGTGAGGATGACCATGTTGTCCTGTTTGACCTTCAAAATCTATGAATTTCTGAACTGTCTTTTGTAGCAAGTCATTTTATGATTAAGCCAGTTCTAATTATTTATATGTATCTTCTTAGGTGAACAGTACTTGGTTATGTGTGAATCCATGAAATAAAACTATCTCCTCATGTGTCCAACCTGATGCTGCAATATTGCTCATTCTGTGACTTTCAGAGTTGATACTGAGGGCAGACAGAAGGAAAACCATGGACTGCTTTTCCTACTGCTGCCTAGTTTGGATTTCTGTGCCAAGAGTCTTGTAGGACAGAAGCTCTTTTTACTGAGGGAAAGCACGTGGTATTAATGAGATGTGCAGTAATGCATTTTCAATTCCAAAACTATCCCAGAGGGAGGTCCTTCAAGGATTAATGGAAAGCAAAACACTGGTTATCTTATTAAAGTTTCATTTACTGTGCATCTTATCAAGACTCACAAATATGAAAGTTATTTATGCTTCCAGGATGTGTGATATTTCATTCTGTGGAGCGGTTGTTACTTGAAAATTTGCCTGATAAGGAAAAAGCAAAGGCTAAATAAGAGAAGAAAATCTCTTGATTTAATGGTAGGGGTTTCATCCTCAAGGATTGAGAAAGGCAAAAAGGATTGTTCCTTTAGTTTAAAGGAAAGCACTAGTTAGTTCATTTGATTTAACTGTGCATTTCTTGAGTACTCCAGAATAGTTCCCCAAGTTAGATAGGTCAGCGAGAAGGAGAATAAAAGCAGCACACAACTGAGTTGCCTCTCATTTCCCCTGTTGTTTTCATGGACTATCTCATATCCTCTGGGATGTCAGCTAAAGGAACACCTCAAAGCATGCCCCAAAGCCTTAACAAATCAGCAGAGGACTGTTTTCCATTGAAACTTGCTCTTGGCCTCAGGCTTCAGTTTAGCAGAAGAAAGTATATAAGATGATATTTTTTTGTCATTAAAGATTTTTACTAAAACTTTTCAACTTGATTCTTTTGGAGGTGTACTACTGCTAGCCGAGCAATGCAGGATGCTCTACATATTCACCAGTTTTCTTTAAATGATATCCAAATGAGAGATCTGTCAAAAACCAACATTTTCATGCAGATGGAAACAGTTTTGTTCTATGAGAAGATCCAGAGGCCCCAGGGTATTCTCAGTAACAGGAAAATTATTTGCAGTTGGTCATACAAGCTGTCTGACTCAGGTAATCTACAGTTCATCGGGTCACTTGGTTGAAACTGAAGTCCAAGATGATACTCTCTGTTCAGATGAAATGAATTGGAATGATTTTGTGTGGATGTGCACGGGCCAGCGCCTGTGTTTTTGTGTGAGAGAATCTGGGATTATTTGCTGTACATGTGCTAAGGTGTCTGCAAATCTTTTGGACAACAGCAAACTAAACTGAAGAAAAAAGCAGATATTTCATTCATCAATTTACTTTAAGGGGGAAAAAAAAGACAAACTGTTTCAGGAAAGAAGACACAGATGTTCTACATTAAAAACCAAGGGAACCGGGAGAAATATTCCTTTAGCAGATGGACTAGTATCAAAATACCTAGGACACTGGTATGCAAATACTTACTAGTGAACAAACTCATCAAATACCTCTCCTGAAAGAAGGTGAGAGATGTGCTTAGCATTCTCACTAATGATCACTAGTGACTGTTCAAGTGTTTTCTCATCAGCAGAGCTGGGAGAGGAGAGACTTGCCTTGCCTTTGCTTGACTCTGAAAGTAATAGGAGAAATTTTCAATGATTGTTTATACTGTAGGTGTAAACCACATTTCCCCAGTGGAAACTCAAGCCATGCTCTGTTAAGCTGTGTGTCAGCACAAGGTGGTAGATGATTCCTGTTGAGAGATTTTACCTCTAAATGAGATTTAAAAGCAAGGGCAGGGAACAATGTTTGTTCCGGTTGCAGCAGTCCTATGACTAAGTCTCTTGATCTCTCAAAAATTAACCAGTGCACTCTCCTACTTTGTGCAGGTGGCAAGAGAAAGGAAAGTGTAAACCCAGCCTAAATATCATATTAAACTAGGTAGGAAACTATTCCACAAGACTGTTGTGAAGTAATCAGCAGGACTGACTGCTTCATCAAAAACAATTGACATGGCATTCCCTCAGCAGCACCCTGCACCAAGCCACAGACCAGGACTGGTGCTGAGTTTTGTTACTGCCCACAGATTGCAGATTGCCCCTCACTGCCATGGGGAGGAAGACGACCAGTCTTTAAGCTTCCAGGATGCTGATCTATTTTTTCTCATCTTTCTTCTCTAGCCAGGCAGCTTCCCTGAACTGTTGCCTAAAAAAAGATCCAGCAAATCTGTAGTTAACACCTACATGTGCTTCTGATTATCTCTTCTTCCTCCTCCTCCCCCCTCCACTGAAAACTGAGGCTTGTCTGCAGCTCAGAGAGAGCAGTCAGAGGAAGAAAAGGTTGGGTTAGGGAGCTGAGGATTTTCTTCAGTTGGTCCTGAATGTAACAAATAAACAATTCTTCTACAATTCTTACTAGTATGTAAATGGGCATTTCTTCCTGGATGGAAAACTAGAAGCACTGGGAGAAAAAAGTATGGCCACAGCAACAGTGGCATCTCTCTTATCATCTCCTCCCACTCCTTAGTCCAAGAGCCATGACAGTTTAAGCCCCTGCCTGTATACCACTGTCATGGACATCATTTGGGAGCTCAGCCCTGACTCTGATCACACATCCTCTGAAGCAAAACACAGGTATTTTGCTTCACCACAGTATCAGGACACATGGCTTTCATCATGACTTCAAAACTACTTTAATATCTCCAGAATTTTCCTCTATTTTCTCATGTGTACTTGTGAAGCACACTTGGCAATTCACCAGCCTTTTGTGAAGTAATCAGCAGAGCCAACTTCACTAAAAACAAATGATCCTGCCTGCTCTCGACTGCTGTTTGCTGGAGTCACTACTACCCGGGAAGAATGACAAGACACCTATGTCCTGACTAACAAAAAGCTGCCTTTAAAGACAGAAGGGGCATGGTACTCATTCCCGGATCTTATGCTAGCTTTTTAGGAAGGGGGTTCTTTTCCCCAAGAAGGGAAAAATCACCTTTGAGAATGAGGCAAGATTTGCCAAGAAAGTAAGATTAACAGGAAATTATCCTGTGCCTGAAACAAGCATCTTGAGTGCTTGAACAGCAGTCAGAAGACTGGTGGCAGTGTGTTTGTATGCCCTGTATAATAAATTGCAAAATTGACAAAAAGCAGGTTAAAGGTCATGACTGTCAAAACACCACTTTTAGTCTTCTCCTCCTACCACATTTCTCTGTGTTCAGGGAAATTAGTAGCTGGTCCTTATGATGCAAGACCAGACCCAGAAAACATTCCTCATGGACAGTCCTACTTCTTCAGATGGGATGGCTTGGAGATAGTCTCCAACTCCTGCAGCATATTTCCTTCCAGCTGGATGCAAAAGTTGCCTGTTATTTGTATTGTAACAGCATTTTATAGTATATTTTAGAAATACTTGGAGTCTCAGCCAACATAAAATCCTTACTATATTGTTTGCATGGGTGAGGAGAGAATATCCTGTAGTATTTAAAACCTGCATATAAAAAATTCAAAATTCATTGGTCAGAGGTCCACAAACTCTTCCCATAATATCTTGATAGTAGTGGTTTCACCCAATATTTTGGGTGCAATTATACGGAATTTTATCGATACAGATTTCTAATCCACCCCATTAGTTTTCTGAATAGTAACATCCATAAGCACCACAATTTGTCTTGAAACTTCTGATAAATTTCCTTGAGAGAAAACAGCTGTTGATTGAAACTGAATTCTTTCTGATTGGGGTTCTTAAAAAACCAAACAAACAAACAACCCCCCCAAACAAAACAAAAACCCAACAAAAAACCCAAACAAAACCCCAACAAACAAACAAACAAACAAACAAACAAACAAACAAACAAACAAACAAACAAACAAACAAAAACCTTCTCAACCAAAGTTTTGTTGTAAAACTGGAATACCCAAATCAAAAATGTACTGGTTTACACTGAAAATAAGTTTTTTCAGGAGCTTAATTTTTCCCTTTTTTGTGAAAGTGGAGGAAGAAAACATCGTATAGTTTTTACAAAAGTAATAATTTGTTTAAGAGCTGTGTCTCTGCTCAGAATTGTACATGAACTTGTCCCTGGTAGTTTTCAGAAAATACCCATCTACAAGTAATGTATTTCCTAGTGTGCTTATGTCATCGAGAGAGGGAGGGAAGTGATGGTGCGAACTGGAGAAAAAGGGGAGCAGATATACCCTCCTCCATTGCCCATCCCTCTGTTTTCAGTCCTAGCACTCAGTGTCTAGCCTTGCCTTGCTCAAACCTTGCCACGTGCTGGAGCAGAGCTTCCAGACAGCCCCACAAAGGGCCCAACACAGCACGTCCCCATCTGCTATCGATTACTGCATGAAATGCGCCAGCCTCATGTTGTCAGGGGCCAGCACCCTGGTGCTTCTTCTGCTCAACAAAAATACACCCCAATCTCCAAAACTGGATGGCATCCAGCCTCTAAAAGAGCTCAGAGGAGTATTCCCTCTTTGAAGATACTATAGGTTCTACTATACCATGGATCCTTGAGAATAGTACTGTAAAACTTGTTGGCTTCTAATGGGGAGTCATTACCCTGGGGAAGCTTTATGTCATTGTCAAACAACAGTAGAAGAATGAAGATAAAAAATGAGTTTGTCCACATACCTGAAGCCTACCTGTATCTTGTTATTGTATTTTGAAGAGCCCATGTATACCATGTGCAAGTCATTTAACATCGGATGGAGTTACTTGGCAGCAAGGAATAGAAAGAAGACCAAAAGAATTATTCCTGGCTTAGGAAAATTGATGTCTAACTTCCTGTTTTGAACCAAATGATCAAGAATAAGAAATATTTATATAGGTTTAAAAGTCTTAAAGTGCTGCTTAAGCAGTTAGATTTATTTGATAGCAACTGGCAGAATGAGAAAATACATAGTGGTTGCTGATTCTGTTATCAGTTAAATGAGAACCTGGACCATGACTAACAATGGGCTCAACCCTTCTAATTTAAAGCACAGTCTGTCTTGTTTGGTACACTGTCCTGCCTGTGTCTCTCAGTCCTGTTTTTGTAGTTGATGAATTGCAAACAATGACTGGCTTTGCATAAAGCGACTGCAAATTGCACTGAGTCAGATACAAGCAGATTACATCGAGACTTTGCTACTTGAATTCCTGACTCCCCATGGTGACCACAGTAGCATTTGTCAGCAACACAGTTCTGAGGCTTTCCCTCACTCCATGGAGCTGGGAGAAAATTAATACTGGAAAGGTCAGGTTACAACAACAAATGAACATTCAAATTCTGCTAAATAGAAGAAAACGGATCATTAGGAAAGACAGGCTGATATATTTAGTCTGAGGATGACATAAGTTATCAGAGCAGCATCTGATCAGTTATTCATTGCCTTAATTTCCATTTCTGCTACTTTTTTTTTCAGCAGTAGGTACTATAGTTTTGCCAATGTTACTGTTGTCAGACATCTGTCAAATGTAAATACAAAAGCCTCTGATCATCCTAATTACTAGAATTGCCACAATTCAGTGGTTTATACATCATAAAGCAAGACAAGAACAACCCAAATGTAAATTTCCAGTAGCCTTGAGTCCATGGGAGAATTAGAAGAGTTTGATGTTTTTAACTATGTCAGCAAAAAAGTTCCTAATAAGATGCAAAACCTTGAGTGCCATAAAGGAAAGTTGACAGAAATACACAGAAACACACTTGAAACTCTCTTTGTCTGGTATGACCTCCATCAACTCATATTGACATAATTTTTAATATTTGTTTTTCTAGTCATGTCCAACTTGTTGCGAGTTTTAATCTTCTGCTGTTCTCAGGTGCAAAATCTCAGCCTGAGGCAATGTTAAATAAGTAGCTCATAAACACTGGAGCTAATCGCAGGTAGCCACCTTTTCAGGTGATTTCCGCTTTGCACATTTTGACTTTATGCCTAAATACTGTCAGAACTACTGTGCAGCTCGTGCTGTATGGAATCCTAACATCTACATGACAGACAGGTATTGTGCATAACCTGTCTTCAGGGAAGCCTGAATCTAAGCATAAACTTTGCAACTATAGGTGAGAAAAGACCCTTGAAAAAAAACCATGACCTCTGCTTAGCTTTTGTGAGCATATGGATCCTCAGAACCATTGTTCCTTGATGATTCCCCTCTGTCCGAGAGGCAGAAGTAAGGGGGCAAACTGAGTTGCTCCTTTTCCCCCAAAGAGAGAATAAGTAGATGGGGTTTTTGCTTCTGTGGCTGCCTCTTTCTATCAAACCTGCAGAAATGGAAAGACAGCCCTTATCTAATTCAGCTGAGAATGGATGATGGGTTTTAAGTGGTTGAGGGGCAGAAACAGTCATCTGTTCCCATCATGCACAGAGGGAAAGCGTGTGATTGCACACATTCATACAACAAACAAACAAACAGACAAACAAACAAACAAGATGTGCCTTGCAGACAATATCTTTTTCTTGTGCCAGGGTCGAAATGTTGGAAGATTGAATTGGGGCTACCTCTACTAGTGAGACCTGTACACTATGGGAACAGTATCATTGCTTTTCCACAGAAATTAAGTACACATAGGGAACCATTTCTTATTGTACTTGATAGTACAACACCTAGTTCTGTTGCCCTCCCTTATTCATGGCTGACATTGTGTGATCCTGAGATTAGCTTACTTGGTTGGAGCCTGGTGCTAATAATGCCAAGGTTGTGGGTTTGAACCTGTATGGGCTACTCACTTAAAGGCTGGACTCCATGATCCTTGTGGGTCCCTTCCAGCTCAGAATATTCTGTGATTGTTGTTTTAGGCAGCAATAAGTACTAAGAAGACAATATAGCAAAGATTCCTCAAGCATTCAGATTTTAAAACAAATACACTTTGCCTGCCTCCAGCTCCCCATTGTATTAGCAAATATTTTAAGCCCAGATTTGGCAAAAAACTTAGGGACAAGCCTAAAGCAAACAGTAGATTTACTTCCTAGAATCCTCAGTGCTTCTAAAACCAGCTATGTTTATCATTAATTATAGTCATGAACCCTCTATGAATGAGGGGCATAAAACTTGCTCCAAAGCTTTGTGGAGTCAAAAAGAATGGTTACTTTGACATCCTTGGTTTCCAAACAGACCTTTAAAGGGAAAGGCTTGCTAATTCAGTTTGGAAATGCTCCAGAAGAAGACTTCAAACTGTATAACAAGCAAATTGCGAGTGTCAGACAAATATTTTAGTATGAGCGATTTGCCTGGGTCTAATCAGGGTTATGTTTCAATGAACATGATGGACCATATCCTCATCTGTTTTTTATCAGACTCCATGAACCTGAGAGAAGCTATTCATAACCAGGATAGCCAAAGAATCAGTTGCATCCAGAGGGTGCTTTTCAGTGTCTCAGAGTCCCAGTGGATCTCTTCATGCACCCTCAGCAAATTTCCAGTTGACAAGCAGAGTGGTGTGGTTGATGCACCAGAAGGACAGGATGCCATCCAAAGAGACTTGGACAAGCTGGAGAAGTGGACCCATGGAACCTCATAAGGTTAACAAGACCAAGTGCAAGGTGTTGGACCTGAGTCAGAGCTGCCCTGGTATCAATCCAAGCTGGGGGATGAACAGATCAAGAGCAGCCCTTCTGAGTAGGACTTGGCAGTGCTGGTGGATGAGAAGCTGAACACAACCCAGCAATGTACACTTGCAGCTCAGAAAGCCAACCATGTTCTTGGCTGCATCAAAACCAACAGCCAGCAGGTCAAGGGAGGGGATTCTACCCTTTCACTCTGCTTAGACACCACTTGGAGCTCTGCGCCCAGCTCTGGGGTCCCCAGAACAGGAAGGACGTGGATCTGTTGGAGCGAGTCCAGAGGAGGGTCACCAAGTTGATTAGAGGGATGGAGCACCTCTCCTGTAAGGAAAGGCTAAGAGAACTGGGATTGTTCAACCTGGAAAAGAGAAGAGTTTGGGGTGACCTAATTGCAGTCTTCCAGTACCTGAAGAGAACTACAAGAAAACTGTCTTTTTTGGTATGTAAATATGAACAGCTATCTACACTTAATCTGTCCTCAATGCACTGCCCAGAACATCAGAACAACCAAAATCTCTGAGGCTCTCTGGAGAATCTGGGATTTCTGGGGGGGTAAGACAGAAGAAAGAACTTGACTTCTGTCTTCACAGTCCTCAAGAAGTGAAGCTAGATAATATTACAGCATTTCTGGAAATCCAGTCTTTATACCCTCCAAGTCAATAAATGGATTACACTTTCCTATAGAGACAATCCACTAGAGTGCAGGCTTTATCCACAACTAGAAAAAATAATCAGGACCTATTCATGCTCCTCTGTTGCATGTAGAACAGCCAATAATTACTGAATGGCTCTTAACTCCACGGCAGAATGGAGCACATGGAGGTGCAATACCCTGCCAGTTTCAGGGAGTTGCTGCTGCTGGCAAGTGCTGAGGCTGCACACATGGCTGCATGCCAGACCACAGATCAGCATCCTCCTCCCACAGCGTCCTCTCTGATTCAAGCATGTTGTTGCAGGTTTTCCATATGGTCCATCTCTGAGTCCCGTTCATTCATAAGTCCCCTACTCTTGTCCACTTTGCCACAGGTCATGTGGGAGATTTCTAATAAAGTTTAGGAATACTTTTTGTCCAAAAGCATCTTTGAGAAATGCAGCTTTGCCAAAACTCTTTGCTTTATGAAAGCACTTCAAAACATTCCTTTTTCTATTTTTAGAAAAGAACAGTGTAACCTTTCGTTTCTCTTAATTGTTTTTTGTTGGTTTGGGTTTTTTTCAAAGACGAAAATCTACTTTTCATCTTTGTTCTGGATTTCCTTCCCTCTTTTTTAGTACACTCATCTGAGAAATTGAGGTAAGAGCATTGAAAACCAAGGAGAGGAATGAGAGTCAACAGAGAAAACAGGGAGGGAACCCTGTCTTGCTTTCCTCTCCCACACATTTTTTTCTGACCTGTGTCGTCTCATGGAAAAAGAGGCACAGCCTCCTACATGTTTTTAATTTGAGTCAGCTTCAAAAAAGTGAGTGCAGGGCTCTTCATCTCCCTGCCCCTTCATCTCCCTGCCCAGATGTGAGGCAGTGGGCTGTTCAGATGTGCAGCTCCCCTGCCAACCCTCTCCATGCCCCCTGGAGCAGGGACCTGGAAGTGGCAACACTCCCAGTGCCTCATCTACCTCCTAGGCACTTCAGGATGTCAGTTCCCCATAGTTCAGCCGTAGCTGTCTTGCTGCCCAATTCTGACTCTTCCTCACCCAGGCCTCAACCAAGGCCATGAGGTATTATGTAGTCCCGTTAGACACTCACATGGGGTCTCTGCTGCCCTTGAGAAATACGTGAATGGTTTTGGAGTGCATGCCCATGAGCAGGACTTGCAGGTCTTCTGGACACTCTTGTCTGGAAATTAGTAGTCCCAGAAAGAATACAGTATTCTGTGAAGAAAAATACCATGCTTCACCTACGAGATCTTACCCCAAATCAGTGAGTCTGATTTAATAGAAGTCCTCAAGCTCATGGAAATCTCATTTCTCTAGTGACAATGAAATAAGTACAAACAACTGTGGGTGAAGTACTTGAAGGGGGCACCACGACATGGCAAAGTTACCTATACGCTTATGAAAGGAATGGAAAACAGACTACCATTACTGGCAGTTTATGAGCCTGGTATGTATTTGCTAAGTTCTTTCATTTGACAGTGTGGAGGTTTAACCCTAGCAGGCAATTAACAGCCACTTGCTCATTACCCAGCCCTTGATGGTGGGATGGGGAACAGAATCAGAAAAAAGGCAAACCCTATGAATTGAGATAAGAACAGTTTAATAATTGTAATAAAATAAAATAAAAGTAATAATTGTAATGAAAAGGACCACACTGGTGAGAAAGGGGTTAACTTTCAAGAGGGAGATGTGGTTGCACACACAGGGCTAATAAAATACTTGCACTGAGCTTATTTGTATCATTAATTTTTCAACTTTTTCGCTGCTGCAACACTTTCGAGGGTGCAGATGGTACCACTTACACACCATCCCACTGACCCATGTAATTTTGAGGCTCTGTGGATGGTAGCATTCAGACATGTAGCAGGCCAATTTGTGGGTGTGGAGGTGGCAGCGAGATGTGAAGTGCTACCATTTGGCAGTCGTCTCATGGAAACCCCATTATTAACAAGCATGAGTGCACATCTGTTGTGTTAGAAACCTTTCTTGGAACCTTTTGTTAATTTCACACCTTGATTCTTCATAATGATGAAGGTGGTTTTCGCACTTTGTAAAGTGTAGACTCTGATGGTGCCATTGCTCATTGTGGTCCTGGTAGATAGATACAAATAATTTCTTGGAAAAGTGCCATTATTTTCAGTTTTGACAAAATTCATTCCTACCACTAATGTTCATTGACCACATCTGCTGGTTTTATTTCTCAGTTTCTTCTTAGATTTCCATCATCCGGTTTCCAAGATCATAGCTTTATGTTTGACTGCCAATGATTCTATTTTGGGGTTTTTTTGTTTGTTTGTTTTATGGTATTTTGTTTAATATTTTTTTATATTCTTCCACAGAGTTACTGAACTCCCAGAGTTTGGGTTGATATCTCTGCTCAAGTCTTTTTGCTTTGCAGCTTCTTGATAGAAGGCAGAGAAAAAAGCTTCTTCTACTGACAGAAAAGAATGTCCTAGCAATGAACTTTGCCAAAATTTTATTTTTCTTGTTGTCTCTGATTTTTAAACTTCTATGTACAAACAACCAGGACTTAGACCTGTCTTAAGGCTGTTCTAAATAACCATGTAACTGGTTTGGGCCTCAGGTACCCACAGCATTGGAAGAGACTATAATAAAAATTGCCTTTGAGCACTTCTAACTGCATTTAGTGCTGTAGCATAGCAGAGGACCTGCAGAAACAAAGTATCTTAAAATTTACATCAGTCTCAAAGCCTAATGAAAATGACAATAAGAATATTTTTACCTGCAGTTTCTGGAGAAGTTCCCATGGTTACAATATGCATAAACATATTTATTTGTACATCTTTATTCTATCTTAGGTTATAGGAAAAAATATTTTAAAAGAATGGACTATAAAGACTACATGTTACCTTTTGGGATTTTTTGATTTTTTTTTTCCCCAACAGAAGCTACATTTCTGCCAAAGTCAATCTGGCTAACAACCATTTAGAACAGATAATTTTACTGCATCCTGTAGTAAGAATTTCATATAATGTCCAGTATCTACTTCTCAAATTTGGACTTCTGGTGCCATTTTCTGTGTTTCTGCCATGCAAGTTTTTTGTGAGGGTTCAGAAAAACTAGCAGGTCCATGTTTGCTGTGAACACAAGGTGGATGGATGGCTCCCCAAACCACCCTATCTGAGTGCAGGTGACCAAGCAGAGGAAACACTGACACTGAGGGATGCACCAGGAGACTTGCACTGGGCTCTGGGGGAAGTGTGTGGATGCAACAAGCCTGGACAGGAACAAAGAGCCTGAATATCTGTCCCTGTCTCTCCTTGCTGCCTGTCCCACCACAAGTGCTGAGGGGTCTGATGATGGTACCAGCCAAGTGCCATAGCCAAGGCCAGAGCATCCCTGCCTGCCAAACCTGCTGCAAATACCATGCACACACCTACACTGGGCTGCAAAGAGCTGCTGCAGCAGCAGCAGAGACAGATCTCTGGAGAAAAGAACAAAATTTCAGGCTGTAAGGAGATGGAGAGGGTTGGGGAATGGAGGAAGAAGGCAGAGCAGGAAAGCAGCTGGACGTCTTTTTATTTTACTTTTTTTCAAATGGAAGACATTTATCCCTCCAGCAATGTAAGAGGTGCTGCTGAGGTACTGAAAGGGAAGAGAGAGGCATAAATAGAAAGGTGAAAGGGGTGCTTGAAAAAGAAAATTCAGACCAAGGAGAGAAAACCTGGAACTGTTTCAAGGCAAATCTACTCTTAACTATAGGGAGCGGGCCTGTGAGTCTAAACAGGCTATGTAATTTGCTGTAGCTCATACTCTCTAATTTAACCACTAGGTGTATTTGTACAGAAATACAGAACTAAAAGCAATTCAGAGCATGTCAGGAAGTGAAGCTGAGTATGTGTTTCTTGGGACTCTGTCTGGTTGAAGTACACTTAACTACCTGTTTGGGAATATAGGTTTGGCAAACAGCCTAGCCAGAAAAGAAAAAAAAATAATATTTTTACTTCCAAGCTTCTCAATCATTAGTGAGCTGTATTGGAAGTGTTAATGAATTTTCATTTCAGGAGCTTGTTCATAAGCTGTCACCACAATGCAGCAATAGTACTGTTTGAAAACCAGGGGAAAAGCCACTTTTCAATTTTGGAATAGTCAGAGGAGTATTGAAATACATGTATAGGTCCAAAATCTTTGGGGTTTGTATGATTTGCATTCATTTGTCAGGTTGTTGGTTTTTTTTCTCTTAAGCAGTAATTCATAGACATCCTCATCAACTGTATTATTTATGATGGGGACAGCATCTGGAGACTAGTGAGGCCAAAGGCATGATTATCCTGCATTTCCTTCTGCAATCAGGAAAGAAACCATTGCAGTGTGTATTGGGGTGAGAGCCAAAGGTTTTTCTGGCCTGATGTTGATTTTTCATTCTTGGCAGTGTTTTCAATCAGAAGACTGCTGCTGCTGTTGGGGATTATTTGTATAAAGTCAATGCCCTGGAGCCTCTTTCATGGGCTAGATCCACAGAGTGAGCAATACTGGATGAAGCACATAGTAAAAACCACGGTCAAGACACAAAAATGGAAGTAGGAGATAAGAAACCGCAAATGGAAACAAACAGGAAAAGACTGCAAAACAGCACGGCCACATCAATCAGGATAATAAGCTGTGCTTTTCTCTTTTGGATCCCTCAGTGTCATTTCCTGAAAAGGTCAAACTTCTTACCTAAAACACTTCATCCTCACAACATTTCACCTGCAGGTGTTGCTGGTGCTTTCCACGTGGAAATGAGCACACTGAGCCTTAAAATAAGGGCACCCACACTAGACATCAAAAACGTGAAATAGTAAGGACTGTCAAAGTACTAAATGCATTCCATTGGAGCCCACATCTGGTTTAAGGAGATTGCACATGAATCAGCTACAAGCTTTGAACTGGCTCATTACTGGGGGTACAGTTTATCCAGGAGTGCTGTAAAGGTTTTCATTTATCTATACATACAGGCATGGGATTTAAAATTTATAATAGATGCAGGGGGTTGTTTTGCTGTGACTGGAGCTATTCTGTATTATTTTGTAATTTTGCTTCAAGGGGACAGTGTTAAATGCTGTAACTTGTGAGAGGTTTTATAGAATTGAAATCAAAACCTTGATGAGGGGTTTTCTGTCCAGTAGACCAGATTAGACAGAAATGGTTATATAATAGATAATTTGTAATATGGTTAATAGATTGGTCCAAACTTAAGAGTTATTAGTTTGTTATAGTTTTTTATTAGTTTATCTATGGTTTATGGTCTGTAGTTTTTACTTAGAATAGTTAATATATTAGTTTATAGTTAATAAATAACTGCCACAGTTACAGTATCTGTTATTGACATGAGAAAATTTGCAAATATTAAAGCAACTTATATAATGCTTGCAAAAACTTTCATTTCCTTCGTGTCTGGATCAAATGTAGTCAGGAGTCACCTAATGGTCTAGAAAAGGGATGTACTTTGTGGACCCAAACACACAAGCTTGCGAAGGCAATAAGTAAAGAGAAAATTGATGCAGTTCACTGAGGAATCAACTTCTGGCTGATTTGTCTATTTATCAAAAATTCTCAACATGCTGAAAGGCAGTTGTCTGCCACTGGGTATGTACTGAAAATCTGTGGTGGCTTCCTGGTCAGCAAAGCCACTAATTCATATTTAAGAGCATGGGGTCACTGCTGTGTTCACTTCCCTGAGCTTTTGACCAGGTTTGTGGATGGAGTGGAAATTGCTGCAATGTAATAGATGATCTTCGGCTCCCACAGGAGGGACAAACCTGGCAAACATTGTGGTCAGTGGCTTAGTGTCTGAGTGTGGTCATTAAAATGCAAAATTTTGAGTCCTTCCATGCCATTAGCAAGAGACTAATAGCCAAAAATGTGACATAGTGAGCTTTGCTTTTGCCTCTGTGGATGTGGACATACAAAGGATTTATGTCCTGCTGAAGTCATAATCAACATGAATGCATCCAAGCAACAGAAGTGATCAGCAGAATTATTCCTCTGCTTTTCATCTTCATTCTTATCTACAAGCCACCAGAGGGACTACTTGCTGGAGATCTCTAATGACAAGAAGATATTGCCATGATAACAAGCACACATCCCAGCCTAAACATGTGTACTTGGGAAACAGAGTACAATGTCTCCTATGCAAGACATGGAATACAATCTGGGAGAAACAAACCATCTCCCCTCAGGTTAACTGCACATCAGATGGTCTAGGTAAGTACAGCCTCCCTGTCAATGCTTTCTGGTTGTCATATTAGTCTGAGACAGGATATTCTCCAGGACTGCCGATCCCACACTCTGGTTTGCTTTACTGCAATTAGGGGATTTCACATTCTGTTATGAAACCAAGCTCCCTAAAAGACCGTGAGTTTTCTAAATTTAGGTGTCATCCTCAGCAGTAGGAATGTTCTGATTTCTCTCAATTCTGTCTGAATTTCTCCTCTAACCTACGGGCTTGTGAAAGTAGGATGGCATGAAATATTCATGAAGGATTTAGTCCTGTCTGACACATTGCTAAGTTTTCTAGCCCATCTTTCAATGTGTTTAGTGTTCACCATCACCTCCTCTCTATCCAAAATTTGTAGGTCTGTCCTATGCACTTGCTTCCCTGAAACTTGCCTTACTCAGCTGCTGCCTTTTCCTTCTAATGTTTCACATCCCATGGGACAGTTCACAGTTACTTCTTGTGCAGAACAGCTGCTTATTGCAATTGTTGAAGGTGAACATGTTTCTGCTCTATGAACAATTCTTCAATGGAACACCTGCAGCCTGAGCAAGAGCACCCTGGTACTTAGTTCAGCCGTCACAGTGCTCAGTGTTAAAGGTCATTTAGAGTAGCAATGCTACAGCTAAGGCTTGTGTGAGGGCAGATACTTCATCTGGCAGAGGACAGAAAGGAGCTATCAACCTCTGCACTGCTGTCATCCCAGGGAAGACCATCTCATTAGAGACTGGCAGGAGGTTTATTTTGGGTCTGGCTAGGATGGTGTTCATTTTACCATAGTAGCCCTCACAGTGCTGTGCTCTGCATTGGTAGCTAGAAGGGTGTTGATAACACACCGGTGTTTTGGCTCCTGCTGAGCACAACATCAGCACTGTAACATTCCTTCCTCGGTGGAGGGCAGGATTCTGGGAGGGGACACAACCAGGCCATCTGACCCAAACTGACACCAAAGGGATATTCCATACCGTGTGACGTCAGCTCAGATATAACAACCAAGGCAAGGAGCAGGAAGGCGGGCATTCATTGCCTAATGGCTGCCTGCTGAAGAACCATCACACATGCTGAAGCCCTGCTTCTCAGGAGGGCCCGGGCATTGCTGCTCACAGGAATTAGAGAACAAACTGTGTTATCTTTCGCTTCACTTTGCTTTTATGTGTGCAAGCTTTCACTTTGCTTTGCTTTAAATAAACTGCCTTATCCCAACCCGTGAGCTGTTTTCCATCTTACTCTCTCTCTTGTACAGCTGGGAAGGGGAGTGATAGAGTGGCTAGGTGGGTACCTGGCATCCAGCCAAGGTCAACCCTCCACAGACAGGTGTTGAGAAAGTTAATCTGGTTGTGAGGAGGGTTCATAGAGGTGGATAAGGCAGGACTGGAGTTTGGATACGCCTCTTTTGTTGAGAAAACTGAGGTTCAATTACCAAGACACAACAGTTTTCTCAAGGTCAAGTTTTGGTGCTTCAGCTTTCTTCTGAGATTCTAAGCTCAGATACTGAAAGCTGAATCACACTGAGCCTCTCTTATCAATATCATATCCAGCCACCCAGAGGTGCAAAGGTCAGGTCTCTACATGTCCTGGTCTAGCAGTTGCTCTGCCTAAGAACCCTACAAGCATCTTCTCACTGTTGGCGCTTTCACCATTGTTTCCTGGGGCTGAAAGAGGACTTGATTTACACTGAGTTTTAAACTAAGCAGATTGACATCAAAGCAGCGGAAACCAGGCCCCAGTAAGTGGTTTATAAATGCAGCCTAAGTGTTTTGAATCAAAACAGTTCTTTCAGTAAATTTGGAGAGGTATGCCTGTCGTCCTTATCATTGTTAGTTTCTGTCTTAAAAACACTGAAATTTCACTCATATTGAATCTGCTCTGGGGATCACTAGAAAAAAAAAATAGTTTCCATTTCCATTCCTGAGAGAAACCCTTAGCAGTAGGTTTTTCCTGTTTGGGTTTTTTGGTTTTTTTGCATGATATTACTTGGAGAAGATAGTAATCAAAACAAGAAAGATATGTACAGATTATCTCAGAGAAACCTCCTATAGGTTTTATTGTACTACGTTAGGGAATAGAACCTCAGCTAGTGCATGCTTTTCTTATTCAAGATGGAGAAGACAGGGCTTGTTCTGCACAGGCTTTACAAATAGACTTGGGATCATTTCATACCCCTGAACAAAGAGCTTAAGCAGAGGCATCCAGTGAAGACCAGATGTGTGACTCATGAAGTACTTAATGAAAATGACAGCAATATATGAGTTTGCTGGATGCTTCTTTTAGCAAATGTGCTATCTCTAAGTGTATATCTCCAAGCTAGCAATGACTACATTTCCTTTCAAAGCTGGAAGAACAGCATCTTTTTGTAGTACTGGCACATCTATTGGCTGCACCCAATACTGTAGAACAAACACAATGTTACAAGGAAGGAAGAAAAAAAATCCAACCGCTTTTGAAATAAGCCTTTTGTGCTATTGGGCATCTGAAACTTCTCGCAGTGCATGTGTATAAACACAGCACAAAAGAAGATAAATAAGGCTTGAATAAATATTTTGTATTACAGTTCTCCCTAACAGCTGAATTATTTAAAATCCAGTCTTCATCCAGGTTTGACTTTTACAAATGGATCTGAGATATCTGATCAGCTGAACTAAAACCAGCACAGCTGTGACACAGAAGCTGATGCATTGAGGTGTACAGTGGAAATGCCATGCTTCTTGTCTTCTCTCTTCATCTGCCTGAAATGGCTGAGTAGGTGCAGCGATGTCATAGAGTTGACCAGGAGTGGAAGGAAAAAGTTTCCCAAAGGAATAGCTTAGACTTTAATAAACTGGGGTCAAAACTGAAGTCCAAAACCACAGATGTGCTTCTTTCTCTGTCTGCCATTAAAACTTTAGGAGCTGAAAATTGAGGTTGACTTGATGGATATGAGACCAAACGCAGAAGGTCATGCTTGCAGCAGACCCACTGCCAACCTAGAGGGGAGATGTCTCCTGAATATGTGCAATGGGCGCCTGTTCCAGGGCTGCACAAGATCCTGAATCTCCATTTCACAGAAACATGTGGGATTGCAATGATCTTTATTTAAGGTCTTACCCAGAATGGAGGCACATTTTCCCACAAGCTATGGCAAAAGGAGAGGACTCTAACAGTGAAGGATTTTATTGTCATCGCAAACAGAAAGACGAGATCAACTCTTCCCCTCATTAACAAATGAGCTGAAGAAAATTTTGTTTCATTCTACCAAACAAGCCTGTGTAGTAGAAGCTGACAAAAGAAAATCTTTCACTCTGATCCAGAATGAAATTTTCTATGTATCTCTTCTCGAAACACTATAGGTTTGGTAAATTCTCCTTGTCACTCTCAGTTTTTCTTTTCAAAATGTAAAATTCAAACAATACTTTTTCTTGGACTTGATTTACAAGAGAACCTCCAAATGGAAATGAATGAAAAAGAAATTGGTTTTAATTGAAACTACTTCTTTCAGCAATGTTGCCATTAAAAAAAAAAACAAACATTTTTTAACAGCTATAAGGCAACACCACAAACTTTTCACTTTGGTTAAAAACAGCCAGGGAATTGTACCTCACTGATGAAATAAATGAGACTGTATAAATATTCTATAAATTATTTTTCACAATGAGCAGTCTATCTAAGCAAAAGCTTGTGTTATTGTCCAGGAAATGCTGAGAACTTTCTAGCACTGACCTTATAGAAGACATACAGCATAGCCGAAATCCAAACATGACCAAGCTAAGAGTAAGTAAACCAGAGGTGCTTTCCTTTCATTAGACTTTCTCCCTGACCTCTGGATGACAAGGGCATAGGAAAAGGAAGTAATTTTTCTTCTGTCCTTAGGGAAAGAACATTTGAAAGAGATTTCCTGTGACTGGTCTACATCATCTCTTATTGCCTGATGGGAAACTGAAAGACCACCTTTTCTAAGCATCCATCACAAAGGTTTATTCACTTTTTCTCCGTGAAGTACCATGTCAAATTCACAAAAGTTTTAGGTGAGTACAGCATGTGGCTGGACAGGATTGGTCAAAATATTTCAGTGTTTCAGAGGAGCAAAATGTCTTACTGGAATAATTGTTCCAAAGTCAATCCTTCTGATCTCCTTAAATTTTAAACTATTTTCCATCTTTCTCTTGCCAGGGACTGGAAGGCTCAATTAATACAGTTCAATACCCTATCCTTCTACAAGTATTTTATTGAAAATTTGAGACGAGGATACCTTTTTTGTCCTATAATGTGTTTTAAAATATACTTAGAACCTCAATTTTTGTCATTTTAAGTTGTTAAATTCGTCACAGAAATAACACTTTCTGTGTACTTCCAGTCTTTTTGAGTTGTGACCTGTTTAATTGTGTTAAGGCCATATCTCAGTCTCTTTGTTCTCAAAGTAATGGGTTCTCAGGGAGCAGTACACTACGACCAGCAAGCCAGAAATCAGTGCTGGAAGTCTCCAGATTTCTCTCTCTAGTGGTATCCACTTAAGGGCAATTTATGTTTCTGCGTTTCTTAACAGAAGGTCTTCCTGACGTGCATCAGAGCTTTCTTTTTGTTCTACATGGACTAATAAGATCTTAATATCTCAGTATTCTCTATCCCTTTTCCTTTTGTGCAAGCTCCTGTACTGTAAGGAAGAACCCATAGAGAGTGTCGTGGTTTATATTAGTGTTTTACAGGTAACATAAACAATATTGTATATAGCCTCAGCTGCATGAAAAAAAAAGACATTGAATTAGAGAGTTGAAGGTACAAGTGTGGGAGAACAATTGATTCCAACACCGAATAATTGACAAAATCACACTGCTGAGCTCTTTTAGATACGGGGCTCTCAAATGTTACAAGATTAATTATGAGACTAACTGATTTAGTCATCTTTCTCAGGGAAATAGACCTGTCTTACATTCACAGGTAATGTCAGACTGATTATTTTCAGGGTAGAATTTGGAATCAGTATTAGGATATAAAGGAGGCAAATGGTTGAAGAAACAACACGTAATGTTCACAGGGGTCCTAATTTTTGTTTTTCTTTGTGCAAAGTGGGAATGTTAAGCTGATAGTTTCACAAGCTTCGGAAATACAGCATTAAGAATAAAACTAGGACAAGTGTTGTAACTCTGGTGAGGGATCAATATGGGAAATACTGATGGGATATAGAGGGAGGAAGAACATGAGAGCAGATTGGAATGCATTAACATTTTGAGTTTCGTACTGTCACAGATTCCTGGAGCTACTTTTAGGAGTCAGGGAATTGAAAAAAAAACTAAAGGTAGAGTGAAATGGGGAATTCAGGAGCGATCAGCTGTGCTGTGCTGAGACTTTCCATCAGGCTGGGTCCACATTTTCTGGCATTACAGTACAACACTGGCATTACAGTACAACAACCAAGTATCTTAATGTGATTTAGACATCTGGAGTGGAATGGTCACCTCTGATGAGGACATTCAGAACAAGTTTCCAAATGGAGCTGAAAGGAAATAGGCATCAGTTACAGGGATGCTTTTAGGTCTTCCATTTTTAGTGGTCCATAAGCTAAGTCTGGGGTTTATAATTAGAATGTAGACTTCAAAAAGTTGAACAACTGAGAAGGTAGGGGTGTTTAGAGCAATCTTACAGTTACTTTTTTTTTTCATGTCTATAAGGTATTATTGTCAAGAAAAGGGCACTAAAAAGTTAAAGCAAAAAAGACATTTAAAATTGCCAGATAATCCTTTTTAAAACTGGTAATAGTCCACTTGGTCCCACAATTACTTTTAATTCTGGGTTTCATGTGCATTGTATGACTTGGATTGAGAACTAAGGTGTTGATTCAGATAGAGAATTGGACAGAGAAAGAAATTTAAAATAGGTCACTAGATATGTCAAAAGTTAGTATTACCATTACACCCAAGCTATTTTGACCTGAAGTCCATACGTATCAATGACACAGGGCTCACATTTAGACTACTTCTGGTGTTGGAATTAGCAATGTTGTGGTGTTTGAAGGAAGAAACCATCGAGGAAGTGCTAGGTTCTGCTTTAATGCCACTAAACTAGAGTTTTAGTTTCTAAAAATCCTCAGCACGGGATGATGTTGAGGTTTGGGTTTCACAGTGGTCACCAGACCAAATCTAAAACTGTAGCTAAAACAAGGGCTATGATTAAGGTTGAAGTTCAGGCTAGGAGAAAAAACATGGGAATAAAAAAAGGGCCAAGAATAGTCTAGTAGTCTAAGCCAGGACCTTGTGTGGCTTGCTACATATTTTTTTTCTCTTAGGTTTGTGGGCTGGCTAAGGCTGTGTCCTAGATTGTTGGTGATACTCTGTTAAGAAAAGTGAGACAGCGAAGGACGACAGAAAAAGCAAAATCAGAAAACACAAAGAGACAAGATCAAGCAGCTTGTGGACAGTGCTTGAGCCTGGGCTAATGTTTTCTTCTTGCTGCATTCTCCTACTCTGAAGCCTAACCCTGAGTAGCCACCACCCTCCCCATAGTCCCATGGCTCTTCACAACTCCTCAGTGCTAGTAGCCCAGGCAAGGATGACTCTGGGCTCTTCTGTATAGCAAATGTAAGGGAGATGGGGAAAGGGAATTGTGTTGGGGTCACTGCCCTCTGAAGAGTAGGGATGAGTCTGTGGTCACTATCAACCACAGCTCAAAGCAGTCTTTGAGATGGGCCTCTGCTCTCCTGAAGTTCTGTAATGTCTCCTCCTATGGCTTCTCCAGAGCTTCAGTTTATTCCAGTCCAAATCCTAGCCATACTTTAATTCTAGCTTCAGTAGCACCCACTGACTCCAACGACTAAAAACAATCCAGTGGTGAATGCTGGGACCAGCTGTGCTTTTAGGATGTCTGCCCCGAATATACTCCGAACCAGTGCACTCCTCAAATCTGAATTCTGTTCCTAGCCCTGGGTGTTAAATAAAACCAAGTTACCACTATAAGCACTAGGCCTAAAAGCAGTAAGAAACACACATTAGAAGTTATCAACAGGGTAGGATGGCACCTGTGTTGAACTTGATCACTTGTGTTGATCCACTTATGGGTCTCCCTTGGCCGTGACTGTAAGCCCCTCCTAATCTTCATTTTAGCTCTGCACTGCTGTGCTTGGAGACCCTTGGGAATCCAGAGAGCTGGTCTTGCACCATGGTATCTTCTAGATAGTGCATGTACTTTGTAGTTGTCTCTTTGTAGTTGACTCTTTTCCATAGCCATATAGACTTAACCATAACCCAACTGCTAAATGAGTCTCTTGTTCCCTAAATATTTATGGATTAAAAGTAGTAAAGGGATGAGCTCTTGCACTATTCCTTAAGTCTGCCTGATTACATATTCTCCACTTCTAACCCCAGTTCAACATTTTATTTTGATTTTTGATCCTAACTGTAAATCCTAGCCCAGCATTAATTCAAAGATATGTAAAAACACCAAAAGACAAGTGCTGAAGGAGCTTTCATTGTAATTAAATAGCCTTTAAGTGTCATACTGATGACACTTAGGATTTTTGTTTATCACAGTCTTAAACCAACACATAACTCTAATAATACCCCTAGAGACAGCTTTAGTCATAAGGCAGCTGGGAATTTTAAGCCTAAAAATACAACACAGAGCCATTTGGACATTGGTCCTCAAATTCTCATTGCAGACCACTTAACAACCTTTTCGTTGCCAGAGCTCTTCAATAAGCAGAACAACATTCTGAAAATCAGAGTTGAATTAACATAAACAAAAAATTCCATATGTAAAAAAGATTTAAAACAATTGCTGTGAAAAACACCCCACCGTGCACCCCATTTCCTCTAATCTGAAATGTACTTGAAATTGAATGCTGGTTAGAGACCTAAGCTTTACCAACAAATGACAAGTTTAAAACTGAGTCCCATGTTGTGATCAGTCACAGATTTCCTTCTAAACATCTTCATACTTTATCAAAACATTAGCCCCTATCTGGGTCTCATAACATGAGATATCAGAAAGGTTAAACTATTGCAAGCACTCTGGTTTGAAACAGCCCCCAGGATATTATTAGTATTTCTTTGTATTATAATGACTTCTGAAAAACAGAACACAAATCTAAGGGTTTTTTTATTTCTTTCACATTATAATAATATCTAGAAACTCTAGGTTTAAAAATTAATACATATACCTGTTTTGCAAAATATTTTTTTTATAAGATGGGTATTGTACTGTACAGGTCACCAAATTTGGGGATTTCTAGCAAGGAAGACTTCTTTCTCAGCCTACATTTAGACATGAAACCTGGGAGCTTGAAAAAGTTAACATGTACCAAAGTCCATGCATGTGCAAGATCCCTAATTCATCTTTTTTTATCCAGCACTAACCAGAACTCCAACTTCTTGTAGCATGAATCCTAGATCTAATATGAAGTTTAGCCTCCATAACACCAAGACAACTCCTAAGCATCAGCCTACTGCACTGGGAACACCAGCCAACACAGCAGATTACCTAGTAAGTAGCAACATAACCACCTTACCAAGTATCAGGGGGCCAATGTGCCTTGCTGTAGTCAGACACCTTTCCTAATAGGATAGTGAGGTGTTAAATATTATCCACATGGTTGCCACAGCTGCTTGAGATGTCCAACATGGACAGAGACTGAAAGATGAGAAAAAGAGGTACGTAGGATTCCTGCAGCCATGCTAAATTACCATTTCTGCGACAACAGTTGCAAAGTTGTTAGAGAACAAATCTGTATCAGAAAATAACGAAGTAGAAAAATAGTATTTTTCAAGGCACATTGATAAGACTTTACAAAAGATTAGGCCTCATTCCTCTCTCTGGAAGAGCACCTATGAGAACATGCAGGAGTGATGTAGGGCCCACAGCCAGCCAACTGCTGATGGCTGGAGAAAAATCTCCTCCATGTCCTGGAGAGCTCTGAGCTTCTGCAGGAATCATGCAGGTCCTGCAGAGGATCAGGGTGACTGAGAGCAGACATGAGGCTGGATTTGACAGCAAAATAGATTAGTGCACATATCCCTTCATGAGTTGTCTGAACTTGCATCCTCACAGCAGAAGACTAGTCAGTGTCTTTGGTGACAGGGACTAATAACACTATCTGGCATTAATTTCTAAGAGGTTCACTCTAAAAATATATTGAAATATCTCTCTTTACTCATGTCCTCTGTGTGGCACTCAAAAAAGATTGTACTAAGGGACTGCTACTGTCAAGATACTGCAGAGCAGTTTTGGAGTATTCTTGGTTATTCTCTTCCTATAATGCTGCATTTCTGTATTTACCTCATTTCTTCTTTAGTCTGGGGCTGCTTCCTAAAAGTTCTTAGTCCAATATTTATTGTTATTGAAATGAAAAGTTGGATCCTAGGACCAAGCCTATCTAGGAGAATGTGCTTATATGATCATAGAAAGCAGGAGAGACAAGGCTGGGACTGACATCATGAAAGGAATCTTCCCCTATTGCAGAAAGGCTGTAAAGAGTGAGATTTCTTTTCATCACTAGTGATGTAAGGGGAGGATCAGCTGAGGGTGGATGCCTGAGAACCAGGATCAATGAAATACCATTATTGTTTCAGTAAACTTGGAAGAAATCTTCCAAGTCCTCAAGGGAAGCAAAGGCAATAAGTCCTCAAGGGGGGAAAAAAAACAACTCAAAAAGCCAAGCCCCTGAGGTGCATCCCAAGAAGATGTGCAGGAGATGAGGGGAAGGAGGAGAACCTGGCAGTAGCAGGTTGTTCAGCCCTTATGTTCCTTGCTCTCATTTCTGTCCAACAAAACCAGTGAGTCCACCACTGGGGCCCATGTGACCACCATCTCACGTCCTCCCTCGGCAGGGGAGTCCCACATTGTTGGCTGCCACCGTGGGTGATGCATACTGTGAGCAGGCATTCTCTGCATCCCCCTGCATTCCCATAACAAAGCGCATTCCCAGCTGGATTACTCATACTCCACTGGTTTCTGTTTTTCTTCATGTGCACTCATTTGCAAGCCATTAAACAAGAGACACAAAGCTGTCTGTAAAGTTGGATCACGTGTGTGTTGCCCTGTCAAGCCATTGGGCTTGCCAAAACCAGGATTTTCCTGCCATCACAATGGAGTTTTTAAATCTCCATCCATTACAAAATTAACAAAACAAAAAAAACGCCCAACTAAAACAAACAAAAAAACCAAACACCAAAAAAAAAAAAGGGGTAGGGGGAAGAGAAAAAGAAAAAAAAATAAAAACCTTAACCCATCCCCCCATTCCAAAACTTGTGGTGCCAAGAAATAAATATAATAAAGATGAAGTGACACTTCAGTGAAATACTGAAGTACTGTCCTTCAATGTAACATTTAATTTCCAACACAAGCCGATGTTTCTTACTACACTTAAATCACTTTTAGCTAAGCTGCATGTGAATTCCATTTTATATAGAATATCGGTTTTGTGCAGCAGTGTCTCTCCTTTTCATCTTCTGGACTGAACATGAACTGAGCCCTGTGATCAGAGAGTAAATAAGCATTTATTCAAATCAGATGTCAAACTGACTAATTGCTAACATTCACCCAGGACTTCAGGCTCAGGACATCCAGCACCTCTTCCTTTCCATGAACTGCACATTCTTCCTGAGCTCAGGGATCTGGCTGGCTTTTGGGAAAAACATGTCAGGTTCAGTGGTTACGGAATGATGCATTCCCTGTGGCAGGATAATCTTTACAGGGAAGCCAGGGAATGAGAGCTTGTAAAAGGATGTTGTTGAAATATTTCTGTTAAAAAGTAAAAGTTTACACCCCAATCCCAAAGGCAAAGCCAGGTAATTTAGCTGTGAGCACTGCTGGGACAGTAGAGAAGTGCCTCGTACAGGGAGAAGAGGAGAAGTGGGACAAGTCAGAGGTTGTTCTGAGCCACAGCTGGGAATTTCACTTCAGGGTGGAGGAAGACTCTCAAGACAGGAGCAGCCTTACCACCCCTCCGTATAGATCTGGATTTCACTAGAATTTGTAGGGAATTCATCTGTTAACCAAATAGAAAAGCTTTTAAAAAAAGGAAAAACTTTTGCTTTCCCCTCTGTCATTGCTGCACCAAGAGACTGTGAGACTAGAGGTATTACGGAAGCATTGGGTCTGGGCAGCAGGACCAGTGATCTTTTTCTCACCTAAGGAAAAGGTAGTAAAACTCTCAGTCTGCTTTTCACTGAATGGTTATGTATACTTTCGATGCTGACTGTGAGTAATACCTCAAAATTACTTTTGAGAGCAACAGTCCAGAACTTTAGCATTGCCAGATCTGTGCCTGTTGCGTTGCACTGAAGTCCTTCCTGTTTTCTGCTTGTCTGTTGTCTCTTCTGCAGCACGAATGGAACAGGAACACCAGATAGGAACAGGTGAGGCCACGAGTGATTTATCCTTCAGTTCTGTGGCACTACGCCCAGGCTTCTGGGACTAGCATTGTTAGCATGTCCTGGAGAGCCTAAGCTGGCTGTTTCACATGAACCTGGGCTGGATCACAACCACGAGCAGAATTCATCTGAAAACTGAGAAGATGTTTTGCGTAACTTTGATGAGAGATTCAGGTTCAGAAAAACTGAAGGTCTAGCTTGGGTCCAAAGGGTGCACGTGAAAACCTGCATTGACATTATCCAATAAAGAGACAAAACAGCATCATCAATTCAGTTTTGCTTATGCCAGAGAAGCATGGGTCAGTGCTCCTGCCAGCGAGGTGAAGCTGCTGTTGAGCAGGTGTTTCAGCCTGAATAGTGGAGTAATAATCTGCTTTGAGTGCCATTTTAATTAGCATTAATGTTTTTGGTCTTCATTCTATCTATCAGACATATTTTTTGTTTTATGAGGTAAGCACATGAACTCTGAGAGATCTATATATTAGGACACTTTGTATACATTTTCAGCTCTGGGTTTTGGACATAAGCAGTTAGTTTCAGCTACTGCAGTTCTGCCTCCAACTGTTGTGATGAAGTTACGCCAGGAATGAAATCCATTTGGTGTTTTTAGCAATACCTCTAATATTCCTGTTCTATTTGATTGCTGAGGCTGGAGGGATAATACAAGATATTTCATTTTTTCATTGGTTATTATTTCATAGCTTTCTTTTGCTAGGCAGAAGTCTATGGGAAAAACCTCTGGCAGGGCTGGGGTTATCCTGACTTCTAGCTCTCCCTGGATTGAGAGCAGCCCTGAGGAGAAGCACTTGGATGTGTTGGTGAATGAGAAGTTAAACCTGACCCAGCAATGTGCACTTGCAGCCTGGAAAGCCAACTGCATCCTGCATTAAAAGCAGCGTGGCCAGGAGGGTGAGGGAGGTCATTCTGTCCCTCTACTCTGCTCTTACGAGATTCCACCTGGAGTGATGCATCCATCTCTGAAGCCCCCAGCACGAGAAGAACATGGACCTGTTGGAGGGGGCCCAAAGGAGGGCCATAAAGATTATGGCTGGAGCACCTCTCTTATGAAGACATGCTGAGAGACTTGGGGCTGTTCAGCCTGGAGAGAAGTCTACAGAAAGACTTTAAAGCTTATAGAACCTTCCAGTGCCTGAAGGGAGCCTACAAGAAAGCTGGAGTAGGACTTTTGAGAAGGGCATGTCGTGATAGGATAAGGGGTAAAGGCTGTAAGCTGAAATAGGGTAGGTTTAGATTAGATATCAAGAAGAAATTCGTTTTTCTGAGAAGGATGAGTCACTGGCACAAACTGGCCAGAGAAGCTGTGGGTGTCCCATCTCTGGAAGTGTTCGAGGTCAGGTTGGATGGGGCTTTGAGCAACCTGAACTAGTGGAAGGTGTCTCTACCCACCCTTCTATGATTCTATGACTTTGGAGGGAGGAGCAAGGAGCTAGGCAATGCCACAGCATGCATGCAATATCTCTGCTATAGTCCTGATTTGTCAGACTGCTCCTCTGGCTCTGCCATAGATGTGTGCAACCATGGGAGAATCACACACTCCTTGCTGTCACTATTTAATTCCTGTTTTGCAAAACTAGGCTTTGGATAGACTCGGCATTCATTACTGAAAATGTTTAAAGACTCTTCTGGTTGGATGGACCCTTCTGCAGCTACTCTGTCTTGCAAGAGAACCTTTCCCTTACTTCCTTATTTCCAGTATCTGTGGAAGGGATCTTCCCCTGATTCAAATAATAGACAACAATAACTTGTTTTCTGAGAATGGAGGAGCCTGAAGGAAGTCTTAATATATTTCTTAGAAATCTGATAACAGAATTATCCTCCAGGCATGAAAATACATATCATAATGTCATACATAATGGACACATAAATATCATTGTGGAATATCTCACAGATATTAAGCACAACTGCTGACCCCAGTGTGTAAGTATTCTAAGGGTTACATATGGGGCATGACCTTTCTTGGGCATGGTTGTGCAGGTTGCCTTGTAGTTCCTGTGTTGTGTATTGAAAGTCTGGATGTATAACAAAAATATAGCAATAGATTTTTGGAGAAAAAAAACTTATAGGACACAAACTGTCTCATGAACACAGCTAGAATACCTTAACAAAGCCAAAGACCAGCGTCTGAATGTTTTACTATTGTATACATCTTTTTGTTGTTGCTGCTCAGAGCAAAAGCCTGACTACACCCATGCACACACGTACACGCACACAAACATTTAATGCCATTTCATCTTGAAATAACAGAAAACATGCTATTGTTCTCCACAGGGGATGATCAAACCTTCCATTGGGAAGAGAAAATGCTTTACATGTAGAAAGAGTAAAATGTGCTTGTTTGTTTCACTTCTCTCTTTGCTTGTTTCTGAGTGTGATGTCTGAGGTACTGAGCTCTGTGCCACTCTAAAAGTGTCTATCATTTCAATTTAGGAATAAATCCTGTATGTCCAGGTGTGTCTGAAATATGCACGTTTCCAGGCAGATTTTGCTGTCACAGAGAACAGGGATGAAAGTTCTCTTAATACGAACTGGAACAGGATCAGAGTGATGGTTTAGTATTTTGAGATTTACAATGTACAGGGTCTGAAAAAAAATATCTCTTCCTTGCTGCTGTGAATCTGGACTTCACAAATGCAAAGGAGGCTCAAACACTGGTCAGGGACTGTCATTGCATGACAAAATGCAGCCTTTTTAGGAGAAGAGAGGAGGAAATGGTTTTGTCTGAATTTGCCCTCTGGTCAGCAGAGGATGATTCTGAGAATGGTTATGAGCTTTAGGGTCTTCTTCCAAAACTGGTGTGGAGAAAGGTTGATCATCAGTTGTTTGGATCTGATAGCATTTGTCTGACATTGCATAAATTCTTGGGCAGCTGACAAAATGTCACGGCTCAAAATAGAACTCAAGCAGTCCAATGAGATGGTCTGTTCCCCTTAACTTCTTTTACAGGGTGGTCCATGGTAACCACGGAGAAACTCACTGAAACTAATTTGTTGAGCTGTGTACCTCTCCTAGAGCAGGTGTACATTTAGGACTCTGGCCCATGTCTAGATTATACTACCCTTAGTAGGACAGTTACAAAACCAGAAAAACTGTCTTTGGAGAGACTCAGCATGACTTTCCAAGCCAGCTTTCCTGAAGCTGTAGATTAATGATGATGCGTCAAATATGCCTGTGTATTTTTAAGCTTGTATGTGATCTGTGATATCCTGCTAAAGTTCCTTACAAGGGATAGCTGGATGCTGGTGCGTTTGAAGAGCTCAGACACTTCACCACAATCAATCCATGCTTTGGGAAAGGCTATCAGGAGCCTCCCAAGGCATCTAGGCCTTCCAGAAGGGAAATATCAACACTTTTTAAAAACAGAAGAAAGGATTTTTCAGCTGTTCTTTATCTAATTTACCATCTTTATCTTATTTACCATCTACAAGGACAGAAATCTTCCTTTTGTCTTATTTTTCTTACTTACAAATTCTCCTGGTATTTTTTTCTTTTGTGTTACCTTTTCAGTCTTAGACTTGGCAGGTTTTATGCCTGCAGACAGTTTATATATATATATATATATATATATATATATACACACACACTATTCTGAAAACTACCTGTTTCAAACATGAGAAATAATACAGGGAAAATGAACATGTAGACATAAAATAACCATTACATTTTTTCATTTTTCAAACAAGGATTAAGGAAATTTTTTAACTCACTCAGTTTTGAAAAAGGATTCTCTTATCCTCTTCTGGCTCTTCCCCTCTGATGACAAATTCAAGCTAACCATTCATAATGCAGCTTATGTCCGAAATATCTTAATTTTCATACGTAAGACAAAAGAAAATTAGCATTTTTCCTTTTGGCTGTTCAGTACATTCCTATATATACTAAACAAATGTGTGCCAAGTCCCACGTTAGCTCTCTTTCACAAAATTGTGTGTGTTTGGAGCTGCTGCTGTTAAGTATGTATTATCTCAGTGTGACTTTGCTGATAATTAATATTGCAAGATTTACTGGGGGGGATGATACCTTTTATAAGACAAACTCATCCAGTACTGACCAAAAACCAGATCAGGTGATAGGCACGCAAGCTTTTTCTGTATGTCTGAAATAGGAACAACAGATTAGAAGCTAAATGTGTGTGGAAACTATTTTAATAATTCCCTTTCCATAATTAAAGACATTTTGTGTCTGTGGCAGAGGACAGTGTCATCAAGGTTATAAGAGTCTTAAAGCCTGGGAGGGGGCACAGAAGAAGAAGGGCTTCATTTTTGCCTCTAGACATTAATTTCTGAAGTGGGGAAGACTGTATTTTGTTGACAATTTTAATAGAGACTTAAGAAGAAAAAACTGTAGCATACATCCTCCCTGATTCAGTTCAGTGCTTTCTGTGCTCTAAAACACATTGGTTTTAGAAGGGAAGCTGAAAAAATACATCTCAATCAGATAATGTCTCCGGATAGATCATTGGGTAGGAAATGAATCATTAGTCATCATTATGCAATGATCTTTGCAGGATACTCCTTTCCCTCCTTCATCAAGGCTGCAGGTTTCACATGACACACTCACTTCTGCACCATCCCAGTGACAGCATTCCTACAGACTAATCAGAACCAGCTGTTTGCCTACAAAAAAGGACAGAAGGAAGAGGTCATGAAAGTTGAATTTTTTGCAACCAGAGGCGACATGCCTTTAGAGATAGAGATGGCTTTGACAGTGATATTTAACTCCTATTTGTCATTAAAACTACTGTATTATTTTCTTTCCCTGGACAGCTACAAGGTCTAGTGGCCCTATTTCTGTGAATGTATTTAAACTCTCTTTGGCAAACAGCAATGACTTTTTTTCCCCTCCAGAAAAGCAAACCCCTTTAACTGCACTCTCAGAGGCCTGATTTTAAATGCAAGCTTTTTTGGGAAAGGTTGAAGGTGGAATTAATAGTGAAAGAAGACACTTTGAACTAAACATTCAGTTGGGGGACAAATCCCTCAAATTTCCAACTGGAAGCTAGGGAAGCCTTGGTAGGAATGTACATTTGCTTCCTTGCTTTGTGAAAGATGGAGCCTAGCAAAAGCCACAAGATAATTAGAAAATATTACCTAGTTTCTCCTGCAGACAACTAAGAGGGCTTAGTTTAGAGAAGGTGCAATAGCCCATAAACCTTCAAAGAGGTTACAAATAGTACCACCGTCAGTTATTGTGTGCATGTGTTAAGGAGATGGGAGGAAATAATTTTCATTTGCATCCAAAAACTTGAGAGGTGAAGCCCGCCTGGGAGACAGAATGCATGTCTACCAAAGCTGATGGACGGGCTTTCAGAGGCAGTAGGAAGGAAACTGTGGTTTCAGCGCTTCATAGGAAAGGAACTGCAATGCCATTTTCAGCAGTGACTTCTTGGGACTTGCAGAGGGTGTCACAAAGGCCAGGACGTTTAGAGTGAGAAAAGGTACAGTTGGTTGGGCTGAAAATCCATATCTCAGAAAGCTGGGGAGAGTCCCTGAGCTGCCATGGCAAAGCAGAAGAGAGAGAGGTAGCCAACATTGCCTTGCCTTTACAGAGGGGAGCACAGTGCACCTCATGCAGCCCTTGAACACGGGGTTGTGCCACTGTTGGTCAGGACTGGACTAGGAACCTGTAGACTGTCTAAGAGCTGGAAGTGGTGCTTGACTACCTCAGAGGCCATGAAGTTTTGGTTAGCATTATGAAATGCTTGCAGATGCTTACAGTATAAACAACGATGTTTTCCAGAGTTGAGTTGTTGATGGGTTGCATCCTGCCAGGCACTCTGTGAAGGTCACCTCAATTGGTAGCTCAACATGGTGACCTTCTTTTTTTTAAGCAGCTCACCTTGTGTCCCTACAAGCAATTCCATGTTCTAATGAAGAAGCATCACTAGCGTGCAGATTGCTTTAAAATTATATGGTATTATCAAAGTTCTTAATGTTCTGACATCTATTCAGAAATCTTCAGGAAACTCTTGAATAAAACTTTCAGCCATGTGGAATTATAAAGTAATTGAATGCTGCTAGAAGCTTCAAAAACCTCTCTCCTTGGCATTTGCAGCAAGTTGCAACTACTTCAGCCTTATGATCCTTAACTGTCCAGGGTTTCTATGAGTTTCACCTCAAATTCAGCTTCAGACAAACACAAAATATAGGAAAGTTTTGTAAACACAAAGCCATACCTCTTTTATTTTCATCTCAGCAACGCGAGCAAGAATCTGTGCTTTGGAAAGAGTATGAGCTATGCCTCTCCCAACAGGCCTGGGTTTGATGCAATTCAGAAGCTGTTTCTGTACTTCAGTGAAAGCATTCATCAGTTTCAGATTCTGTGTCAGCCTGAAGTCAGGATATTTTGGTATCTTCTCTGGTTTTTCCCTTAAGCAGTTCTTGCTTACCCAAGTTTCACCTTTTTAGATTACTCTGCAAAAGTGAACTGTGCAATGTTTTAGAACTCCTCTGTTGCTTTTGCGTGTTTTGCATGGGGGTTGGTTAGCAAAGACGAGAACTGTGCATGCCTTGGATATAATAATTCATACTTATGGAAAAGACAGAAGATTATTCTGGTACAGAATGGAAGAGGTCTGCTAATACTGTCTGCAATCTAAGCACAGAGTGAATCAAAGGAATTATTACAGTTTCTAGATGGCTCAAATAGCACTGGGGTTTGTCCACAGTTGCCCTGAAACAGATGATGAAACTGTAGGCAATGATATTGAACTGAAGTATAGGAGTTTGCAACCAGATTAGAGCCAGTAGGGGGTTACTGAAAACAATGGTCAGTGTGCCAAGAGATGCTGAAATGGAACCTATGAGTTAATGGTACTACCAGAAAATGAAAGACTGAACATGAGTAATGCCCAAAGAAATCACTTAAAGTGTCTGTCAGGCTGACTAATGTAGGCAGTATCAGTATATATTCTGTGGTGCCTTGTAGGTGTGTCTTTGATGAAAAATATGTGGGTTATCTGTTGACCTAAAGAATCTATGCCAGCAGCATTTTGATACTGTATGTGTATGTTAATGAGAGGAAGAGTCTTCAGCCTTGTCTCAGCTCTATGACATGTCCCACCATAGCAGATCCTTTAGGTACTTACTGACATTGCAGGTGTGCTCCAAACACAAGGGCAGAACAACCATGATAACACGCAGTCCTTCCTTGAGAGACACACCAAAACATTTTATCTACAGCAACTTCTAACTCAAAAAGTCTGCTTGATAGCACTTGAGGAAGGAAACAATGAAACAAATATTGCAAAATATTCAAATGAGAAAGCATCAGACAGGAATGTCAGAAGTTGCTCAAAGCACACTCCAATTACAGTAGAAGTTTTAGAAGGAAGTAAATGAAAATAACTACTCTAGCATTTTTAGATAGCCTACATTATTTGAGAAAGAATATTTTGAAACTATTTATTTTAATTAAAAATAATAAGATTCCAGGGAAAGAAAACCAAAACTAATAACATCAGGGAAAAAAAAAATATAGGGAGGAAGGAGTAAACCCAGCTGAATAAACCCTCGGAGATCACTAAGCTCCGCATTGAATTGCTGAATACAATAAATTCTTTATCAAATGTGGGACCCACCAAACATGAAATATTTGACATATTTTCCACATAATTACCGAGCCTAATGTCTGCTACATTTTGTGTTTTGTGTCCACCAGATGTTTACACCATTGCTGCTGACTTCCTTGTGACTGGCAGGGAGGTCACTTCCAGATCCATCATGAACTTTCCAAAGCCAACAGATGTTACACCACCTACCTGGGTATGAGAGAGGTGATTTTGGGCTGCGTCTGTGTCGTTAAAATATCTACCAGTGTTTTCTTTGCAAGGATATTGGTAAATCCAGTGGAAGGGAGAGAGGCTTTCTTCACCACCTCACACAGAAACCTTTGCTGTGCCTGGGGTTACTGTTTATCTTTCTAGCGAAGAATGGTTCCAGTTACGGGATCAGACCTAACTGTGCTTGACAATAGTTTCCCACTTGAGCAAAAGCATTTTTGTTGCTGTAATCAGAGGAAAATCCCAGCCTAAGTGTACTTGCAACCCAATACGGACATGGAACAAGTCTTTGGCAAATTATGTTGTCCATCATGACAAAACTCGAGAATTAAAAATAAACCAACAACAAACACGCAATTAAGAGTTGCAACAGTTTCCTAGAAGCTGTGCCTCGTTACTGCATACCATTGCTGGATGAGGAGGTTGTCAATCACCTTTTCTTGCAAAAGTCACTGATTGCCATCAAGGCATGTTGTCTTTCCTGGTGGCAGCACGGTCTCAGTCTCACCCCACTACTATGACCACCCTGCTCCTTTTCTTTCCTTAGTGCTCAAGTGTCATGGGGAAAATTGTGCAACAGGCCAAGACCCCACAACTCCCATCACTTAACCAGGGCTCCCGTGGGCAGGTACCTCTCTGGCCATTTCTGCACCAAAAAGGAGAGGAGTCAATTGTTACCTCACACCAGGGGTCTGGAAAACATTGCTTCCCTCCTCCTTGTTAATTACAGGCTACAGATAATAGCTTGAGGTAATTCACCTAATTCACAGCTGGCCTGGAGGCATTATGATTGTGGGGACTGGAGGATTCACGTTTGAACCCAAAAGCTACAAAGGAATCCAGATAATGAGATCAGAAACCCCTCAAAACTGCAGGAAAAAAACTGCAGGTTTCAGGCTGGGTGATGTAAATTTAAGCATTTTTGCAGATGTACCCCACAAAATGTATTTTCTACAGATTGATCATTATAGGAGCGTTTTGTGGTCCCATGGAGAGGACCCTCTGAATTATGAATGACTACAATCAGGGACACTAGAAGGCAGGTAAAGCAGGTATCAGTTGATGTGTTCCTTTGGTCTCTCCAGATTTTTCAAGTGTCACCCCATCCAACCTCCTGCAGTAGACATTATTTCAAATCACCACAAAACCCTGAGCAAGAGCTTCAGGACAATTAGGTTAGGAGAAAACACACACCCTCAACAACTTCTGGTAGTATGTAGTAACATTCCTTCTCTTTATTTTACAGTTGCTAGCCCTGTAGCAATCACTTTGCTCACATTTTTAAGCTTTTCTTCACCACAGTAAATAGTAGAAACTTTGTAAAAATGCGTTTCCTGGAGCTTCATTCATGTTCATTCATTCAGTGTAGCCTCAAGCAAACAGCTGCATGAGACACAGGATGAACAAGAGAAATACAAATATTTGGTAGAAAAAACACAGGAGGGGAAAAAAAAATGTCAAACTTTTACTTTTCATTTCCAATTTGAATTTTGGAGTACATTTATTAACCACTTTTGCCCACTGATGCATATCTTTATGAAGGCTGCAATGGCAGCAGTAATACATAGTCTTATGCTATAGCTGCCTATGAAGTTCAAGAAACAACTTAATGGGCAGAGAGGGGTTCAGAACTATGTACTGTGGTGTAGAAAAGGTGGCAACTCACTTTTCGTGATCCTAGGCAATCAACTCAGGGTCAGAGTGCCACAGAGTACTTCTGGTGAAATTACATCAATTAAATCAAATCCATTTCTTATTGTGCCAAAACAGGTATAACATCTTTGTGAGATACTTAACTTTTCTTAAGAGTGGTTCAAATGGGTTTGGATCTAAAATGAGCCCTAAAAGAGATGTAGTTGGGGTTCTTTTTTATGATGTGATCTAAGAACTGCTGAATTTTCTGAAAATACTTTTTACTGACTCTGTTGAGTTTTGATCAAAAAGTTGCAAGACTGACATGAGACTGATGTCTCCTGATTTTCTGGTACCTGTATTTGTTTGTATTCAGTGTGAGATAGCCAGGCTGTGAATCGATGGAGTGCTGTAGTTGTACATGGGAAAATAAAGGACACTTTTTGAAATGCTGAATTTGGTGGTAAATTTCACTGAAAGCTTTGGCTTTCACAAGGACTATCATGATTGTTTTATTACTTAGTGCCAGGTTTGCTATTCCCTTATCCCATTTGATCTTTATGAGACCAATATTACAAAAAATGCCATGCAGTCTATAGGGAATATATACAGCCTTGCATGTTCATTTAATGTTACTTACTTCAAGACCACTATGGATAAGGAGAAAGAAGAAGGCTTGGTGCCTGCATGTGCAAAAAGTAAAGGCAGACACAAGCTGTGTTAGGAGATTAAGGGCACACTTGGAATTAATTAGTTTCTGCATTGCTTTGAGAATTTTATATGCTGGGCTTGAGAGTGCTGCTGATGTCATCTGCCACGAAAGCACAGCTGGAGCGCAGTGTGAAGGTAGCAAGTCCCTGAGACAGAATCACAGTCCTGGCGTTTCAGACACGGTCACATGCAGTTTTCTGGCAACGGGTGCTGTCTTATAGACAAGGAAGTGGGTCTGGAAGCAGAGATGTAGATCCATCCCCATAGGTAGGCGGGATTCCTGACCAAAGGCAGAGTGGTCCTCAGAGCTGGTGTGGCACAGTCATGCGCTGGCTTCCACGCACTCAGTCAAGCCGTGGCCATTTGGGCCTGCCTGCATTTGCACACTGATCTTGGCATAAAAAATTATGAATAATTCTTGCATCAGAGTTATGGAGAAGTCTCCATACCTGAGCAGTATGGAGTGTTCCTCAAAAGCATATGGAGCAATAGGATGAGAGTAGCAAAAAGCAAGAAGGTGAGAAGTTACTGTCCCAGTTTAGGGACAGAATGGAAAGGCTTTGACTGAAATGATATCACTCCAAGTCCTGCATGTAGACTTGAATAACAGACTGGGAACTTGAGCTTCAAGTGATGGTCAAATCCCCACTTGGCATGTAAGTCCTATCCTCTCTGTTAGGGTAGATCCTAATCCAGGAGTGGAGAGAAATGCCTGCCTGAAATGAAGGCCCTATGTCCTCTGACTTTCCTGAGGTTTTCATGATTTAAAACTTAGAAAAAGAGAAAAAGGCACCAGTTTTATTTCAGGCAGAGCTCAGTGTAAATCAGAATTAATAGGCTCTACATTTATTCAGGAGTAAATTACAGCTGTAAGTGCAGAGCAATTCTCCACAGTGTTGCCTCACATCTTGTTGACAAGCATTACCTCCCTTTTGTTTTGACAGTCCGTTTCCTGGGTCCCTGTCTGTGAATCCTATCTTTGCAAGACTGGATTTCTTGCAACCCCAATGCAAAAGAGCTTTTGCCTAAGAGTCTGTCAAGAACATAGTGATTTTTTCAGATGTGGAGGCAATTTCCTTCAGCCCTTTCATCTTCTAAATCTTGGGCTAAGCAGTCTCCATAGTATAATGTAAAATGCAGTTAAATTCATGATATTGCAGATATCTTTACTCATATTGATGGAATTCAGCTTTTTCTTTCTCCATTCCTTTGTAAAAGAGCAGCATGTCATCTGCATTTACAGCTCAGTAAATGCAATGTAGTCTTTCAGTTGAAATTTGGCTGCACTGTGAATTGTTTTGCTCTCTTTCCTTTCCTGCCCTGCTGGAAATGAATCCCTCCCCAATCGTCTTGGGAATGGGGCGAAGAGTGGAGAGAGAGAAAAAAAAAACTGGCAAGGAAAGTGTTTATTCTAGATGAAGTGAAACAAGATGAAGTTAAACAAGGCAGTGTCACCTCTTCAGGGATAAGTTGACACTTGCGTCAATACTGGACTAGTGGAACAGCAGCTGAAGTGTAGGGAGCATAAGCCAGAAGCGTTCAGCAGTTTGGTGAGAAGGGAGCTGACTGCTGACCAAAGGTTTGGGCACAGGTCTGTGAAATGCACACATGCCCTCCTTGCACTAAATAGGGGGGACAGAGAGAAATACCCTGGTGTTTCACATAGACCGTGACTGACCCTTTGTTTGCATTTACTAGAGGTGGTGAAGCTGTGTTTGGATGTAGTAATGCACTCACTTCCCTCCCTCCCTGAGAACAGGGTAGAAATTACAGCTCCTACAAGGCATTTGACACAACTGCAAATGATGAGAGCACACCATTTGAAATGAAGCTGAGATACGCAAGGCTCCTCCTGAAACACAGCTTGATACTGCAGCTCAGAGCTGATTCATACGCGTCTCCTCCCCAGCACCACCATTAGGGCTGCAGGACAGCTCAGCAGGCAGTGGTAGACTGAGTCACCTTCTCCCCTGTGTTTCATAAAGCTTCCAGGGGAAGAAATTAAATCAGACCATGAATCCAGTGATATTTTATTAGGGTTTTGCTTTTGGAAAGTATGCTGTGGGTTTCTGTTAGGCTTGAAGTTTTTTCCACAAGCCATCTCAACAGCTTCCCTGCTGCCTACTTCCACCAGCCTGCTCATTGCAGACATCAGCTTGAATACATATTCTGCTACTGGATCAGGAAACATAAAGCTTCCAACAAAGATTTTAAACCTGCAGCAAAAGCCAAACCAGAAAGACAGAAGGACTGGCTTAATTAAGCTGAAGCAGTTTATAGTAATGTTAAGTGACACCAGTGAAGACTCATGAAGATTAACCACCCACATCCTAATTGCTTTGAAATTCGACATCCTCCCTGCAAGAGAATTCACCTCTGCAAGGGTTGATAGAAAGAAGTGTGAGGAGCCACAAAGAATGAAAGGCAGTCTGAGTTCCATTTTAAACAATAAAATGGGAAAAACCCGTGCCTTGTGCAAGGCAGGATACGATAATTAGCGGGAGATCCTTTAAGTTACATAAAGCCCAAAAAATACCATCTCAAACTTTCAGATGCAAAATCATGCTGCTTTCTTATGTTGACAGCACATTACATTCTTATCAGGATGAAAAGTATCATGTATGTAAAAAGCCATAATGCTGATTTAGAAGCTAAATAGTAGACTGTATCACAGCTCTTTGTTCTTTCAGCAGCTCTTTATGCTGGGACAATTTTCCGCACAGTGAATACTTTTTCTTGGATCATACACTCTTGTTCTGAGTAGGCTTTTGTGGGGGAATGGCACAACAAAAAAAGAAAGACAAAAGAGCAGAGTATAAGCAAGAGTCAAACACAAAGCTCAGTCTCAAAGAGCTGGGTTTTGCCCCTTCTCTCTTGTTTCGGGTATTCCAAGCAGCGAAGGGAGAATTAGAATCCTTAGAAGCACAGACTGTCCATCTTTTTTATTTAGGCATTCACAAAATATCTATATTGATTTAACACTGTTTACTTAAAAACACCCACCAAGCAACACTGACACAGGTTTCCATGTGGACTAAATCTACAAAAAGGAGGGAGGAAGAACAAAAGATGCAAATAATAGTTTTTAAATACATATACTACAGTACAAAATCCTTTAATGGTCAAAGAAGAGGGATCATCAGTGAGATCTTGAAAGGGACCGAGATTCTCACTTGAGTTGACTAGACTATGAAAACATGTTGGACCATACTATGCTTTCTTGTCCTTTGCTACATTTCTTCTTTGTAACAGCTTCATTCACTCATGTCAAACTTTATGTCAGTCACAACTGCATTTACAGTCTCATGGTTATTTATTCCTGAACATATTTACTTCCCTTTTTCCCAGAGCTCTCAAAAAACCACTGTCTTCCATTCGCAAGCAGAACAACATACTCACAAGCCAGTACAGCCATATAAAGATAATCATAACTTAGAAGAAATCTGGCAATCACTGGCAAGCTGTCCCCTGAATGCCAATCCAGCAAAAAAGGACAGCTACTTGTTTCTCTGACCGGTGTGTGACTGCCACACCACTTATCTAGGGCCAGAAGGAACAAATTTACACTGCACTACAGAATGTAAAAATGGTCCAGTGTGATGGGTTGCTCTTTATTCTTTACCCATAGTCTTAAGATCCTCACTGTATCTGTAAGAGTGCTTCAGACCCACAATTTCACAAGTATTTCAGTTCCTATATCAGTACCCAAAATAGCAGTTCAACAGGGGAAACTGTTCAGCTGTCAGAAAAGCAGAAAACAAGTGGCATCACCCATGTGTGTGTACAAGGAAATATTTTTCTTTCAGCAACCACATTTCCAGTTTGCTGTCACTGTGTGAGTGCCTCTGGGTTCACTTCCAGTAGAGGGCAGAAATCAATACGAGGTTTACCAAGCACAAATTTCATATCCTTAGGTTTTACCAGAGATATCAATAGAAGTGGCCCCAGACCAAGATTTTGCATACAAAGGAGATTTGAGAAAGTTCAGTGTTGTATATGGAACCAAATTCAATGTTCACTGCGTTAGCAATGTTCTAATGAAAAATTCTTCATCCAAACACCACCAGCCTTTGGGGATATTGCAGTCTCAGTCTGAACTTGATCCCTGTCATCCAAGTCTCTCTCAGCTGTACAGTTCCTTGTTTTCGGAGATGTGAAGAGCCATTATTTTTTAAAGCACATTGTATTTAATGTACTTTTAGGTTCTTAGACATAATGCCATTATATGGTCTGCACAGAATACTGTCCAATGCCACCTTTGAGGAATATGGTACTTGTAGCACCTAGATCATAGCAGGAGTCAGAAAACAAAGGAGGAATTATGTTTTGGGAAATAGTCTCTGTGTAAAGCAAGTGACAGAGGGGCACAAACATTTTTCATGCAAACATCAGCCAGAAAGCAAAGTTCCAATACATATTTGAGAAACTCCAGTTTGGGAATGAGTTGCATTTTGAAACCCGTCTTTTTCCTCTCCTTTTCCCATGAGATCTTTTTCCCATGTATCTTTGCTATCATCTCCTGCCTACTGATGGTGGCCCTGTCAGCCTTGCACCATAAAGATAAAAAAAAAACAGAGAAGGTGTTATTTCTACCTCTGAGAATTAGTGATGACCTCGGAGAGGACCAAGATCCTCATAAGGTTACAAATTCTCTCACCCTTTTCCCTGAAAAACATTTTTTCTATAATGTAGTTGAAAAATATGCAGAAAGGGTAACAAGTAACTTGTATCACCTCAAAAAGAATGAGTCTGTAAGTAAACTATATTCTTAAGGATTATCATAATTTCCTAAAAGTTCAGTTGTTGTCCTTAATATTGTGAGTAATCTGGAGTCCCTGTGGCCCTTGGTTTTGCCTCTTCTGTGACCTCAACTTTCAGGCTTCCTTTCACAAGAGCACTCTCTTGCTTAGTCTTGGCAAAATATGGGATGACAGGTGAACCTATGCATTTGCTTTGCAACTTTAATTTCATGAAAGTCCTAATGATATCTGTTTATCTGTAGTAATGTGGCTAATGAAAAAAATCGATAGCTGAATAATTTTAACAGCTGAGGGAAGAAAATGCCTTCAGACAGGAATAAAAACAAAACAAAATGAAAGAAAACAAACAAACAAACAAACAAAAAAAAACCCACAACACCAAAAAACTGTAATGTATATTACAATTTTTTTTTTAATATATACTGGATTCCTCAGATAAAATACAGAGGAAGTTGCAAGCATTCATGCCCTGAGAATGAGGACCACAGAAGCAACACTGGTAGAGAAACTGATAGCTAATGATAGAAACTGATAGACCTCAAGCTGTTGAGGTCTCAGATACACTAAACCACCTTTTGTGGTGCTGCAACATAGTTCTTTGTGTGGGAAGTCCAGAGTGGTCTTGTAATAACCCTAAGCAATTGCTTGGTCATACCTCATTTTGCAAATGAAAACCATTTTTGTTCTCTGGTGTCAGTAAGAAAATGAGATGGCAGGGGATTTAGCAGATGATGCTAGCACATTTGGAAACTTGAAATAGCTTATAAAGTCTGAGAAAATTTACAAATTTTACGGAATGGGGCTAAGGGAGGGAGTTGTATGACACTATACACCTTTATCTACTGCACTCAAAGCCTTCGTCCCCTCCCTTCTTTCCTCTTTTCCTTCCTTCCTCTCTTCCTCCCCCCTCCCTCCCTCCTTTCCTTCCTTCCTTCCTCCCATGTCTCTTGTGGTGACTGTTAATATACGAGGTTATATATGCTTAATATCCTGTGCATACTTACTTGCCTTGTTCACACCATGTGTAAACTGGTCTGTCCAAACGCCTGCTCCTCTTGCTTCTCTGTCCCCACTGATGTATTTTACCCATCCTTGGAGATTTCTTCTGAACACAGGACTGAGTCCATCACAGCCTCCACTCAAGTAGGACTGCCTAGCCACCTCTAGGAGTCTTCCAGAACAGGTTATTTACAGGAGAGCAGCCTTTGTTCCATGGTTGCAAGAGCAAGAAGAGAGAGTGCTTTCATTGTGACTGCCCACCTCCTACAGTCATAATGGTGAGCTTCTTATAGGGCTGGAGTGATCTTTAGTAGGGACAGGATTGATGACAGCAACCTCAAGATGTCTGAAATACCTCAGGGATCCTCTAATGGGATACAGTGATGCTTTTATCCTCATCTACTGGCTACAACAGGAAAGACACATGATTTTCATTTTAGCTAGCTTTCCACCATTTCAGAGAGATATTTACAAGAGTACAAACTGACAGAACAGCTCTGCAGAACAGCTCGTTGAAGTATCCCAGAGCATAAAAATATGCCAAATGCCACATTTTAGAACCTACCAAGTAACACCTGATGGAATATACGAAAACAACAACAGAAAAGTTTCATGCATAACACATGTGATTTCCTGGGTTTTTTTCCTGGCTGTGTGAATGCATTTGTGCCTCTCCACTGAATAGCCAATGGAAGATAACTGCTGGACTGTGCACCAGCAGGTTTTTATTTAAAAAAAACCCACATAAGTTCCTTTTCCTCTAATTATTTGTGGGATCCTATAACAGATATTTTATTTCATTTATTTGTTTGTTGGTTCCTTGGTGGGTTTAATTATATTTTTCTGTTTTAACAGGTGTTCTCATAGGGTTACTATGGAATTTGAGCGCCATTTGTTATACTGAAGGAGACAGATGAAATACCATTAACGTTTCATGTGGCCAGAGAAATTATAGGATCTGTTGAGGAAAGTGGCCCTACTATTATAAACCTGAAGGTTTCTGTGTACAGTAATGACAGAAGAGAAGCAGAAAGTAAAAGGAAGTAAAACAGTAGGATTAAGAGTAGGATCGCTTTTTGGAACAAATTAGGTTTACTGTAGAACAACTGCAGTGATGTGTTTGGAGCTCTAGAAAACCCCCAGGGATAGTTTGTCACTGGTATATCTTGTGGTGTCCAGAGCAGAAATGATACCATATGCTTTGTGAGTTAGTCCTGTTAGCCAGAAATAAGGCATGGAAGGGAAAGTGCCTAAGCCATATCAGACATTTTTAGGATTTTATTTAATTTTATTTTTTTAACTGGCTCTGTTTTGTCTACATAGCCAAAAGCTACAAAACCAACAAAGATCGCTTGTAAATAATGTGTTGAAAGCACTGGTCAGGTCCCTCACTATAGGGGTTTCCAGTTTTTCAGTCGTGGCTGTTACATCTCACTGTCTAAATATGGTATGGCTTGCTTTCTAGGGACTAAACATTCCCATGGAAAAAAAAATGAATTCTGGATGTTCCAAATCCAACACTGGAGGAACTCAGAGCTTCAGGGAGAAGAGGAGACTTCTCCAGTGTGAAAGATCACACTGGAACTGGAAAATATGAAATTTTGACCAGCCTTGCCAGCATACAGTTCTTTCTTTCTTTCCTCACGCCTATACCTGGCAAGAGTAAAAGAAATATCTATCAACCCTTTGATACTTTTTCAACAAAGTACCATCCCATCCCAGGCTTGGCCCCTGCAGCAAAACTTGACCTGGTGCTGTTGGTTACTGCGTTCTGCTGTGGAGGTCCTGAGTCTCCATATGCAGTACCTAGAGAATATAACCTGAAGACTGTACATGGGCAAGGTCCTCCCTTCCTTTGTGAACTTGTCAGGCAGGGCTCTCACCCTCCAACGCTCCCATTCTCACCTCTGCAGGAGGGGCAGTGGTACTGCTCCAGTACATGAGGGGTTGTGAGTCAGGTGACATTACAGGCATAGCAGCACTCAGGCCCTGTGGTGAGAGGTCATAGTGCTTCAGACAGGTCACCTGAGCTGAAAATCTTAGGGGAAATCTTGCCTTATAGAAACTGATAGGGATAAATACATCAGTGGCTGCAATTTACTTAGATACAAGCAGTGCCTAGTGTCATATCTGTACCTACGAAGCAGGGAACAAAACAGCAAAATACTCTTTAGTGCGTGATGTCACTTCTTAGCTCAGAGTTGTAACTCCATGGGAGATCACTGTGTGAGGTTTGGTTATGCTTTTGTTTTGTTTCAGTGTGGAGTTTGTGCATGTACATACTTGTGTTCCCAGGAATGCTGTGAATTGTACAGCAGATCTGGGGAGTCCCAGCCTACCTCCAGTAACCCCATTCAGCAAGCAACATGTAAGTATAGCAGTGGTACCAGAGGATTTGTTTCCTGGAAGTACTGAGTTACTTTTACTTCACATTTAGTGAGATTTACCTTCCCGGAGTCCTTCTGGAAAAGTCAACAGAATGTTAGGAGTTGTGTTAGCTTATCCTCTTCCAAAGGATTATTTGGCAAAGCATAGAACCAAGCAGGTAGTTGCCTCTCTGAGCAAAACAGTATTGAATATTGAACAGGAAGAGGTAACTGAGGTTAACTGAATACAGTTTTCTATTTGCCACGTTGGTAATGCTTCAGTCGAGATAATGTTGTATCTCGACAGTTATATTGCTTTGTTACCTGAACACCAACCACTGCTAAAAACCCCAAAGACAAATTCACTTCAAGTTTTCACCACTCAAAAGTGTTGGCTTTATCCATAGCAGTTCCATACAAAGGAGACCATGAAACGAAGGCACAATCATCAAGATATACAGAGAACACCTTTTGCAGTGTTCATGATCACTGGGTGCAAGGAGTTGAGCGCAGAACAGGGTCATGTCGCATTTAATGGGTAGATTGCCAGAGGAAAGCATTGGATAAAGAGCAGCAAAGTTATATGAAGAAGTTGCTTCCTCCATGCCTGGTCACAAAGCTGCAGGGCGTAGTACAACCATGATCCTTTCTGATGGCTATCCCTGGAAGTCACTCAAAGGAGTTCATTTGTCCGAGACAGGGGGCATCTAGATCTAGAAGACAGGGAACAAATAATTACTTGCACTGGCAAAAATCTCTCTTGTAACCATGTGAAAGTGACTCAAGACACAACACAACAGTGTAGTATCTCATAAGAGTGTAGGAAAATAAATTCATCAGATACTTAGTTGCTCAAGCAGTAGAAATGGAGTTGCAACAGGAATAACCATCACCCATGAGAACAATGCCATCAAAGTATGATAGGTCTGGGTAAAAGTAAGGGGGCAGCAGCAAATCCCAGTGCAGTTTTAGATATAGTAATGCCTGAAGATGTTAACAAGAACATTTATAAAATCTGCCTAAGGTATTATCTCCACAAGAGCAGTGTTTATGAATAAAACAGTATGTTTACAGCTTAGTGAGGTAAAAGCTATACAGTGAGAATCAGACTGCAATTGGATAATGGACCTCAGATGTACTGCATAAGGTTTCTTAGGGAGAAAATGAGAATTATTGTTCCACTGGATATGCAGATAGCACGCAGGAGGCTGATGCTTGGTGACAGAGGAGGAGTTTCCCAGCTACAATTGACCACAGAACAAAATTATGTTTGTGAGGATTACAACAAAACACAAAAATGGGGGTAAACACACATAGATCCTTCCTAGGGGAAAAAAAGGAGTAACAAATTAAGTGTTGCTATTTATGCTAACACAAATCAGTAACAGTGATTAGACAGGGGAAAACCTCCTCTCATCTGGAAAAATATTCCCCTGACCTCAGGCTCACTGCATGCTGAGCTTCTCACCAGCAGGTACACTGAGACCCCTGTTTCCTTTCAGAAAAAGAGAAAGATGAAACTATGAGTAGAATAGTCATCTTTCTTCATATTTAAAAGCTTCTAGGAGTTTAATTACTAAGAAGCATTTCCTTTTGTATATAAAATTATATTTCCTGGCTATTTTTTCAGTATTCAACAACTGTAATCATTCTGTTGTGTTACCCAATTATATTTTTCAGTAAAGATCTTTCAAAGTCAATTCTTTAGAAATTGATGATAGAGTATTTTTGGGACAAGGAAAATTGGGTTTATCAGTGAAATAATGAGGGCATCACTACTTAAGACATGGCTGGAATTAAGACTAGTTTGCAATTCATGAAGGTCATGGCTGTAGAGCAGCATAAATTGTGCCATTGCAAAGCAGATCTACATTAGGTTTATGAGAGCAAACACTAGATTTTGCAATGAAAAAATTAAAGCTTTTGTATCTCTGTCGACAAAACAAGCATAAATTTAGAAACAGAGTTCAGGAAGCAGCAACCAGTATGTCAGCCAGTAGACTTAATAGAATGAGATCTTAGTTTTTACAGTAATAAAATTAGGAACTAGAGTAGGAACTCCATTTGAATGGTTCAACATTAAGTTTATAGAAGAAGAGAGCTGCCAGATAAATGTAGTACAAAGCTGCATAATTTTAAGAAAGGAACTGCAGAAAATGAATCAAACTGTAAAGCAAATGAAAACATTTAAGGCAGAAAGAAAAAGGGGAAAAAAAAGAAAAATAAGAAAAAAAAATCTACAAGCAGCCAGGGAGCCTTTAAAAAATACTGTGCTAGAAGCCAAAGTAAATTGTGTACCACAGCTCAAAAAGAAAACAAAGCAAACCAACCAAACCCTTCATAGTTCACAGTCTGTAGGACTTTTGAAAAGGAAAACATAGCATTTAAAATATTAACAGAAAAGTTTTGAAAAAGGATTGGGGCAAATTCACAGATGAAAGGTCTGTCAGCAGCTCTACAAGGCATAGGTAAGTTCTCTCACTTTGATCTGTGGGTATTTAAAGAACAATGGCAGCAACGAATTCATGAATGAATGCCAGTCAGTGAATGGCAGCAGTATACTCAGGACAGCAGATTTCAGCTTCCAAGAGACAGAAACACAAATTCCATTAGGTATCACTGAGCCAAGTCTAATTCTTGGGTTAGTCCAGGTACATTAAAGAAGAATCAGAATAACAACAGTAAGGATGTCGTGGAATGGCAGAACCTTAGGTTGAGGGTTTGGGATGAGAGATAAAAGTCATCTGTAGAGAAGACTGTCAAACTCATTTGGTTGACTAGTCCTCAAACTACATTTAGAGTAAGTTGTTTCTTGGTATCGTATGCTTAAATCTGCATTTCCATTGGAGTTATAAAAAAATAAATAAGAAATTCTAAGGCCACAAAGGTTAAGCTGTGGCATCTTCCAGGATTGTGCATTTATGACTGAGAATGAGCTATTTGCCATGAGAGATCCAGGAAAGTAAAAACTCACAAAGTGGCAAAATTCTCTTTTTAAAAACACATCTGGGACATATGGATTACTTCCACGAATTACTCTGGAGCACCACATGGACAGACTGTGTACTCCCCATAAAGAACTCCCACACTACTTCTCTAGGACTTAAAGCAGTAATTTTAGAGTGTAGCCAGATGGATGGCAATGTCAGTCTCAACAAGGACAAAACTTGGTCTTAGTGAAGTATAACCTCAGTAGCTGAAAAAGCTACACAGCTTCCTAATGGAAAAAAATGTTGAAATTCCCAAAAGAGCTGGCTCTAGTATTTGCTTCATATTTCCTGAAGCTGTCTTCCTATTCCAAAGCAAACATGATTAAGATGGTTATGATGTGTATGCATGCAATTTGCAGAGAAAACTGTTCTTAGTTGCCTCTCTGCCAGTCTGTGACTTCAAAATGTTACCTTATTTTATATTTAGCTGAGACGTGGAAGCTCCATTGTACTGGGATTTACACACTCTCAACAACTCAGCAAACAATCACAGACTTTACCATGTGACACAGCGGTTTAAAAGCCTACTTTTTTTAACTCCTGAAGCCCATTTTTTTTTCTCGTGATTTCACTCCAACAAAAGCAAAAAATTTGACACCTTATCAACATCAGCATTGTGAAACTGACGCTTTCTATTTAACTAATGCCCTTATTAACCACAATGGAGTTTTTTCTCATTGTTTATTCTCCTCTTGACATGGGGAATGTGAATTGGATCTGCAGAGTAATTTTTTCTTTGTATTGAGGGAAAATTTTCATCTAGAGATTAGGATGGAGAGGCCGTATCTCCAATTTAATGCAGTTCCCCTAAAAGCTTGCATGTAGAATCCACTTGAGTCCAGACAAGTCCAAAGGGGGTTTGCTGTTGTAGGAACTACTTCTGTTGAAAAGGTTCATGCCATACATACAGGGCAAGAGAATTTGGATGGAATAGATTTTTATTTTCTGAAAAAAAGGCACCATTGTTTTTTCAAAAGCATCTCATGTGACTGGAACTCTGGCTATGAACTTTTAAGGCTAAATGGGAAGTAAAGGAGAGTCTAGAATGTATTAGTCATTAAGCCACTCAGTTGTGGATTGTGAGGATTGCTGATATTGTTATTTTCATACTAAAGGTTTTCTCAGCAGTCTTTCTCTGAGGCATTTTTTAGATAGAGGCTGCAATTGCATGCTCCTACCATTCCTCAGGTTCTGAAAGACTTTAAATTAATTTTGGAGGAAGAGGACTCAAGGAAGTAGAGGGATTTAGACTTCTAAGAGGAAGAAGAAACTAAATTCAGAAACCTCCCGTGCTGACATTCTAGAATTCTTGCAAGGTTTTCTTAATCTTCTGAATAACTTCAAGATGAGGATACAAAAATGGAGAAAGGAATTGTTTCCATTAGATAGAAGCAATTTGTGATTCCAGACAAATTAGTCTTTGAGAAAAGCCCAACAAGGAAGGATTTGTTTGCATCACCTTTATCCCAGTTTCACAAACTGAGATTCCATTAGGCATCTGGATGTTTTACTGCTTTTTTAAACTCAAATGTATTGAGGCTGCAGATTACATCAGGACATATATAAATTCTTGCTGAAGTCAGAGGGAAACTGCTGTATTCACCTGTTGTGCAATTTTTCCATATCTTGATGGAACTTTGCAGCAGCAGGATGCTAAATGGCACGAAAAGCATTTATGGAACATTTATGTGATCTGTTACACTCGTTATCTCTGACCTGCTCATAATTTGGTGCTGAAGGCATACAACTCACTCTTACTCATGATCCTTCCATGTGGCAAGAGTCTTCTCTGCCCTGTTTTATGTGCATGCATCTCTGAATTTCCCAGTAATTCAAAAATATTGTTGATCAGTTGCAAAATATTGGAACATTACAGTTCCTACAAGACATCTCATTCCTTTACAGAGGAATCTGAATTTGAAGATTATCCCAACCTTTCTTTTTTTCGAGTGTACCTTTACTCTGGAACATGAAAAACGTGTCACCTCCATTCCTCCCTGTTCTGTCCTTGGCTTGGACTTAGAGTCATGTTGGCATGTTTGGTGATAAAATTATTATTTTTCATTGGCTTTCATTCTAGCCAGCACTCAAGAGACACCCAGGGTAACTGAGAAGGAGCCATCTTCAGCTATTTTATGTATTTTGCTGCAGAATAGAAGTAGTGTACATAAGCCAACATTTTGTTACTTTGTTCATTAAATCAATCAGATTAATACCAAAGTGGCTGCATCATTGAGACAAACAGTATTCAGTGAAACACACTTCTAACTTTGTGCGTGAAAACAATTGGGCTTGTTTTCCTCTTCTCACTTCTGAGAATACTGAGACAATTTTGGCTAATACACATGTTCTTTAAAATACTACCGATTTTAGCTGATGAAAGGAAGAAAAAATGATGGCCTCTTTGCTGGAGGAAAATGACACACGTCATAAAGAAGGACATAAAACACTCCACTTGGTACCACACTTCTTCGTGCTAAAAAGTGACAGTTCTTCATGCTAACAAGTGACAGCTTTTTCCCAACCTTCTCAGTTTTTGATCAAGTATAGAAAATACTGCTAAGGCACTTGAGCAGTTTTCACATTTTTCCTGGTGTCCTGGAATCCTGTTTTAATTCAGTGGTGGTACAGAGTTTCCTTGCAAAACTGTGTTGTGCAGAAGCAGCTGAGGTCATGCCAGTACATTAGAAATAGTTCTGCATGCATGCAACAGGCAAAGCTTTGATCTTTGAGCTGAAGATTAAGGAAAAACCAGAAAGAATGGCTTGCTACTTCAAGCACGAGAAGAGCCCGAGACACAGAGTTATCCTGTGTACACATTATGTTCAGTGCAGGGTCATGAGTGGTGAATAGTGTGGACTCTTGTGGTGTTGTTTGCATGAAGGACAAGCAGAGGGTGTCTTTATATGCTTCAGCTTGCAAATTGAGATTTTTCCTTTAAGAAACTGGGTTTTGGAAGATACAAGGAGAGTCTGAACAATTCAGAGAATTTTCTGTTCTAAACAAGAGTTTCCTTCCACTACTGACTGAATAAATACAATGGCTAAATACAGCAATCCAACATCTTACGGTTCAAGGATTGGAAGGATTTAATTAACTTTTGGATAATCAGTTATACAACTGTAACGTATAAGTGATAATTAGCCTTAGTAAAAAGCAATGAAGCAAAGCAGAAAGAGTTTCCTTTCTTTCTCCTTCTGCTGCATAAGTTTCCGCAAAGTGAAAAAACCCAAGGTCAAGGAAACGTCTGTTACAAAACGTGCTCACCTTTCCTTGCAATACCATGTTTGTCTCACTAAACCCAATCTGTGCTTTATAGCTGGTGACAAGACTGGTTGCAATGGCAGCTCTGCCTGTTGCTTCAGCACAAGCAGACCTTTGAGTCCTAAGCTTGACCCTACTATTCCCTCAGGGTCTGCTGTCTGTATCAAAACAAGCTGACAGAGGAAAAGTATCCATCAAGCAGAACCACCTCCCCCTGAAGTCCACATGTTCACCACATGTTTTCCTGCTTCACCCTTTGAAGACTCTGCTGGGAGCATCTGTAAATGTTTCCTGTCCATATTGGAGGAGGCAGTGAATTCTCACATCCTTGAGTCAAACCCTGCAAACTCTGCAAGAATCTCAACCTGCTACTGACTTAGACCTCCGGTAGTATGCAGCACCAGCAGAAGGGCTGAGATAAATTTTCCCTAAAACTATGGAGCTTGTTACAAATGCTAGTGTGTTAAGGAGTTACCTAACCTGGTGTACTGAAGTGATCGCAAAATAAATATAGAAAGTTTACTATCACAACCCAAACCTGTTCCGTGAATTTACCAAAGAATTACTCAGAAATGACACCTTGTAAAAGGAATGGGAAAAGGAGTGGCAAAGGAAGTGCACCCAGGACAACAGTGCTCTGTAGCCTAACTGGCTAAAAGGCAGCGAAGGAGAGGCTGAAGAGCCACTGTGAAGCTATGGAAGCTCAGCTGCCAATGGTTTGAGGCAAAGAAATTGGGAGGTGTATTTATGAGATGGTGTTCCAGGAGAATCAGCAGACTCCTGCTGTTTCTGGTAGAGTAATGCAAACAACACACTCAACTAACAATAGCTGCAATTTAAGTCTTATTTGGGTCTAGTAATATTTTATAACCAGAAGATGAGTCTGTAATGTCAATAAGGAGGAGTTACAGGACTCTCTGCAGAGGTAGCAACCTAAAGTGGGCTGCTGCTGCAAGAGAAATACATCCAGCCAACTATCAGGTGCACAGAGAAGACGACAAGGAGTAACTTGCATGTGTTATTCTTGTGGTTGTCTGCCCCTTAGCTTTTCCCAGAGGCCTTTGAAAGCATTCAGGAACTTACCTCTGCAAATGTGCAGTGCAGACAACTTGAGTCTTCACAGGGATTCACAGCCTTCAAGGAACGACTAGATGTGTTGAGCACATAAAATGTGTGTGTGATCACAGGTCACAGCCATGGCATAACTGCCTCCAATCACTTGACCAGAAACATTGGAAATTTTAGGATGGTGTATATCATTTTGTGTATATCATTCTGAAGAACAATCTATTTGGAGTGCATGTACTCTTAAGCAGCCATGCAAACACAGGCTGTATGTATGGGCTGAGACCACTTGTATGAGGTTCGACAAGGCCAAGTGCTACGTCCTCCACTTGTGTCACAACAACTCCTGGCAGCCCTGTAGGCTGGGGGAAGAGTGGCTGTGAAGCTGCCTGGGGAAAAAGGACAGCAATGGTTTGTCCAGCAGGAGCAGGACAGTGACTGTCCCCCTGTGGCACTGGTGAGGCTGCATCTTGAGTCCTGGGTCCAGTTCTGGGCCCCTCACTACAGGAAGGACCTTGAGGTGCTGGAGTGTGTCCAGAGAAGGTCAACAAAGTTGGTTAACGGTTTGGAGAGTAAGTCATATTTACTCAGTATGCTCAATCTCAATCTCAGCTGCAGGAGCTGAGATTGCTTAGCCTGGAAAACAGGAGGCTCAGGAGTGACTTTATCGCTCTCTACAACTACCTGAAAGGAGGCTGTAGTGAGAGCAGGGTCAGTCTCACCTCCCAGGTAACAAGTGACAGGGAGAGAGGAAATGATCTCAAGTTGCACCAGGTTTAGATTAGATACTGTGGACGTTTCTTTTAAGTGGAGGGTTTAAAAGGTTTTAATGGAAAACATTGCCCAGGAAAGTGGTGGAGTCACCACCCAGAAATGTTCAAAAAATGTGTGGTTATGGCACTTGAGGACGTGGTTTAGTGGTGAAAATGGTGGTAGTGCTACATTGACAACTAGACTTGATGATCTTCCAGCCCTATGATTCTATAATTCCATAATCTAGCCTTTCTTTCTTTTTGACCACTCCTGAGAACTTGGACACCGTGACACATTGTGGTGACGAATTGTACCTAGGGACATTTGTGCTATCAAAACTATAGAAGCAGTGTCCAAACTTACACAGAATTTGTATTGTCAGTGCACACTGACACAGCCCATCCACTACAAATCCTAATATCAGTGAAAGGGAAACTCAGCCATTTATGAATAACAATAAGGCAAACTTCACTGGAACCAAAAGACACTCAATAGAAAGATTTCTTCAAGATATTTTGGGAGCTTTGAAAGCCTGTGATTCATTTTTCATATATCTACAATGGGCTTAGTGGATGTATCTGGTCTGTACAGGGCTGAGCCTATATCCTAACTGTTCCAAAAATTTTCCATTCACTGCTCCTTTTACCTCATGCACTTGCAGAAAACTTTCCTGATTAGATACAGTTCAAAACTCGTTTCCAGACACCATGGTTCTTTCGATCCCATTCTGGAGCATTTTAACACTAATCTTGTATTTTCAGTGTGCTGGAGGGATCTCTTTTCTTTCTCAGGCATTGCTGCCAAGCTCTGCCATGGTTTCTTTCAAGTTGCAGATGTCACACATCCTTAGCATTACTTCTAGGACTTTTTTGACTGCTGCTCTGTTGTTTTTCATCTTCTCAACTGCAGCTTGTATTGCTGACATTTCTATTGGAGTGATATTAATGATATCTTGGCTAAGTTCCCATATTTCATTGGATGTTTTATTAAGGTGGAACTAACACTGGAAGTCCTGTGTCTCTTAATTACTTTTTTTTGTCTTTTCTGGGTTGCTTTACCCAAATCTGAAGATGTTTATCATGTTTGTTTTCAACTGATCCTTTTTTCTTTTGCAGATTGTCACTGGGACAAGGCCCTGCATTTCCCTGCTTCACTGTAGTCTCTGCTTCAATCATTAGGTCTTCACTTACTTTTTTTTTGCATTGTTTTTCCTTGCTCTGTCTGCTTCTTTGGGCACTTTACTCCCCAGCCTGCAGATTTTCAGTGAGCTTTGCAAGAGTTTTCATTGTGTGTTTTTTTCTTTCCTGAGAAGTAGTCCACGTCTCTCAGCTTCTCCAGTTCTTGCTCACTGGAATGATATCCAGCTGTTCCACATGCAGCTTCATTTATGCTGTCCCTGGACAATGTAATTTATTCTTCCAGTATGCCTTTTCTCCTTTCTCTCAAGTCCATTCCTCAGTAAAGTAGGAGCTTCTTGCAACATTGTCTTTCTTTTCCAGTACATGCTTTATGTTACTGCATCTACTCTGTATTTTCCATGGTCTTTTCCTGTGGCCTTTAAAAGTACAGACCCTGTTTCTGAGAAAAAAGTTGCAGTCATAAGGAGGTGGTTAGCACAGCAGAGATCTGTGAGTACCTGCTATGTCACTGTACCAAACAGGTTAAGTTAGGGCCCTTTATGTTGTAGGAAGAAGAAGGTGTAACTTAGAATAAATCTGAATGTTGATACTGGAAGCATCTGATCAAGCATTTTCCATGGCTGTGTCCTGTGGAGACATTTTTGGACATTAATTTCAGACTACTCTGTGCATGTGCAACCCTCATGCAAACACACCTGGCTGGTGTATTACTCCCAGACCCTTCTAACTGTGTTTTTAAAGACCAAAAGGGGCAAGAGGATCTGACACTCAAGGGTTTTTTTCTGATTTTTCTTAGCTGCAATGTTAGCTCAGCTCCCTCTACTACGCAAAACTGCTTAAAATAAAATCATGTATTTCTGAGAACTGACTGTTCCTCTTATGACTGTAGGAACAAAAGTGCAACATGATCTTCTTCATCACAGAAATTATAATGCTTTCTGGCTGAAGGACAAAGTTCTGTTTCTGCTTAGTGGGACCTCCTGCCAATGTTATTTGTGCTGAGTAGTGTCTTGCTCAGCAGATTCTGCTCTTCAAACCAAAAGAGGAACCTCAGTATGAGGAAGGGCAAAAGGATTGGTCCCAGTGTTATATATTTATTACTAAAGCTTTTGCTTAAAGTGCTGGACAACGTTTGCAAACCTTTAAAAAAAACCCAAACAAACTAAAAAATCCAACAACAACAACAAAAACACTACGCCAGAAACCAGGGCATTAGGAATCTGTTCCATTAGGAACTCAGCAGGAAGGTGAAAAGTTTAAACAATTGAAAAACAGAGAAACAGACAGCAGTTGGAGATTGTGGTGCATGTGCATATGCCTATGTACAAAAATATTAATGGAATACATTGTCAAAAACATAATACCTCTAGTTCAGCCATATGTAAACAGGTACAGCTCCAGAGGAATAAACCAAACTTCACCCACTTAAACTGACTTCATCATCATGTGTTTCTGTACACAGAATCTAGGTTTGAGAAAGAAGGGATTTTATTTGCGCATGTTTTGATAAGTATCAAACATAAAATCTTTGGATTTATTTTTTTAAGGTATATTTTTATTGTTTTTTAATCAGAGTTGACCAAATTTTACACAAGTCCAGTTTTCTTCATTCTAGTACTTGGGAGCTCCAGAGTCGTGTTTTCAATTGCTAGCTCTGACAGCAATTACATGCAGAGCTTTGAGCAAATCACTAAATCCCTCATTTCTTAATAGAGAATATAACTCTTCCTTGTCTCATGCTGTCTGTATATCTTGCTTATTTAGAATGAAAGCTACAGAAAGTATGAATTGCTGTTTATATCTGGCACAGTACAGTCCTGATCCTCATGGGTGGAGCCTCAGGGTCAGGAGAGGTGGTACTGCAGTAGAAATAGTTTCCAGATCCACCAGTAAAGGACTAAGATGCACTGAAGGATAAGCAAGTTGAGCAAGAAACAAGCACTTTAGTAGCCCTGAGTCACAAGAGCTTTCATGCAATCTATCAGCATGATAGATTACTTCATCTTCAGCACAAGGCAAGTGCTACACAGTTTTAGATTAAAAAAAAGAGCAGAGATGTGTAATTGCCTCTTGGTGGGCTTGGGCTTGGTTGTTTGGGGTTTTTTTCTAATGTAGACATAAGCCTTTTAACACTGGTATGGCTTGGTTTTATTTATACATTTCTTAGTTGTAAAGGAAGGATGACTTTCCCACTCATGCTAATAATGATCCCTCTACCAAGGTCAGTAGTAGTTGCTTCTGTCAGAACACAGCTCGCAAAAAAACAAGGTGGTCTTGTCTGAAAACAGCCCTGAATAACTTATTACAGGAGATGTTCAGTAAGACAGAGATGTTTATCAGACTTAGCCCAGAAGTCTTTCACACAGAGTAAAGTGACTGGCATTTTAAAGTATATACAGATGAAGAGACAAAGGAGGTCAGTGAAGAAGAGACATGAATGAGAAGGAGTATGTGTTCTTTGACATGTACATTTCTGCTTCAAGCAGATGCCTCAGTCTTTGAATGCCAGCCTTTTTTGCCTGAAATGTTCAGATACATTAACAATGTGTTGATCAAATCTTAAAATGAAATTTAAAATCAGTCATACCTATAGGACAAAACATGTCTTTTATTGCTGGCAGGAGAGATGGGAGGTTCTTTTACAAATTTATGACATCACTGATGACTCTAGTCTTAAGAAAATTGAAAGAGAAATATGTTTGCTTTTAAAATGTTCATCTTTGGTGATGTATTCAGGTATAGCCAAATTTTTTTTCTAAAAAAAAAGTACAATTCATTTGTGCTTCTGCCTTACAGCTGTAGCGTATAGATGACTGGAGACAGCCACAGTCCTTGGACTAAACAGAAATTTTGTCTGTTCTCCAGATAATGTTTTTTGCAAGAGGAAACAATGAAACCCATGGGGTGATATTGAAGACAAATGGCATTTTATTATTATGTCATTATGCCAGACATTTGGTTTTGCCAAATTCAGTCTTCCTGTCTTTTTAATTAATCTCTGCTTTATAACCTTGGAACATTATACAGCCTTCCAAGATTTCTGCTCTGTGCCCAATTGTTTCACTCTGTGTGATTCAATCAAATGTGTCTCCTTGTCAGAGTTTTTCTGAATGGCAGCAGTCAAAGTGATGGTGTGGAGACAGAAGAGGTTTTCATAGCCAGGTTTGCATCACTGGTGTTGTCCCTGAGACCGAGCTATCCATGTCTCACGTGTTTTGTGGATAAGAGAAGGAGGAATGTTTAGACTTAGCCAGTTTTCAGATTTGCTGCAGTGTAGAAGAGCAGCTTTATGTGTCAGAACTATGCTTATCTGAGGGTTTCCTGGCTTTTTACAGTTCTGCCACCCGTAAGCCATCAAGTCTGCCATCGCACAGTGGTGGATGGAACTTTTACAGAGCAGCTCCAAGCTGTGACATGATCATTTAAAAATCCCAGCACAGGCTTCATTTTACTTTTGGAGATTGGCCTCCTTTTGTCACAGAGGCCCCTATTTCACCTCCATGTTCTGTGCCTCTGCACTGCACAAACTGTTTCTTGCATTGCTGAGAGTCAGGTATGACATTTCCACTGCCAGTTAGAAAAGTGAGGCAAGTCTCATGTCTGGGATGTCACCAAGGACCTCTAGTTCATGTCTGTGTTATTATGAAAGTGAAATTCTAGTTTACACAGAGCTGAAAGTGTGAAGCACAAGGCGAAACCAGGACAGTGACTGAATCAGTAGAGGTGGGTAGCAAGGCATATGATTACTATTAATGATATTCTATGCCAATGTACCTTTTATGTCATTTGAAACTCAAAGCCAGGAGTCACATGTTTCCAACAGCCAAAGATGTATGGGGTGGACATGTATCAACTGCATTTTTGTTATTATTTTTAAAGTATTATTTTTAAAGTATAGTACTTGAGGGTTCCACTCAAACTCGGTGTTTCACTCTGCTGGAGACTGTCAAAACCTAGACTCTGCCCCCAAAAGTTTACAATCCCTGCTGTTGCTTTGACCAAGTTTTGCATTAATGCACTTAAATGGAGCATTTGAAATGAGAATAAAAGGCATTATATTTTTTTTGACTGGAGCTATTAATTGCAGTTTTCAAGGCTCCTCACTACACCCCATACCCTGAGGGACTCTGTTCTCAGTTTCACTCTTCTTCAAACATGGCATGCTCCAGAAATCCTGGGAGCTGTTCTGGATTGCAGCAGGTGCCCAGCTCAGAGCTGGACCACAGAGCTGCACATCTTACTCCTCCTCCACTTCTCCTCCCTCCAGCCTGATTTCCACCACTCCATGTTGATGGGAGTTTCTAAGGATAGTGACTTCCTAGAAGACAGCTGCTTTTTTTATAGGTGACCATTTATTATCTGCTTGAAGATATTCCTCTTCCAGATAAAATCCTCGTGTTAGTAGAAGAGAAGTGGATTTATTGCTCCTGGTAGACCCTTGGAGGCAGAGTGGAAACTAGAATGGGATGGTACACAGAGAGGCATATTCTTATCATGCTGAGGATAAAGAAAGGAGCTCTTCCTGCTCTGCACAGGCAGTGTACTTACTCCAAGAGATATCTGCTGTTTCTTATACCCAGAGTATTTTGTACTTCCAGCAATGTAAAGCCAATAAATATTCAGCGTAACAAAGCCCAAGCTCCTGACTCAGTGGGAAGCAGAATATGGAAGTCCTGCTGCCTTTTATTCTTAGACTTCATGCCAGGGAGAACAGGTATTTGTTCTCCTGAATGAGCAGTGTGAGGAGGTTTGCAATTTGAGGAGCGGCACTACGTACAGTCCTTGCTTGACTGGCTGACCAAAAGAGCATCTGGAAACCAGTCATCCTGAGTCACAAGGAGTGCATTGCTCCAGGCTTCCCAGGGATACGCTAAAATACAAGGCAGTATTCCTATTTTGAAGATGAGGGATATTGGTTTTTTGCACTCCTTTCAAGTACTAATGGGAGTCACAGGTCAAGCTACTTAAGTGTGCAGACAGTGGTGTGGACCCCTACATATAAAGCCACTTAAGTTACATTACCCCCTTACTGGCACTGAGAACTTGATTTTAACTTCAACCATGGACTCATCATTGATTATACGATCTATTATTTTGTGGCAGTAACTTATTTCTGGAGTTTGCACAAGTTACACATGTTGATGTGTGAATGACTTCATGGTCTTCTTCTTGTTAGGTACTACGTCTCCTCAAATTGTAGTCTTTCACTTACTGCAGCAGGTAAAAGCTTAGCTGAATCCCACTAGGCACAAAGAACGGGTCACAGTTCAAAAGGCAAAAGAGAATAACAGGGTCCAGAAGAGTTTGGCTGAGAATATATCCTTTAATCAAACAAATTTAAAAGCTATTCTAGTAAAGTTTATAAAGGTGGAATATATAACATGATATTTGAAAGGCTTACTCAGAACATAATACAGATTGTAATTTAAAATGTAAAGACTATACACAATGCCAGTTCTCTCATAAATATATTTTAAATCATTTTGCACCAGGATTTTCCAGATTTCTCACGCAACAGGTTACTTCGTTTATTCAGTGCTTACAGGGCCACATAAACTCACCTCATCTGAGTTGCAAGAAGATTCAGTACCATTTACCCTTGTCTGGGAAGAACCAAGACTGAGGAGTGGATTTCACTTCACTCATCCAGCTGCTCATAGTCCTCAGACATGCCTTGAAAAAGAAAGGTAGATTCTTTGTATTCACTTAAAGGGAATCTTTCTTTCTTGTCCTTGCAATCTGGTGTTTTCAAACACATATTTTTTCATGTGTGTTAAAAAGTAAGATATACTGCTGAGATGATGGATCAGTGACCATGAAACCAGTGCCTCAAAATGTATCTGGAGGATTTTGTCTGAAAAGGAGTGGATCTCTGATCTTTTTCAGGCTATGAATCTTGTTCTGCAGAAGTCAGCTAAATGGAAAGAGGCACAGTGATATTGTTTCCAGTGATTCAAGTGTTGCTCCACCTGAGTCAGGAATCCTTTCTATGACAAAGAGATTGGGTCAAATCCCTGGCTTAAGAAGTTCTTCTCAGCTGGAACAAACCCATAACCTTCAACAGAAAACAGCCCAAACAGTGCAGATTGTAAAGCCTTTATGTTATGTATTTTAAGTATGTGGCCACAAATGTGTGCAATTTGGTGGTAAGGCTCCCAGTATAAAAGTTGAACAGCCTTGCACCCTGACCTACTTCTTCCTCTTCAACCTCAACATTTTGCAACTTTCATGAGAGTTTTTGCTGACAAGGGAAAAAATCAAACAGTTTCAATATATATGTGTAGGTGCTAAAGATCAAATTTCTGGTCAAGCAATTTAATAAAGTCAGTTTTTAACTCCACCTTCCTGTAGGACAAGCACTTCTGCAGTTCCCATTAACCTTCACAAGGCATATGGACCTACCTCAAAGAAAGAAAAAGTCTTTGTTTTCAGACTTCATGCACAGTTCATGAGCTAGAGACTGTATTTTGGCTCAGGATCTTCTGTGAATAGGTTCCAGAACAATTTGAAGAGATTTGTCTCAGGTGGTGCTTATTGTTTTCTTATTGCCTCTTATTGTTGCATCCATCTAATGATATATGACGTATGTTTCCCTTTATTAACTATACTACAAAATAATTTTTAAAATCATGTTTTTAAAAAATTACCATTATTCTTCAGATTTTAAGCTCAAGCACTCAATTGCAGGTTCATCTCTAATGCCTATGGAGAAAAAAAAATGCCTATTTTAAACATTCACTGTTAAATTTACAATTGTTAATTCAACCTGCAAACTAGTGAGTACCTTCCTCTCTTCTACTGTGTTGAATAGTAGTAGTGGACAAAACTATACAGCATGGCCTGTTTCTAATTACACTCTCATGTTTCCTCCTAATGAACAAAAAAATCTCTATTTCATGCATTGCCTGTTAACCTCTGAAAAGGTCAATGCCTTGTTCCTGTAGTGCAGGACACTTTTTTCCCTTCCATTTAACACAGTTATTACTTTCTGGAAGGCAGGATGTCTCTTGCTTAGACTCATGCAGAATCAGGCTGGCCCTTTTCATTCAACTTATGTATTTGAAGGCTCAGGGAAAAGTATTTAAGCCTGACCATGAGTGTAATAGCTGCCACAGACATTGCCTTGGCTACTTATCCTTTATGTGCAAAATTGATGACTGATAAAGCATGTTTTCCTTAGAAACATATACCTACCCTTGGCTTGAAGATCTTAAGCCATGGGAGAGCAAGGACTTGAATTCAAGTATTTCTAGTCCTGAACAATCTGATATCCATTACTTCCATCAACAAAACTATAGGAATCAGCAACATATATTCTTTTGCCTACCAGACAACTTCTTTCTGTCATGAGCTGAAAGCCTTAGTTTTGTGACAGAAAATTTCAGCCAATTTAATCTATTGCCAATATACAAGCTGCTAGTTACTGATTTTGTATTGAGAAATAAAACAGGTAAACATACATAAACATCTCAGATTTGCTCCTGAAACCTCTCCTCCTCCCTTTTTGCTGTCTTTACTGCACTCAGCACCTTCATAGATGTGCCTGGTGACACAGAGGACTTGGTTGATGCATTGTTGTTCCTTTACTTTTCTCATTTCTGATGTTTCTCTGTCTCAGCACCAGGTCCTCCACAGGCTGGTGTCCCCTCAGAGTATGCCCTCCTAGGCCTCCTCCCTGCCCTCACTGGGTGACTCTTTGTTCTATGCTGCCTGAGAGGGTCTTGAAAGCAAAAGTTAAATCCAAAATCTGATGGGGCCCCAGGTTTGTTTTATGGCATGGCTCAAAAGGCAGAGCTGGAGCTATTTTTTGTTTCTTTCGGTGCTGAGGGGGTCACCATCAGGGCAAGTGTGTCTTGAAAGTGTTACCATGGAAATTACCAGACCTCCCTCAGCACTTTGGACACCTTATTCCTACTTAAAGAAAGGAGAACTGGCCATCTAGAAATCTTGGAAAACTACAGTCAGAGCCAGCCAACTTCTGGCAGCTGCTCAATAAATCAGATGTGCCATCAGGGAAGGCGTGCTGATCTGTTAAAAAATATGGGGTTAGACTTTTATCAGGTTTAAAGTGGCTTTAGTTGATGAAGTCTAGGAGTCTGTCGCCGCACTGCAATGGCATTAAACAAATAGCTTTCTACTTGTTTTCCATCATAGCCCTTACCGTGCCTGCTCTGTGAACACAGCACAAAGGAACTAAGAGAACATTTGCAAACAAATGCGGTAAACTGCTTGTGGGTTTATAAACACAAGCAGTGATTCAACCCTAAATGGCAGCAAGGAGTAGCAGGCAATCAGGCCTTCAATTATTAACTAAAAAGGTTGGGCTGACCCCAAGGTTTTTCTCCATGCATGTGAGAGAGAGCAGGGGGATTTCACTGAGTGCACAGCATCAGCCTGATCGGAAAAGCAGTGCTGTGGCAGCCAGCCAGCAGAGCACTCCTAAGGGTGTGGCAACTGTGTTTCTGGTTTACATGGGCTTTGCTCCTGTGTAGCTGAGTAAAGAAAGCCTTGAGGTGTCTCTGTCATCCTGGCTTGCTCTCTCTGAATGGGGAACTGAATCCAAATTTACACATCTCTTTCTGTCTGAGGTGCCTCAGAGTATCCTCTCCCAATATTCCAGGCTTCCTCCAGCTTCCCTGTGTACCCAACACCTCTGGGGTGGGTGTTATATACCCTACAGTGTCTGTGGAACAAATATATATCACAATGAGATAGTGGTGTGAATCCTATCATGGATTGTCCTCACTACAGATCTCTCACTGTCTTTAATGTCCATGAGATATAATGCTGAAGTCCAGGAGGAACAAATCTCACAGAGCACCCCAGGAAAAACCTGTGTTCTTCTTAGAGAAATAGAGTGCCTAGAAACATGGACTGCCAACTCTATTACCTGGTATCCATGTCTCCTGCCTTCATGCTATGGAGGGTGGATATGAAAATCTTCCCCGCCACCTGATCTCTGCTTCTTTCTTAGTGTGACCCTGCCTCAAAAAGCTGTATCAGAGACAGCTAATCTCTACCAACACCAGCAAAGGTTTAGTGAAGCTAGGAGAAAAAGGAGCCCCCTGGAACAGAAGAAAGCAGACCTTGCCTCCAAGGCTCTTGTGAGCTGTCTGCATCCACATTCATTTACTTCCCTTTTCTTCCCTCCTGTTCTTTTGTTTTGTTTTGTTTTTACTTTATTTTTAGCTTTCCAAAATAGTGCAACCTCAAAAGAACAGAAATGGAAGTAAAATAAGAAATAAGAGACTTGGTGTCACTTTTGACACCAAAGATTGGAGTTTTTCAAAGCATCTCAGGGCACTTCAAAGACAGGTATATAGCAGAAGCCCAGGTCTGGTAGAAAGGGTTTGCTCACTGCTAATCAATATTTAGGATTTTATTTTCTTTTTTCTTTTTCCCTGTCCATAAGGTCTGTTCAGATGTGAATATCAGAGATAAGCCACAAAGGACAGAAATATGTTTGTCACCTAACTGCACTAGGTCTATTGTGACAAAAGATGTCTGCAGAGCCACAGTGAAGACACTGTCAGCGTTGGAGTCAAGTTTATGCAGGAGGTGTGTAAGCCAGAAAAATGAATCTGGCTGTGTAACATACACAAGAAGTGAATTCCTAGACTGTTCATTAATGAAGCCTGGAGACTGGGAAGATTATTGCAATAGGAATTATGTTTAATGAAGGAGGCATCTGCTCTGGAGGAGTAGTGTATGTCCTACTACCTGATATTGTTCCTGTATTTGCACATATCTGGAAGGAATTTCTCTCTATGTACACACAGCTATGATTTTCTTTTGCTCTAAATATTCATCACTGGATAACCCCATTGACTCTAACAGAGTGTCACCTGAACACCTGGAATGAATTTTCCTATGCCTTAGAAGAATATATTGTTCATGGATCCTGCATACATTATTTAAATGGAAAACTAAGAAAACACCATTAAATGTATTCATCAGCCTGACTTATAGAGGTGTTGCACAGCTGCAGATCCTATTTAAGGTCAGTGGAAAGTGGGGAGAGAGGCATCTCCTCTTTTGCATTCTGAGGAATTCTGAGGTTATTGAAGGTTTTTAATGGTGCAATCAAATCATTATAAGCAAAAAGCTACAAAATCAAATTCAGAACAATGAAAGCATCAGTTCATTAATGGAACAGTTCCAGCCATCTGGTATTCATATGTTCTGCACTGGGGCTGTTATTGTGCAGATATAAATGACCCAATCTTACCTTCCAGCAAGAGCTTTCATTAACTAAATATATCCAAATTTTTTGTTGTTCAGCTAATATTACAGGCCCTATCCCGTGTTTTGTAAGTAGCTTTTTTTTCAGTTTTGGGCAGCTAAATCTTCAGTCCCACAGTACTTCTTTGGGGATATGTGTATTTCCCGTCCCACTGTGGACACAGCACCTTCTGGGAAAAGTTTTAGTCACTTGTAGTGTTGAAGCTCTAGAAGAGAGAGAAGGGGCTAATTATTATTTCAGTAAAAATAACAACACTTAGACACTACTGAAAAATACTGTCTCCCGAAGGAAACACAATTCTAATGTAGAACTGAGTTTTTTACTTGCCATTATTTAATTTTTTCGAATGCTAGCTCCAGCAGTTTTTTTAAGACCACAGAATAACAGAATGGGTAAGATTGGAAAGAACCACAGCGAGTCATCTGGTCCAAAATCCCTGCTCTCACAGGATTATCCTACAGAACATGGTACAGAATTGTGTCCAGAGGGTTCTTGAATATTTCCAGTGAGGGAAACTCCCCAACCTCTCTGGGCAACCTGTTCCAGTGCTTGGTCACAGTAAAGCTCTTCCTCATATTCAGGTGCAATTTCCTGTGCATCAGTTTCTGCCCATTGCCTCTTGTTCTATTGCTTGGAACCACTGAAAAAAGCCTAGCTTCATTCTCCTGGCACCTTCCCTTCAGATATTTATACACATTGAAGAGATCCCCTCTCATTCATCAATGCTAAATAGGCCCAGCCCCTTCAGCATTTCCTCATAAGAGAGGTGTTCCAGTCCCTTAATCATCTGTGTTGTCCTCTGCTGGATCCACTCCAGGAGCTCCATGTAAGATCTGGCATTTAAACAGACCAAACTGATGTGCAAAGTTACATACTGTACAGAGGTATCCAACTGTTTCTGAGTAATTTTATTTTTTTAATCTTTTGAAGCAGTGTGGCATTCAATTTGTTGGTGGGAAAATATCATTTAGTTTCAGGTGAAAGGGAGGATAAATCATGGATTTTAGATGCTGTCTATTGACTAAGGATATCTGTTGGTGCAGGATTTTATATTCACTGGACCTCACCACCAGAACCACAAGGGTGGGTGCTGAAGCAGTACATCCAACAGCATCTGCTGCACTTGCTGAGGTAAAGCTTTCCCTTTTTGTCCCTGTGTCCTCGGGAGAAGGACGATTTCAGTCATTTCATGGCAGATCAGGACCTTATGCTTGATGAAGACTCAGAACAACATTCACCATCCAGTCTTTCCTTAACACCCTACAAACAAGTGTTGTTTCTAGACAACCTGGAAAACAAAATGCTGAATGAGTAACAGTGTCCAGGCAGCTACTTGGTCTTCTATGCATTTTTCATAAATGGACAGCTTCCCTGAAACAGAAGTGGTGACCCAGACACAGGCTCCAACTCCTTGGAGCTGAAGGACACATGGGAGTGTTCAACGCTGCCATCCCACGGGAGATACATGTCCCCAGCCTTCCCCCCACTGCCTTCCCTACATGGAACCTGCACCCATCCTCGTCCCTGTCCTCTCCACAAAACCATAGCTCCCCTCACTGTCTCACCCCTCTTACCACAGTGAAGATAGAACTGTCAGCTTCCTGGCCTCTTGTCTGGGAGCCTCCTGGCAGCCTTCTGCCCCCATGCCTACCCCCAGCAAGGACCATATGCTTCACACAGCCATCAGCTCTTGTTGATGCATCTGACACTACATGATTTGTAATACTATTGACAGTAACTCAGAGGTTTATGGTTCTATATGAGTCATTACTGGATTGGTCACTAGTGCACTGAACTCCCTTGCACCTCTGACAATAACTGCCTGAAGCATCTTACAAACCCTGGTCCAGCCATCTCAGGGCAACATGGATGGTACAAGTGCAAGGACAAACCCAAACCTTTCACACAGAGCTGATGCACTGGTCTCTTGGACAGATACTGCTCTCATTTCTGTCATTGGGCTCTTCTAAACAACCCGATCTGACCTAGATCTTGCCACAGAGACTACATTCCTAAACCTCAATATGCTCTGGCACCCATGGCCATCCATTTTTTCTTCAATCGTGGCCTTGCAGTCCTTCTGTTAGATGTCAAACTTTTCTGGGTTTGTATGACTAATATTTCAGACAGTCAATTGAAACTGTATGAATGCTGAGAATTAAATATAAATATATTAATGACTGCACACATTAAACACACTTATGATTTGAATCAATTCACTAAATTGAGCACATGGAACTTACGTGGTTTGTTCTGGAAGCAGACTTTTTTCCACGCTGAAGGATGTAAAAACTACTTCCCTATCTAATACGATTCAGTACATCTGTGTGTGATTACATAAACATGTCTCAGACCACAGAGCAGCACAGCCAGGTCTTGTAGCAGTTACATTCATTTAACTTTGTCAGACCATGTGATCTCCCCTGGACCTTTGGTATTTGCCTGTTTCTAAGATTTACTGCATATTCCCTATATTTTCTTATTTAGAGCAAGAGTAGTTCACTGAGAATTAATCACAGTACCCTTGAGTAAATGATAAGTCACTGTTTCAGGGCTGAGAAAGCATGCCTAAAGTCACTAACAGAAAACAAAAGAACTGAAAAAGCATTGCTGCTTTACCTTCTTCTGTTCACTGAAAGTTGACTCAGAAATATTTTCTTTAAAATATGTGTCATCATTTTACCTTCATATAATTCCATCTCATACACAAATCAGCCTTTCCTTGCTGTTTTCTTACTGTTTCCTTCTCGGGTCAGTAGCTAGAATTACTAAGGTCCTAAGCAGCAATTTCTGAGTAACCTTAAGGATGCTAAAAAGTGGCAATTTCCAATTTTCAGATGCAGTAGCTCTTACCATCAAGCATCTGCATACCTGCACTCTCCTCCTGAAGAACTTGCTTGAGGTTGTAGGTCTCACCACAGAGATGTAAGTCCTGTCAGATCACCCTTTGTCTGAAGCTTTGATGGCTAAGTTAATCTTGATACTTGCAGTGGTATCTGGGCAACTTGGCTGAGTTTCTGTCCCACAAAGATGAATGAAATCTGGTTTATAATGAAGCTACATAAGCAGTGTTTCCATAGCACTGGAGGAATCATTTTTGCATTCTGAAGACCTACTCTCTTTTCCATGGTTCATGTAAGTCATCCCATTTCTACCACCAGGGGAGGACACACGCAGTTTGAGCACACTATTTCAAGCCTGCAGTTGTCCAGTCTGGATGTAGCCTATGCATAGATGAAAAAATGTTAAGACCTGTCACCTTACTTAGTGTATGGATGCTAAACCAGGTATTGGAGCTTCTAACAGAACAGGCTTCTTGGTCACCTCTCGCAAACACTTGGTAGCTTGTTTTGAACAAGTAGAAGATAAAATCAAGCATTTTCCAAAATTAATGGCCTGATGAATACTTATAAGTCTTTCCAGCATGTTAAAGTGTAGTCTCAGTGCTAAATTAAGGTGCTGAGCACAAAAACAAGGTCTGATGTGGTGTGGGGTCAACAAAAAAAAAAAAAAAGCTTCCTAAAGAGAAAGAGCTCCTCACCAGCATGGCAGCAAAAGATTTGCTCATAGCAATGCCAAAAACCTTTCTAGTAACAATACCTGTGATGCAGCAGATATTGTCAGTAGCTATAGAAAACACTGTCATCACTGTGTTGACAGTACACAGGCAAAGATCTGATTTAAGGAGAACTGTCTCTGCCGCTTTCTGGTTCCTGGGAAACACAACGAGTACTTTAAGTGCGTTTGGTGTTTCATTATAGGTTTTGTGCTGCTGGAGGCATTGATGGCTTGTACAGCCGTAGGTACTCTCCCTAGAAATCTCTCTACAGGGGTTAGAAAAGCTTAGCCATTTCAGCCACTGAGCGTTAAGTGCTGTGCAGCATGCTGTCTTTTCACTTGATGCAAGTACATGCAAAGTGGCCTCTAGATGCTCCTGCAATCCAAAGAAATCAGACTATTTCACAGTAAAAACTGATGGAGGGTGGGGAAGAAGTAATTTGAATCTGGTTTTGTATGATAAAATATAAAAATGCATAAAAAATATAAAAAACCTCTTCTAAATCTGGAAAACTGTCTGTCGCACAACGCTCTCCGATTCCAACGATAAGGGTTTGGTGAACCTGCACATTGACTATTCCTATGACTGGGGCTCCTAAACGTTTCTTGCCGACATCGGCAAGGGATCCGAAACTTTCACAGGACGAGAAACGCGGCTGCTCCAGAAACACCTGCATGCGACCGCCACGCAGCCTCTCCCCGAAGCCCCACGGCCCTCTCCCAAGGCAGCCTCCGCGACGCTCGGGGTCTGCCGCGGAGAGTGGGTGGAGAGCGGGGACGCCTCCGCTCCTCCCGGCGCTGATCCCCCTGCCTTCGGCGCCGGGGGCCGGCTTCGGAGCGGGAGCGGAGTTCGGCGGGGCGGAGCGGGCACACCTGGGCCCCCGCCCGGCGAGGGAGCGCGGGCGGAGCGGGGGCGGAGGGAGCCCGTCCCTCCCCGTCCCGTCCCGTCCCGTCCTGCTCTGTCCCTCCCCGTCCCACCCCTCACCCCTCCCTTCTTCCCTCCCTCCGTCCGCCCGTCCGTGCGCGCCGGCGGCGGCGGCGCCGCGCTCCCTACACCGCGCAGCCCCCGCAGGTAAGCGCAGCGCGGCGGGCCCGGGGGGCGGAGCGGAGCGGAGCGGGGCGGGGGGTCCGCCGTCCCCGCCCGCGAAAAGGTTCCCGCTCCCCCATTCCCCGAGGGCTCCGCGCCCACGGAGCTCTCCCCCCTCCTCCTCTTCCTCCTCCTCCTCCTCCTCCTCCTCCTCTCGCTTTGGTTTTTTTTCTTTCGTGTTCCTGAGCCCAGTCCGACTCCTGCGGCGCGCAGCGGTGCGCGGGACGACGCGCCTTGGCTGGGGCCCCTCCAGCGACGGGCTCCTTCGGGATGGGCTCGAGTGAGCTGCTGGCGTCGGGTTAAGCTTCTATTGCTGCTGGACTAACGCCTCTGGGGTTGGCCTGGACTAAGTGATGGGCGCTTGTTTGATCAAGGGACGCTAACAGTACTTACTTAGAGTCTGTCCTGATTTATTCCCCCCTCTCCTCTGTGAAGTCTCTTTGGATTGATTTATACCGATTAAGGCAGTGGAAAAAGTCCTTGTTAAAAAATGGTTGCCACCTCTCTCTCCTGACTTCCTCAGTCCTTCCGACGAAGAGCCTGCTGAAGTCCAATGGGAGCCGTGTTGATGTGTCCATGGTGTTTACAAAGGTAAAGGACAGGGAGAAGATGAATGACAAGCACAAGGGTATGGAGTATTAGAGAAAGACGGAGAGGGTGGGGAGCAGGAGGGAAGCTAGAGGACAAAAGCCGTTAGCGAACTGAAGTGAGAAGACAGAGGTGGAACCAGAGGGACCAAGTTTCTTCCTCTATCTTCTTTCTCTATGTTCTTTTTAAATAGCTAGACAGTGGGAACCATCTCAAAAAGCTGCTTCCTGAAGAAGTATATGAAAAGTTTTTGTTATCAGAAAAATGTTGGAATGTTTAAATTTTATTTTCTTGTGGATTTCTCTCTGGAACAAGCTCACACCTTCATGATTTCAGTTGTCTATGAATAAGTTAAAAGCTGCTCATATCTCCTCTTTCTTCTTTTGTTTTCTCCTTATCCTTATTTGCTGTAGGTTTGGGTTGGTTTTTTAGTTGGTTTTTTTGGCTGTTGGGAGGGTTGTGGGTTTGGGAGGTTTTTTTGGAGTGGGGAGGTTTCTGTTGGTTTGGGGTTTTTTTTTTCAAGTTTCAAGATAGGATAACCTGGGGGAGCCTGTGTAGGCAAATTGTGTTCCCAAACTGTGGAGGAATCAGGGTAGCTGCAGTCCTTTTACCACTAAAAACTACTGCAACTCTTATCTTTTCAAAGAAAGTCTTTTTATGCTAAGTCAGATTTAGTGTGTGTACCATTTTGTCTAAAAGGAATCACTCTCAGGTCTGAGTTATGTTTCAGTTTGGCAGCCAGGGCTGTGTGCCATGCAGCCTGTTACTCTCGTGCAAGGATGGGGTGTACTGTAGCACTAAAATAATACTTCTGGTAATTTCAGCAGTGGACTGAAGCGATATTGTGTGAGCCCAGGCATAAGTGAAGCTTTGCCCTGCAGCTTGCTATTACTGGCTATAGGCGTGCTGCATGTTTCTCCTTAACTGATATGTGCTCTGACTTACAAAGCAACTTGATAGGCCTGTGTTTTACCATTGTTTTTTATTAAATATTAACCACACAAAATCAAATGCTGGATTGGAGCTGTCTTGCTCCAGAGTAGATTGACACTGTCTCATCCTGTGCAGTTGTACATGAACTGTGATTATTTTCCCTTTTGTGTGCAAATAACTAGGGAATAATTTAGGGATGTTGAGAAGCACTGTTTCATGATCAGTACGGTGTTGTCCTTATCACTCCTTAATATAGATTGCACTAGTTAGACTGTTGGCTGCTGTAAGCCTTGTTCTGAGAACTTAGCAGGAACAGTGCTGGTTGGAGAGAGGAAAACACTGGCTGGAGTCTGCTTTCTATTCCTCCATTCTTCAAAACAAATATTGAGGGTGGAAAGGTTAAAAAGCTTTTGAGACAAAACACATGGAAAATGCAAAATTAAAGTAATGCTACACTGCGTACGCGGCTTTAATATGTGAACTCCACATGTACCAGTCTTATCACTGTGTACAAAAATACTTATGGTTTTCATCAGTAATTCTATAAGATTGTAACTAAAATATAATTCCTTCTCTGCTTAAAAATGAGAGAAAAGAAAAATATCTGCAACTTGGTCTTGTACTGTCACACAGTGAAACTATGTGGGGAATCCAGGAGAGGGCTGAGGGTTGAGGAAAGTGTTTTTCTCTGGAGCAGAAACTTAGGTAGTACTTAAATGGGATTCACTTTTACATCACTGTGACGAGCCCTTAATAACACCTTAATGAATAGTTTGTGCTTTCTCAGTAGCCTCTCCATACTGAGCTTGCTTCTTCTGATGTTCAGAGGTTTAAGTCAAAAGGCAAGTATTTCTTCTGAGCAGCTTATTCCTTTGGAATACAACCCCCATATTCTCTTTGAGTACCCAGCAGTTTGAGCACTAACTCTTGGAGGTGAGCTGCCTCCTCCAGATGTCAGAAGAGCTGGCTTTGAGCACCTCTATGTGGTGACCTGCCAGCACTTGCTGAGCACTGTTGCTGTGCCAATTGCCGTGTATCTGGCTTTTTTATCATATGGACGCAAGAAAAAACTGAGTGCAGCTCTTTTGCCAACAGGGCTGGATGGGGAACTCTCTCACAGCCATTGCTTATAGTCTTGGTGATGCCCAAGGACATGTGGAAGAATTTGAGAGTGGTAGGAGGTTGTAATGTGAGGCAGTTGCCGTTTCCACTATCATTTGCCTCCCAAAATTGAAATTTGCTACGTTAGTTGGATTTCCTCCCTTTCAGAAAGAAAAGTGCATGCAATTTAAGAGACACGTAAATTCAGTCTAAATTCAGTTTAAATCCATCTAAATGGTGTATTTGAACAGCAGCTGCTACAAGTAATGCTAGGGGAAAAATGCATACAATTGTTTTACTGAAAGGAGGATAGAGCAATCAATATCAGCATCTTTAGTTTGTGGATTAGTTCTTTATATGTTATGCATTTCACTGCTTCATCTTTCACAATGGGTTTTATTAATTTTTTTTAGCAGTTTAGTAGTGGGGAAAAAAGGGAAACAAACTTTGAAGAAAGTAAACAATGTGGTTGTAAAAAAAAATAAACAAAAATGAAGGCATTATGAAAACACTCTTTTTTCCTTTTTTTTTTCTTTTCCATCTTCCTGTGTCCCCCTTTACAAAAGGTCCTCATTTGTGGCTTTAGGATTTTTGATAATTTGAAGGAAGAGAAATACATGATCATGAGGGACTTGAGCCAGCAGTGGCTTAAACTGGCATCCAGTGTGTGGTTTTGACTTTTCTTTCCCATTTGTCACAAGGTGTTACTGTAGAAAGGGGTTAGTCCTCAGTAGTGCCCCATTAGGGCTGATCTTACACATCTCGTGTTTTCCTCTCAGGTACTTTTCTTCATAGCTAACACAGAAGCTTAAGGTTTCATCCATGGCCTATAGATGTCAATGGTAAAATGTACATTGGCATATTTGGATCAGGTGCAAGGCTGATGTGTTGCTTTTGCAGAAATACAAAATTGTTTCCAGGGCAGAGGAAAGCTCTATCAAAGGAATAAGAGCTGCTGTTCTGCTTACATTTCAGGGAATTTAAGTTTTGGTTTTCTTCATTTATATTTCAAGCTTAGTTCCTTTAAAACAAGTAGAAGCATCGCCTGTATGTTCTTGCACCTTCATTGACACACTGAAACAAATGGCAGTGAACATCTGAACATCTGGTACCTTGTTTTGATTTCTATTGAAGGTAAATGAGATTTCTGCTAAGTACCTATGTTTGTGCATCCAAACCTCTCCTTCTCTCATCCATTGACTGCCTGACACTGTTCCCGTATTTCCAGACAGATTAACAGTACACTTGGCTTTCAAAATCTTGGTCATTGTTTGGCTGAAGGTTGCACTTTAGGATCAAATTTCATTTTTTAATGACTAGTATCTCTTGTTCTTGAAAACATAGTTTCTATTTGTGCAATGTCGAGCACCAGTAAGGAAAAGAGCCTATGTGCTGGTGCTGTTTTGGATAGTATATGTGTGTCCCAGTTCCACATGGCAACCCCATGATCATTGCGTTTCTCTAATGAGCTTTTGACAGAGACCTTTTGAGGTGGTAAAGGCACTATATTTCTATACAGAGGAGCAGTAGCCTTGCTTGGATCAGTGCAAAGTGTCCAAAATTTCCTGACAGGGACAACCTGCAGGAATTTGTTAAACATGTTTTTCTCAGTTCTTTATCTACATCCTAGTGGATCTGCCTCCTTCTTGACCCAAATCTTGTAGGCAGTTATGTTAGTGCACACAGGGAGGGGAGCACTGGCGCTCTTACCCCAGGGCAAAGAAGCATTTCTTCTTAAAAAGAAAGCAAATCTTCCCCCTCTGCTTTTGGCAGACAAAAACAGCCACAAACTTGTGTGGCTGCTGCGGTTGAAGGGGTGTGGGTAAGGCATACCTACCCTTGCCAGAAGCACAGCCGGAGAAGGGGAACCACATCCCTCCTCCTCTAGCTGCTTCCAGGATGAATAGCCCGGAAGGGTCCTGGGCTGGGGTGCGTGGAGAGTGTTCTGCTTTCCAAAAGCCTTGAAGATCGGTGCTGGTGCACTTTGGAGTGGATTAAGACCTGGCTGTCGTTCCTGCTTGGGAAATGGGAGGAAAGTGTTGTGCCTTGCTGTTTCCCACTCACATATTGCAATGTGGTCTCTGCCGAGATAGTGGTAAATAGCGTGGATCAGTGGCATGAGAAATGCCTTCAGTTGCAAAGGTGGGAAGGCTGGATCTCTTTTAGAAGGAAATGTATTTTGGGAGCACAGGTACTGTATTGGTGACAAATGTATATACACATTTGTACCAGCTGCATTATCTTTACTTTAGATTGTTGTAACTTGAGAGGTTGGAACTGCTTTGTTTTTTTGAGGGCGTTTTTTTGGCTTTCATGTGGCATACTCTAGATACAATTTAGAGGTGCTTTCCCTTTCTCTTGAAAAATACAAATGTGCCAAGTATGCAAACCCAATATTATCTTTCTGCTTTTGCTTCTGACTGTGACTAAGAGATGAACACCTCCTGAAGAGGATTGTTGGAGCTACTGTAGAAAATGCCAGTGAGTTTGATAGTCATATATGATGAATTTCAATTCTGTGTAAGCCTCATGCTGTTGTATTACAGACCATTTAGCCTTTTGTGTAGGAATTTACATGCCACAGTGACCTTCTGAGTAGGGTGAGTTTCAGAGGCACTCTATGCAATATATTGGTTCTTGTCTTCAGCTAGAAAATGTAGTGCATACAGCAGTGCTTGCAGGAGCAAGCAAAAAAACGTTGGATTGACATCAAAGGCAAGATCTTTCTGCACAAAATCCTGAAGCTTTCGAGTGGTAAAAGTCTGGCAAAGGAAATGCATGCTCTTTTTCATTGTAAGACCCTTTTCCCTCCCTCCCACCCTCTTTTTGGGATGTGTATGTCAAATACGAAATGGTGCTGGTACATTACTTCTATGGGAGCATTAATTTTTCTTAGACAGTCTTTGGCCACTTGTTGATGATTTTTTTCACCCTGGATGGAAAGATATATTTATAAGTAAAGCAGTATCACTTTATTGTGAAGAAGTTAGCTGCAGCTTAAATTATTGAAAAACAAAAAAGTTGGATGAGTATTAAATGCTTACTGCATAGAGAAATTTGTATCTTCTTTGAATAGGAAAGTGATTATTTAAGAGAAGTGGGCTTAACATAAGCTCCAACAAAGACATACTGGTATCTGAGCAGTCAAGGGAGATGCCAATAGGTCGCACCTATTTGTTAGGTGGTTATACTTTGGATTGTGTTTGCAGGAAAGGAGAAAGACTGATAAACTTTCAGGAGGAAATAGCTACGTAGCTTGCAAGTATGGCAAGTGTTGTTTTGTCTGGTGCAAAGAGGTTTTGATAAAGAGTCTGTAGCCACTGGATTTCGCTAAATGTTTAGTCACTGATAATGCAGTCTGCTTTTGACCTGTTGTGGTTGTCAGACCTGCAGGACAGTGTCCTGAAGCCTTGAGCTGCCACTGGTGACAGAGCGAGGGAACTGGGATGGCATTATGTAGCTGCAGTGTGTGAAGGGCGGTGTGCCTCCACGTTCCCTGCCCTAGCCAGGCTGTGGGTGTCCACAGCCAGGATGCTGGTGCAGAAGAAAGCCCGTGTTTGTTTGCTGCCCATTTCCAAATCAGCTTTGCTGGCACCAAGTGAGGTGGAAGGGCTGATCCTGGCCCTGGGGATGCCACCTGTGCAAGAGTCCCTGTCCCTTCAGCCCACGGACCAGAGGCCCAGCACGTGGTGAACACCTCCACTCTCCAGCTGCTTTGGGACAAGGAGAAGCAAATTGTCAAGCAGTGGCAGCAGCTGCAGCTCCTGGCCCTTGACTGGCTAGCTGGTGGCAGAAGACCTTAGTGGAGGGGTGTAGATTAGTACCTCAAGCCAGTGGCTCTGTCAGTAGAAGGTCACCTTGCCCCTTAAAGAAATTGCTTTGTACTGGGAGGAAATGTGGTATTCACTGTCATGGTCAAGACAGCATTTTTCTGGATCGCATGCCTGCATCAGGTGCTCACTGACGTTCTTGGTGGAATCTGTTTTCCTGTGGTTACTGTATTTTTTCCAGTCTCTTACTACAGCAGTGACCTCACTTCCTGGGTCCCAGAGGTTTCAAGGTTTTGTCTTTATGTTATTAACCACTTTCACAGTTACTTGTAACCGAACATGAAGTAGTAGCAAAGGCTGGTGGGTGTGTATGTGTGTTCCCTGTTTTATCTGGACACTTCTGAGCTCTTTCATTGACATTCCTGCTAGTAGAAGAAAATGTGAACTTTTTGTGCATAATTTAGTTGCTATTTCCATGCCTATTGTGACAGGTGTGTTTTCAGTGATTCCCTGTAGAGACTGGATCAGTAGTTTTACAAGATATTTATAGTTGTGAGATGAGTTGCAGTAGATAGGTGTTGCTTTCATGTAGTAGTGAAGCTGTAATGTGTGATGTAAAGGGGAAATTTGGCTACTTTGTCTCAGGTCATGCTCACAGGATTAAACTTTGTAGCACATTTCTATAATTGCTTTCTAGTTTTAAAGGTAGCAAACTAATTATTGAAGTACAAAAGCATTTGGGAAATTGGTAGGGAAATGTGAGATAGACCAGAATAGATTCAGATTAATAATGATAAACTTGTCAATTCCAAAGGAGTGTGAAGCATGGTATATTTTGTATTAATACTGTATTGCATGTCATTGACTATTGCACTTGGACAAATGAGTACACAGCTCTGCTGAAGTGTCTAATTGGCAAATTTTTGGTACAGGAGAATAACTTGAATGTTCCCTTTGTCCATGCTGAGAATGTCCCCAGGCATTCCTGTCTTGTTAGGACAAACTAGCCAAGGTAGTAAGACAATGTTGTCCTATATGCCACAGTAACACCCAACATGTACTAGGAGTCATATTTCATCATGACTAGGCTTCACGAACGAATATTTGGGAAGGGCTCTACCCACGTTTGTTACAGGCGCGTTGGTGGCTGAAAAGGCCAATACAAGATAGACACATCCGGTTGCAAAAGGCACAGCAGAAAGACTCCTTAGGTGGTAAATTCTACAAGGCACGATTCTTTCTGCGTTGTCTTTTCTCCTCGAGAGTGATCCTGCGTGCTTTGTCAAAGACATCAGCAGCGTTATAGATGGTGTGTCTCCAGACCTCCCAATTGGAGGCCAGAGTAGACCAGTTATGGTGATCAATATGGCCAAGGCTGAGATGTTGTTTCAGGGAGTCCTTGTATCTTTTCTTCGGGGCTCCTCTCTTGCAGCAGCCGGTGGCAAGTTCACCATAGACCATGATCTTAGGGAGGCGGTGGTCCTTCATCCTGGAGACGTGCCCTGCCCAGCACAGCTGTGTTCTCAGTAACATGGCCTCAATGCTTGTGACTGCTGCTTGTTCTAGAACAGATGTATTGGTCACATAATCTGACCAGTGGATGTTTAGGATTGTAACATTTAAGCATATGTTAGCCATCCACATAATCAATAGATTCAGTCAAGGAGCAAAGCCTTGGCCTTCAGTTTAAGAATTCACTGAGATGTTCAGTGGTTTCTATCCACATGTCTGCCTGTTTACCGATACACTCTTGCAGACACAAGTCCAGTGCTTCAACAGGTCACTTCTCCCTGTTCCTCTTGTCAAGGAAATGGGATTCACCAATTGTTTTCTTGAGATCTTGCAGTGGGGCAAACAAACAACTTCAGGAAAATGGATGTCTGGATAGGTACCCAACATTCAAGGAGTATTGTCCTGAATGTGACTTGTACTTGAAAGATACCATAATAAATGTCTTTCCTTTTCCTTTCTGCGCTCCCCAAAATGTGACAGACATGGAGAGCAATTCTGTGCAAATGAGCCAGGGTGCCTTTGACATGTCCTGAGCATGGTTTCTGCATGGGGCTCTGAGAGCTGTCCCAGTGTGGCTAACAACGCATCAGGATCATTTTGCTCCTCCTAAAGCTTTGGATGAAAGTACTGGAAACTTTACCACAAAGCAGTGTATTTCCCTGCACTGAAACTTTTTGTAAGCTAGAGAAGATTTTTCTGAATTAATCTGTTTGCTCCCCTAGTTTTTTAGCTTCGTGTTTATAGCACTTACAGTGCCCTATTTCAAATACCCAGTGCAAGTGGGACTGGAAGCTGACTGAAACTTCAGGGTATTACTGTGATCAAAACAATTCTGGTATTTAGTGAATAGACTTAAAATAGGTCTCTAGAATTATTGCAATTTTGCAAATAGTTGATAGAAATAGTATAGCTTAGTGCCTGGTTCTCCAAGAAGTACAGTGTATTTTCTGTTCCCTGCCATGGGTTGCTTAAGTTTCGCATGCAAAAGCATACTAAGAGGTTCAGCCTAAAGGAAAAAATTCAGGGGTAGATGTGCAAGCTGATGACAACCTGATGACAGGTGGGAATTACATGATTGTAGAACACATAAATGCCTTAAAACTAATATGCCTGAACAAACACCTCTGCTGTGATCCTGCATATTTCCGTCCTCAGCATCTCCTCCACAAAATTTCTTACAAACAGAAGCTGGTTGCCCAGATTTTAATGATAAAGTTGTTTGAGAGACTTGTTTACAGCTTTTTCAGTTCTTCTTTCTAAATTGTTCTTAGTATGCTATGAAGACTCTGTGAAGAGACCCTTAGTATAATTTTTGTGGGAAAACAGTCTCTTTTTCCTTCAGAAGAGTAGCACAGAACTGCAGGAAAGGCTTTGGCAATGAAGCTGCACCCTGCTCCTTTGTGTTTCATCATTGCCAGGCATGTGGAAAAGGAGGGAGAAAAAATGTTGACTTTCCTCAGAGCTACCAAGATAAGGTGACATTTCTTGGTTGGTCACAAATTCAAATGTGAAGCTGCTGTGCATCTGCCTCCCACAATTATGCAGAAGTCATTCTGTGCCCTGTATGTCCCTCTGACTGTTCCTCTTGTGGTTTGATTACCTTTTTCCCCTCAAGACCCTGCAAGTGGGGTCTCCTGCTGATATAAGTTGTATCTCCACTAGAGGGGGATGCCAGTAAACCTGTAATGGGAAACTTGGAGGATTTGATAAGTTTTAATGCTTTACTCTTCCTCCTGGCTGTCACTGTTGTCTGTTGGTTTAAGTGGAATATCCTTGAAAGAAGGCTGCTGCAGGACTCAAGGCAGCAGCTGACCAAGTAGTAGGCATTGGGTTTCTCCAAAACACTGTCAGTTCTGCCAGTCTGCTATTATGCATTTTTGTACAGAATCATAGAATGGTATGGGTTGGAAGGGACCTTAAGGATCATCTAGTTCCCAGCCCCTTGCCACAGACAAGAACACCTTCCACTAGACCAGGTTGCTCAAAGCACCATGCCACATAACCTTAAACAATTCCAGGTATGGGTCATCTACAGCTTCTCTGGGCAGCCTGTTCCAGTGCCTCACTACCCTCACGATACAGAATTTATTCCTATTATGTAATCTAAATGCACTCTTTTTCAGGGTCAATTACCCCTTGACCTGCCTCTACGTACCCTTCTACAAAGTCCTTTTCTATCTTTTTTAAACACCCTCTTTAGGTACTGGAAGGTGCTATAAGGTCTTCCCAGAGCCTTCGCTTCTTCAGGCTGAACAGCCCGAGCTCTCTCTGCCTGTCTTCACAGGAGAGGTGCTCCAGCCCTCTGTTCATTTCTGTAGCCCTCCTCTGGACTTACTCCAACGGTCTATACCTCTTATGTTGGGGGTTACAGAGCTGGGCGTAGTACTCTGGCTGGGATCTCCCAAGAGCAGAGTAGAAGGGAAGTATAAGGTCAGCAGACCTAAGAGAGGCTGCTCACTGGTGGGAGAGTGAAAATCAGACCCAGCATGCCTAAGTGGGCCTTGTCAGGGATGAGAGTAGCTGTGCATGGACCTCAAGCGTTGGTGTCATGGACACAGCTGGTGTGTGCAATTATGGGATGCCTAAAAAGTCTGTTTTGTATGTGGATTTCAGTACGTTCTCTTTTTGTAGCCTGGATCCCTTGAAGGTTTTCGTTTATTTGTGTGGTCACAAAGAAAGATCTTAGTGGTTCTCAAGTAATGCTTTATGGCTTATGCTTTTGTTACAAACTGTCTTAAGGAGGCTTTGAAGTGTGTGTATGTTTAATGTTTGTATCCATGCTAATGTGCACAAAGTTCCAAGGGGAGAGCTTGAGGCAAACTACTATTTAGTTTTGATTTTCCTTTTTTTCTTTAAGAATAATCCCAGTTGCACTTTTGTCCGATAGGACTGCTTTTTCTCCTTTCTTAACTCTTTAAAAGAGGTGCAAGAAACGTGTATCTGAAAAGTGGTGAGACAGACTAGATAGTGCTTGGACACTAAACTTTCTGTCATCATTTGTGTTAGAAGACAGTTTTCTTTTGATTTTGTTCTGGTTTTAGATCAACTGTATTCTGCCTCCTGGCTTTTTGTTTTCCCCATGAATTTGTGGCATCTTCCAAATATTCTGATTGAAATATTTGTTGTTTCTGTTCAGCATTGTATATGTTGAGAACTCAGTCAGGGAAGTTGAATAATCACTGAAGTATGGTGTGAATTTACAACAGCCTACTTAATTCATGTGACTTCTTGTACGCACTAAAAGCTAGTCTGCTAAACACAACTCAGAGTTAATCCAAGTCAATTCTTAAAGTGAATTAGTCAAGCTATGTGCTAATCCTCTGTGTTTACCTGCTTATTGAGATAGGCAGCAGCCTAAGTTGCTTTAAACTTCACTTGATAATTGAAAGGGGAAGGGTCAAAGGGAAGGTGATGAAGTCTTGATGTTTTCTTCATCTGTCTCCTTTCAGGGCATATTTCAGTACTGCTTTGCATTTATAAATCTTGAATTCATGGAATGATCAGCATGAGCTACCTGAGGCCAAAAGCCAGTACTCTGCTGCAGTTCTCTGCTAAGCATCCCTGACAGCTTCAACTATTTCCAGAATATTTCAGAGAGTGTGCTACTTCCTGATCATCCATACTAACTGTTCCACAAAATGTCCAACTGGTTGAGTTGAGATGCTGTAGGCAGTGGGGAATATGATGCAGACTGTGAGGAGCAGGAAGCCCTATCAACCTCTGCCAAGAAACTAGTAACCAGCCCTGATTTTACAGCATGGACACACACACACAGGAATTCTGTCTGTATTGTTCTGAGCACACCAGAGACTTGCATGATGGGCAAGAAGTAATTCCCTTTCATTTGTCAGCATTAGGATTTTTGTTATCTTGAGCTACTGGGTTTGCTCCCCCTCCATCATGACAAGATCAAAGGTAAGAACTTATTTCTGGGTCACTGCTGTCCATCAGATAAGTTTGTTTGTGGCCTTGGGAAAAAGCAGTGATGTGAGAATAGGGAATTTAAACCCTGTTGTTAAGATAATTCTTTCTTATTGTCAATTCTAAGTTCTTTCAAACTTCATTCAGGTTAACTATGCAAAATACAGCACTGCAGAAATTGCCCAGAGAACAGTCAGTTGAAACAATGCAGATGTTCCATAAATATTTCTGAAGAAGCATGACTGTTATTTCTGGTTTGAGGGGTTGATAAACAATTACTGTGTCTGCACTGGTGCTGGCCTGAACCATGTCAAGCTATTGCCTTATAGTCTTTAGTGTATTTTTGGCAGGAGTGGGGGGAATGGTTGGCAAATTTCTGTTTCAAATAAACTAAATTAAACTCCTGTTTGTGCACCATTGGTCATGGTGCATGTAGATATTGGGGTAGTACATTTGTAATTTGGGGTTTGGCAAGCTTAATTGTGGACCTCCTTGGCTTCAGCATTTCCAGATTATTGTATTTTGTGGTGGTTCATTCTGCCTGAAGATGAACATCTGCTTTATGGATGCTGGAGGAAGAAGGAAGTATTTGCTTTAGGGCTGGCCCCCCTCAATGCTGCTTAGAGAATTGTGACATTTTGTTATCATCCAGATGTTTTTCTTTAAATCTAGTGAATGCCTGCATACTACTGCTTTTCTGAGTTCTAAACAAAAGGTAGGGTTGAAAAATGGAGTCTGTGTTGCTGAGTTATGGAAATATTGTATCACTTTGTTATTTCTTCTTGGAAACAAATATTAAAAGTCTATTTGTAAGTTGTTGACAGACAAGTTCTTGTTGCTTTTCCTGCTGACAAGTAATAGCTGGAGAAAAGCATCCTGATACCTTACGTGGTGATTTATACCTTGATAGAATCATAATCATAGAATGGTTGGAAGAGACCTTCAAGCTTATTTAGTTCCAAGCCCCCTGCCATGGACAGAGACACCTTTTCCCTAGACCACGTTGCTCAGAGCTCCATCCAAACTAGCCTTAAACACTTCCAGGGATGGGGCACCCACAACTTCTCTGGGCAACCACCCTCACAGTAAAGAATTTCTTCCTGACATCTAATCTAAACCTGTGCTCTTTCAGTTTGAAGCCATTCCACTTTCTGTCACTACATGCTCTTGTAAAAAGTCCCTCTCCATCTTTCTTGTTGGTTCCCTTCAAGTACTGGAAGGCCTCAATTAAGTCACCCCAAAGCTTTTTCTTTTCCAGGCTGAACAATTCTCTTAACCTTTCCTCATAGGAGAGGTGCTCCATCCCACTAATCATTTTGGTGGCCCTCCTCTGGACTCGCTCCAGCAGGTCAATGTCCTTCCTGAGCTGGGAGCCCCAGAGCTGGATGCAATGCTGCAGGTGGGGTCTCACCAGAGTGGAGGGGCAGAATCACCTCAACCTGCTGGCCACACTGCTTTTGATGCAGCCCAGGATAGAATTGGCTTTCTGAACTGCAAATGCACATTGCCAGCTCATGTCCAGCCTCTCATCCATCAACACCCCCAAGTCCTTCTTGGCAGGGCTGCTCTTGATCTGTTCGTCCCCCAGCCTGTATTGATACCAGGGGTTGCCCTGACTTAGGTGCAGCACCTTGCGCTTGGTCTTTTTAAATCTTATGGGATTCCCATGGGCCCACTCCTTGAGCTTGTCAGGTCCCTCTGGATGACATCCCATCCTTCAGGTGTGTCAACTGCATGGCAGCTTGGTGTCATCAGTAAATTTGCTGAGGGTGCACTTGATCCCTTCGTCTATGTCATTAATGAAAATGAGACAAGAGGCTTTGCCCACTGTTGCCTTCTTTAATGATATTGATTAGTTAGCAAAATAGTGATGAGAATGTACTAGGAGTTAAATTCTGTCAACTACCACTGCAACACAATGCCTCTGTCTTGGCTTACTGTTGTGAAAAATGCTTCTTGCAATCCCAGTGTTCAGAATAATTTTAATGAGCAGCTTCTTACTCTCTCTCTTTTTTTCTTTTTCTCTTAAATACTGCAAGAGGACAAAAGCATGCACCATACTTGCTTCTTTTATGCACATAGGCATACACAATGCTGGCAACAGTTAATGATGCATTTTAAATTACAAGCTCTCTGTGGTGACTTTGGACTTTTCTGCCTTTTACTTAACTTCTTCAAATTTCATGTATGTCAGTAGAACAACAATTTTAAAAGAGTTTCAGAAACTGTTTTGAAATTACTTCTTTTAGAAGTATTTGGTACTACAGAAGTCAGTACCACAGAAGTGTGTATTTTAAATACATAGCCATATGACAGCAGCTTCATTGTGGTCATGGTATGAGAGATCATCCACTTTGTAGTAATTTGTTTACATAAGCCTTAGCAGATTGGCATTATTTTCCAGCACTTGGTGTCTAGCTGTATTTTTCCTTTTTAATTTCTGGTAATTCTTTCTTAAAGTTCAAAGCAGTGACATAATGTTGAAATTACATGATTGCATGAGCTATTACTCTGGAGTCTTCCTGGTTCATGTTGCTTTTATTTGAAATGGGGAAATTAGAAATTCATTTTCAGGAATATGTTGTTGTTCCTGTACTCGCCAATTGAAAAATCACAGTGGACCTGCTGCTGCAGTTGTTTTTTGAAGATGGTGCTATGGTTAGCAGAGATGTTTTAAAGCAATTTTTTGTGTCTATATGGTTTGGTTATTTTCCACTGACCTGACCTTTCTGTTGAAGAAGCTCCTAATACATCTGAAGAGACACACATCTACCAGCCAGCATCTCTTGCATTAAGGCAGATGCTCACTCTTTCCCCTAGTTAGAGTGGGAAGAGGTTCTCCAGCCTTAATGAGTGGCAAAGGAATTATCATCTCTAAGCAATTCTTAATAGACAAACATTAATGGAAGTCATTAGGAGGTAATGGTAGATAATAACTGAAATAAGTCTAGAGGTGCCAAATAGTAACAGGAAGGCAACCTGATGTGTTGGCTTTAAAGAGTGAACTGCAGGAAAATTGAGATACTGAAGAAGCCATGCAGAATTTTTTTAAGTTTCCAAACAACGCTCAGAAGCAGCTTTTCGGAGAAGTAGAAGGCTTCAAAAGATGAGGTATCATTCTGCATTTAAAAAACAGCAAGAAAATGCTCCCCAAGAGATGGGTGTGGAATAGACACAATATGGAAATAATCAGGAAATGAGGTTGAGCAAGTGAGAGAATTGCACTGGATGGTGCAAACTGACCTAAGTCAGGGAAGTACAGAAAGGATTCTTAAAAAGGATGACTACATAAAATAAATTGAAGTTTTGTCTGATGGAAAATAAGATTTCAAGTGCCTCAATGTGGATTAGAGAAAAAGTATGCTGTGTTTAACAGGGGAAAGGAGCATGATTCAGTTGTGGAGAGCACAGTGGTGACATTTCTGGCAAAAAAAGTGGAGATATGAATAGAAAATTACGTGTGTGTCTCTTTTTTTCTTTGTTTCGATAAATTTCATTTTATCAGTATGCAAAGAAACCTGTTGTGCTGCTGCATCCCTTGTGGGGGATGCTGCTGATGTAAGTCCAATTTATATCATAATTGACGTGACTTAGACTGAGTGTGTTCATGATTTCACATGTTACAATGCTAAATACTATGGGTTTGTCCTTTCAAAATATGTCTACTGTCTATCAGTAGTAAAATTTGGCATCTTTCTCTCCCCCTAAAAAAACCCAAAACAACAAGATACACAACTCCAAGACAAAAACAATTCCTGAAAGAATGAACAGCTTGTAATTTTGGGATAGTCTACTCACTAAAGATCATTAGTGGTGGTCACAGTTGAACATCTGAAGGTCCCTTCTGGGGCTGAACATCGGAGCAGGTAAAGGAGAACAGCAGACATGCGTAGGTCAGTTACAGGCTCTTCGACTGTCTGCCCTGTGGTGGTACCCAGAGCATGCCTGTGGTCAGTCTGCTTTTGTCATCCTCAGAAGGGGTCTGAGACATGGTGACAAGCAAATTAGAGTGGCACATGGAAAAGATTTCCCTACAAGATAAATGCTACAGGATATTATACTACCTACTGATTTTTTTCTTTTCTTTCCTTGAAAATCTCTGAAGAGAGGTGTTGTTTTGGTTTTTTTTATATGTTCAGATTGATCTTTCACTTTATCTGGGGGTGTGGGCAGGGGCTCTAACCTTGCCCTGTTGGGATGACTGGGAAGATATCACTGCTGACAGAAGATGATTTCTCTGAGGAAGTGCAACTGCACAGCAATACTATTTTATTTTTGTACATTAGTTCATGGTAAATGATTAAGGTGATAAAATGTCTCCCTAATCTCAGAGTGAGGAAGGGGGACAGTTTCACACAACGCTGCCTCTGAAGAGTTCATGAAACTATTTAGCTTGGGTAAAGAAGCTCCATCTGACACTTCTTTGCTGAACATTTTGCAGGCTATATTCTGTCAAGGAAAGCTTTAGCAGCAGTCTTGTACTACTCATAGTATTAATTATTGAGGCTGGAACAATCATCTTTCCCAGATTAGCCACAAAGCTCCTATTCAAAGAGGTTTGACTGATGTAATTTTTTTTTTTTTTTTTGAAGCACAGGCTACATTGTGAATGCAAACGACATAGATTTGAGATCCTCTGTTGACCATTGTATCGTGGAAGAGTCCTACTGAATTCAAAGGCAGTTTTTAATAATATATAGAAATAGATTTCTCTCTAGCCTCGGATCATTGCTGAAAGGTTCATCTTTTTTTCCTTACAGAAGATAGACTAACAGCTGTATTACGCTCCTGAAAGTGGAAACTATAAGTCTCTTTTAGCTTCAGGAAGCTCCAGACTTCTGTGGAGCAGCTTTTAAAAACTCTTTGAGGTGTACAGATGTGAGTTGATGGAAGGCAGATGGGAAAGTATGAAAGATGAGTTCCTTTCCTCTTCTTTGGGGGCTTTGGTTTTTGTTTGGTTTTGTTTGTTTGTTTGTTTTGGGTTTTTTTTTTGCATTAGTAATATACTTTGGGACTTCTACATTTTAATTTGATCTTTCCTTATTCCAGATTTTTTATTTTTTTGTAATATGCTTTTTGGGAGCCTGGGCAAGTTGAGGATAAATTTTCTAAGGTGGTGTTTGTCATTTTGTTTTGATTTGGCTTAAATAAAAGCTGAGCACTCTGGCCAGCTGTTGCTGTTTCAGTAAAGCAGTTTGCAAGCTGATACACAGCTAAACATGCTGCTATCTTGCTTTTGATGCTGTTAGTGGCTAAAGAGTTGGTTGCACTATATATTATTCCCAATGTATGCTTTGGCTGACAACTTGCAATCAAAGCAGGCATCATACAAATGTAGAAGTAGGTCTATTACTTATGTGGAATCATTGCAGTAATAAAATCTTTGAGTCTATTGTACATCTTTGTGGCACTGAATAATTTCCAAGACAATTGTTTAGGGCGCTGGTGCTCTGAAGGGTCAGCAGTAGTAGACAGTACCTGTTTTGACATGTTCAGTGGCTGAGTTTGATCTGAACTTGGGAAAGTTTTTTTGTCCTTCTGCTTTTTGAGTTGTGAAAGTCATGAGTGCTCAGACTGTTACAAACAAATAAAACAAAGAAAAAAAGGCCCACAAAACACACAAAAACCTCAAACAAACAAACACACACACACACCAAAAAAAAAAAAAAAAAAAAGCCAGAAAACAGATGATGTGTTCAGGATAAAAAGAGGATATTTTTCAACAGCCTGTAGAGGGGAATGCCATTCATGTAGTCTAGTCTGTTCTTTTATCCTGCTCTCCCCAGAGATTTTGAGGTGGGTCAGGCAGCACACTGGAGATCAAATGGCAGGTAATGATGTCACTTGCTGTCCAGTGGCCTGGCTGGGGGCTGTTCTCCTGCTCTCTCTCAGTGCCTATGCAGAAGGCTGTCTCAGCCTGTCTCGCTGATAACCCTTTTGTGAGCCTTCCCCATCGCACAGGACATCCTGTAAATGCAGCTCTGCCAGTGCTTCTGCAGCTCCACTACAAAATCTCATTGTGCTACCGTACAGCCAAACAGTGATGGCAGGAGAGAGTGCTTAGTACCAACTGATTCTGGGTTTTGGGCCAACCAACTCAACTGCCCATTGTAGTTGCCAGTTTATTTACTATTAAGTCATTTTTTGGTGACAGTGAAACATTTAAAACTGCGTTATCCTTTTCGCAAGTCTCTCTCACTTTCTCCTCCCTCCTTTCTAAGCCATAATGATATTTTGTTTTGCTGGTTTCTTTATTGTTCATCTATTGTGTCAGGCTGGAAAATGATCCTTTTTTATTTTAATAATTGCTCTGGAAATGTTTGTGCTCTAACAGTGCAGTACTTCACCAAAAGTGGACGTTATGAGAGCAGAAATGGCATGGATAGAAATTGATGCTATTGGATTAGCCTACTCTGTCTGTGAAAGAAAAGTCCTGATCTCTTAAACAGTATCTGCAAAGAATTGACATTTTATGTCAAAGTGAACTAGCCATTGATTACTGCAAAGAAATGCCTAGATAATTTCTCCCCAGGGACAGGAATTTGATGCAAAAATGTTTCTGGATAAGGTTTGATTTCCAGTTGAGATTTGGGCACATATGTGTGCTGTGTTTTGGGGATAACGTATTATTTATATAAGGACTTTTTACTCTGAGTAGTTCTTTCCTGTCTTGGTGCATACAAAAAATCTTTTGCCTCTGTATAGTGTGCTAGCCTAACAGTGACAATGAAAAATTCATCTTGTTTCCTATGAGGATGTCAGTTTCTTCTGCAGATGTGAATGAGTAGCTCAGTTTCATTGCACCTTCAGTCTGTCCTTGATCTTCATTCTTGAACAGAAAAATCTGTTCATTTTCTTAGGGCTGATTGTAACTTTTGCAATATTCACTCTTGCTAGTGCCTCTGGTGGTCTAGTGGTTAGGGTGCAGGACTCTCACCGCTGCGACCCGGGTTCGATTCCCGGCCCCCCGGGCAGATGGAGCTCGTCAGCCCTGTGAGGCAATCCATCTAAGAGAAGGTCACTCTAAACAAACCTACGTTCTGAGACCCTCACTGCCACTGTCCGAGTTTACTCGGCCCCGGCAGATGAACCTCAGGATTAAAGGGTGGGCTCAGTTCAGCGCACGCTGTGTCTCACCTAAAAAATCCACTGCGCAGGCTCGAAGGGTTAATGACCTTTCCCAAATCTTCGCTCGCGAAGACTGGCCATTATAGTGTGAAAGGGCAGAGACCTCAAGTATGTTTTACTCTGCGTTTTGTTTTTGGTTTTGGTTTGGTTTTATTTCAATATTTGTAAGGTAGAGATTTCCTATTGTTGTGTCTGAACCATTTCATATGTTAGCAATTTCCACTCTGCTTTTTTAGACAGTGAAGTTTTAGACTCAAGAAATGTCTGGCTTTACTGGCAGTAGCTGTTTTCAGGGGGGTGTGATGATACAGCCAGCACAGGAAACACTGAGCTTGTCGCTTGTTTTTGGCACTCCCCTTCCAGACTTCCACAACCCCTCAGTAAAACCTCGCAAATCCATTTTCCCAGTGAATTTATTCATTCTTATGAAGAGCTTCCAAGTGGGCGAGAAGCTATAGCTCTGTAGTTCTTAAGCTTTACTCAGCTAAAACACATTTAATAGCTTAAGGTCATACAGTATCACCACCAGAGATATGTAATCCAGAAACTTGAAGTCTGTGAAGTCAAGCCAAAGTGGTACCAAAAGGTACTCTGGTAGCTGTACAGGAAAGCAAAACTGGAAGAAGGCAACAGTGCAGGACACCTGGTACTGTCTGACCCAGGAGACAGCCAGAGCTTGTGAAAACTCAATTGCCTTTCACTACCAGAACCTTAATGTAGCAGAGGCACTGCATATTTGTGGACCCAGATGAGATACTCAGTGATACAGAAGTTGTTGGCATTGCTGTATCAGTAAACTTGTAGATCACAGTGTACTGTGCAAAAAACCAGGGAGGAATAAGGGTAACAATTTTTGTCACTGGATTTGTAATGGATTTTCCGAAAGCAGTTCCTTCAAGATGATGTTTTTGTGATACACAAAAATTTCTCCTAAGTACTCCAAGTAATGACAAAACTGCATGGTTCCTCTTTTCTGTGGTATCAGACAGCTGATCGACAAGGCATGATGCTTAATCATGGAATTTCAGAGAACAGTATGTTTTATAGTCAGGATGTGTTGCTTCACAGAGGACAAGAAAATTTATAATTTTCATTTTACAAATTTTAGATACTGACCTAACATGTTTCCCTGGTTTGCAGTTCTCTGGATGTATTCAGTGCCTATCAAGAGAAGGTACCACATAGAGTATTTGCCTACACCACCTGTAGCTCCGGTGGTTAGGAATGATATGTGTGAATCTGCTTCCAAATTTGTGTATTTTTTTTCAACGCTTTGTAGTGCAGCAAGCAATCAAAATCTCATTAGTAAGAAGCAAGTCTTGAGCTTTTGTGTTTCAGACTTTCTGTTTAAAAAGACATTTCATTTTGTGTCGTAATGTCTTTTAGCGAAGTTCATTTGAGGATCCTGTTCCCTTTATTTGCAGATCTTGAAAACACAGGCCTGCACCCTGAACTCACACGGGTATTAAGTTAAGAGCCACCTTTGTTTTCTTGTGCTTGTTTTAGCACTGCTGTGAAAGCATAGTTCCCTCTGTACTTTATTATTGCTGAAGAGGAGGCGGCAGGTTGGGAGTGGGGGGACAGTCCTTTTGTACAGTACAACCTGTTTTCAGCTGGGATGAGCTTTTATAAGCCTAACCATTGGCAGAAAGTCTTTATCATTGTGAACATCATGCTTGGGAGGTAGAGAAGCAAGAACTGTCCTTTTCCTAGCCAAATTGAGGGATCAGTGAAATACAAGTAATGAAAATACAGATAGGTGTAGAAGGGGACACATGAAATGGCCATGGGCTTAGGAATTTTTTACTAATGTTTGTTTTCTATTTCTTGGAGAACTGATGAAAAATGACTGCAGGCATATTTCTTCCCTCATCTCTCATTATGTATTAAATGCTCATTGAATTTTGTGGGTTAAGCTTTTTCTGACATTTGTGTTCTACCTGGAGTACAGAGAACTAGCTAAAGGCTGGACAGACTTCAGGGAGGGGGGTTATTAGTTTTTTCCTTCTGCTTTATGATGCTTCATAGTAAAATTGTTCATTTTCTCTCCTTTTTGTGTGGCAAACAGGATTCTAAACCTACCTCTGGTTTTGGTTTAGATAGTATTCTTTAAAGTCTCCATGAACTGTAAATTCTTCTCTACCTTCACTATGGAAAAGTGGCAGCATTTCAGGATTAAGAAGAGAGAAAATATTTTAAAAGAAACTAACAATGACCTGTTGTAAAGTCGGTGCAGTGAAACTGCTGCTCTTATGCATGTTTTGAGAAGAAAAGAAACCGAGGTCTTTTGAGATCTTATTTAAGTTACAATTGCAACAGCTTACAAGACATTGATGAGATGTACTGCTTGAGGATTTTGAGGCTGTTGATGGAGTTTTACTGAAAATCACTCTTTTCTTTGTCAAGTAGCAAAAGCTTCCCTAAGTCAGAATTTAGAGTTGATGCTGCCTGTGCCCTTCATTTGTCAGGTATAGAGGAAAACTAGAAAATTGGCAAAACTCTCATTTTTATAAGGAAATAGGAAACCTGGATGTTCTGTTGTTTCTTTGACATTGTGAAGGCTATCTTGGAGAGAGGCTAAGTCTCCGTTTTCTGTCCTCTCCGTGAGTATAAGTAGTAGGAATTTGGGGCAAGGAGTGGAAAGAATGAAAGGTTACTAGCCAGAACTAAGTAGGAAAGAACAGGGGTCACTGGAAAGCTATATAAAGATGGAAAAAGTGATCCTAGAGCTTGGAAGATGAGACAGCTACATGTGACGTAAAGCATGTGGGGATGTGTTGAAATGTGAAGCAGGCATTTCAAGATGATGCTTTTTAAGAACTAGGAATAATTTCCACAGTGGCATGCAAAGGCTGAGTTTAAATGAACAAGATCAAAAAAAAAAAAAGGCATAACTGAATCAGAAAAGCATGCAGAGCGTAACTTTTCTACAGCACTTATCTGTACTTTCTTGGCTTGGTAAGTGTTGCCTTTGAAAAAATGGACTGATTGCCAGGAAGTTACTGGGATTATCTGTATAATTACACCGTGGCCTCAGTTTGAAAAATAGCAGTTAAGTTTGGAGTAATTTCTGGAATGTTTGTTGGATCCTGATTACAGTTAGCATGAGTAGATTTCTGCTATGACTTACAGAATAGGAAGTGGTAAATATGGAGAGCAATAGGTCTCTCTCCTAAATCCTTTCTGTGGTGACTAATTAGCAACTTGTGTTGTATATGTCTAGCCTGATTAGGGGGGAAAAAAACTACTGCAGTTTTTTAGTCCAGAATTTTTAAATGGGATTTAGAGTGTTTCCTACCCACCCCCACACCTTATTTGTTTGGAGTTTTTTGTTGGTTTTCTTTGCACGAAAGAATAGAAAAAGAAAATAATAGAATATATATGCAGAAGCTGGATGGACCTTTATAAACATGATACCTATGAAAATGCCTTCATTCCGTTGGATCAGCTGATCAAACTTTGCATGGCAATTCAATATATTCATGTACTGCAAATCTGTGACTACCTAGAAAAAAGGACAGCATAATGTTTTAAGTTGTTTTTCTTAATAAAGAAGAAAAGTTCATGTGATCACTGAACTGTAGAGCAATAGTTGTTGAGGGAATAAATGTATCCTAAATTCTAATAGGTGTTTCTATAAGTATTCTTTTTTTGGGGGGGAGGGTTCTTTTTTCTTTTGTTGGTAGAAAAAATTTAACACAGTTCCAATGTCTCTGTAGGTGACCCTATTTCCTTTCAAATCTGGTCATGGTCTATACATTAGCCTTCCTGCTGAACTCACTTTGTGTGAATTCTAGTTTATGTGGTCAAGTGGTTTTTGTTGTTGTTGTTGTTGTTCTGGACCAAATTCTGATGTGCTCTTTGAAACTTCTGCCAAGTCTGTTGTGAATGGTCATGTAAGCAAGTGGGGCTGTACAAACTCACACACTGGTATTGCAGCAGCCAAGGAGCTTGGTTGTTGACTGCGCACCCAGTTCTCTTGTTACTCTCAACAATTTTTTTTCCTTCCTATTAGGAGCAAATATCAGCATGACTAGAGTCTGAGGAAGGGCTTCTTTGTTCCTACCAGGAGTTTGCGGGTGCAGAGGAACAGTGCAAGCACAGCAGGGACATTTTAAGCTACCATGGATACCCCCACCGATTTGGTGCCGTCCTCCATGATGTCCCAGCCTGAGGTGATCGAGGTGAGTAGACCACAATGGAACTTTGGCAGGTGAACTGATTGAACCTCATTGAATCCTAGCTTTTTCTCTCTCTCATTTCTGAGTGTCATGGGAATTTTTCCTGGAATATTGTGTTAAAGACACAGGTCATTTACTAAGGATGTTGTTATACTTTGACACATGACATTGCTGTGTTATACTGCTATTTGTAGAAGAAAACATATGACAAAATATGGTCTTTATTGCCTCCATGGAGATGATCACTCTGCTATAGTTTGATTTTTTTTTTTTACTGTGCCTAATAAATACAAAGTAGAGGGCTATAATATGGATAAATTGGAATAATACCAAAGGAAAATTCAGGTTTAGTGTTCTTACCAGAAAGGTTTTAAGCTAAAAGAAGCAATAAAATTGATAATACACTTAGAATTACTAACACACTAATCTTGCTTTCACGAATCCAAGTGTGTCTTTCAGACATCATATTTATAAATACCTAAAAGATTTCTTTAGCTCTGTGTACTGAACACCAAGTACTTGTGTATTCTGATGAAGTAAAAACTACAAACTGAAAAGGAGATTTTCATAACAGTGAAGATTTCATCTCAGAAAAGTATTTTCAAAGTCCTCTTGACTTCATAGAGACCCAAGTGCCTGTTACAGTTTAAAACTTCTTAGGATGTGTATTTTTCTGAAAAGGGCCCCACAACTGATTAACAGAATACCTGGTAGGAGGTGGATGCTGAATGCTTCTGTTCCAGGCTGCCTAACTGCTGCCAGACTCTTCTCCATTTCTGGGGAAAAGCTCTCCCTGACCATCTCTGCACATGGTCTGCAAGACACTTGCACCCCTGTCTCCATTGGTCGTCTCTTCAGAGCCTTCTTTATGTATGAGAAATTTGTGTATCTAAGGATTGTTGTTCAGGACAAATGCCTTCTCAAAGGGAAAATAAGATCAGTTATGGTGTGACAACGAGTGGAAGAAAAGCTATCACTTGTAAAAGTCATGATGATCAGCACAGTCACCCTTCTGTTGTGTTGAATAAATGCACATGTCCTGGGTCTGCAGGGAAGTTTTGGCCAAATAAATTCTGCCTGGACTTTTGTCACTAGGCCAAAGACTAGAAATAAATAGATGTTTCTGATCATTAGTTAGTAACCGAGACAGCTCTCTGTCCATGCTTGAATTTTAGAGACTGTGTTTCAATGAGATTTGTCTTGGGAGCCAAAAAAGAATTACAAGAGGAAGCAAAGGAAAGACTCGTATCTCAGTGTGGGAAATTATGGCAGAAAAAAATATCATTCTCTCAACCTTATGTTGTAAAAATAGGCTCAAAATTGATATCTCTAATTGAAGAGTTACATGTTTGCATGAATTCCCACAGATATCAGTAAATCATTGTGGATCTGATGGTTGATATAAGTCTTCAACCATATGTAAAAGGGTCAAATCTCCAAAGAATCAGCTGGGAACCATGTGTATATTTCTGAGGATAAGGAAGACCTTTTTAACAGACAAGGACATAGTGAGATATATATAAAGAGATAATCACTGGATGGAAGTATTGAAGTAAAGTGTTTTTCATAATAGTACTACAGGTTTGCCTTTCATATTTGTGTTGACATACAAATGAATTTTTGGATATAGTTTAGAAAACAGCATTGATTAAAATACTTTTTTTTTCCCCAGAGGACATTATTTTGCCTTTTAAAACTGAGCAGATGCCACAGTGTGCTGCAGAAGACATTTAGAGACTAACGTTTTAAGGAAGGACTTTTTTTTTTTTTTAAAACTTGGAAGTAACCTTGCATGCTTTTTGCATGAGCTAGATGGCATCTTAGTTACAAAAAGAAGTGTTTTGCTACTTTACTTTAAACCATCTTTATTTTTAATCTTTTTTTTTATTCTTTTGTCTTTAAACTTTCCTTTAGTTTTGCCAGCATAGTTGGCTTTTTTCATATTTAGTCAGTTTAGACTCAGAAGTAAATATTATCTATTTTGTATACCCATATATGTACATGTGCATGTGTGTATACATTGCACTAATAAATACTTCTCTGCCTATCATCAGTCATTTTACTGCACTGAGCAAACAAGAACAGATGCTTATTTACCATGGGAGAGACTTCCAGAGACCTCAGCAGGAGGTTTTGCAACCCAGAGCCCACCCTGACAGGTTTTTGCTTGAGCTTCAATCCTGCAGATGCTCGTGGTGGCACCACGATAAGGGAAGTTCCTGCTATAATGTAGTTGCAAATGGTTCTTTTCCCAAGATTTGTCTTCTGAGTCAGGTGTCAAAAGATTCACATTTTGAAAAAGTTTTTGAAGGTCACTTCTCAATACCAGATGTGAAATTGTTATTACTGTCTTAAAATATTCTTATATAGGAACTGCTTCTGATGCTCTCCACAACCCTGTATTGAAGCAATGTGTTTGCTACAGTCATGTCTCTTCATCCACTCCCAATGCAGTGACCTATCCAAAGCTCTCATCTTCTTTCCCCGCCCCCCAACATCTTGTTACCAGACACAAGTGATGACTAAGAGCACAGGCATCTTGTTCATGTGTAAAGATGAAGGATAAGTAAAGTTCCAGGGTAGTTTATCTGTCCATAGCTGAGATCTGAAATAGAAGATACGTGTGGGACAGCGTTCCCCATATGTCAAAGAAGTCAATGAAACAAAAAAATTTTCAAATATGCTTTGAGTTTTTGGCAACAGTGTTTTATTGCAGGACAATAAATGATCTCAAATAAATCACAATAAGTCACAATATGTGATTTATACAGATTTCTGATTAGATAAGCCATTTTGTTCTTAAAGAGAGAGGAATAAAATGTTAACAGAGCTTTTTGATTTTTAAGTTGAAGATATTTTGTGGTACATGTTATGACTTCATACCTCAGCTATGTATAAGCAAAATGATCTCATAGAAACCTGACTAGTCTGATAATGCAGTAATCAGAAAGTTAAATCATTCTTTAAGAAGCATTTAGCATCCCAGTGGGCTTTGCTGTTTGCAAAAAAGAAACATCACAAGTGGTGATCTAAACTGATGAAAGTACTCTGTGAAGTGATTAGCATCTTCTCTCTTTGTGCATGGCACAGTAAAAGCTTTGAAGAAGAAATGATTTGAGCTCCAGTTGCTTAATGAATCAGGGACTTCCAACAGTGCTTCAGAAATGCTTAAAACAAGAAAATAACAAAAATTCATCATTCTTTCTTTGCTTTTGCCAGCAGTGGATCCTATCAGCCAAATACTAGAAGTAAATGAGTACATTTAAATAAATACCTTGCAGCTGTTCCAAAGAGAAATCCAGAGCACTTTCCATTATAGTGGCCTTTCATGGCCAGAGCCAGAAAACACTTCTCCCGCTCTGTACCATTGAATACTTTCTATTTTCTCCTCTTTTTGTTTGAATTGGAGTGGAAGAGATTTAAACTATCATTGCCACAGAACGGTCATTCTTTTTATAGTATGCTTGGGAATAGACTGCTGTGGGATGGCACAGCTGTTGTGCTGTGTTATTTTCTCCAACAAAGTTCCAGTAAGATTTATGTTTTGGATCTGATGCCCAAATTTCTGCAGTCAACAAATGTGTAGATTTCTTTCTGCTCTTTGAGCTGAGTAAACAAATAAGCCTCTTTACCAAAACAGATCTATGGTGGTGATGAATAAAGGAAATGGGAGAGCAAAAGGAAATGGTGAGGCTGGTAGAAACAGTTTAGAATTCATCATCATGGCCAGGCTTCGCGAACGAAGATTTGGGAAGGCTCTATCCACATTTGTTACAGGCACGCTGGTGGCTTATGAGGCCAATACGAGACAGAAGTTTAGAATTAGATTAAAAGTATATATCAGAATAGAAGTATATCCACCTAGTTACAGACATCACAGGGGAAACTAAAATACTAGTATGTTTTGTGGGTTTTTTTGATTCTTATACTAGGTGAGATTACTGGGGGTTCAAAACACATCTCAGTTTTGTTTAAGCTGACCAATACTGCCTCATAGGCAGCTGCTCAGTACTGTATGAACGAGTTACTTACAGAAACACCATTGTTGCTAAAGCTCAGAGAGAGAAAGATTTTTCTACATTTTGTTCATGTATTTCACAAATATTTCAGTACATAAAAGCAAAGAAACCCACATTGTCTGATGTGTGTTTCATAAAAAAATTCTTTTGCTATGGTAAACACAGGACAGTCTTCTTGTTTTCATTTTTATATCTCAATTTCCAGCCCCAAAATGAAATTTGCTATGTTGATTAACATAAGCATTTTGCTTCTAGGCTAAACTCTCCCAAGTGCTCACTTTGCTGGTTTGCTTGGTGAGGAGTGATGGAAGGTGTGCCCTGGAGACGGAAGCAACCCCAATAGCCTACAGCATTTTTTCAGCATAAAATGGCAGTCTTTCAGCTGCTGTAGTCAATAATTAATTTCCAGCTAGGCTTACTGAGCACCTGTCTTGACCTGAAGGATGCATATTGTAAAGCATTATGCATGGAAGCTCACTTGGGATGTCTTAGGTTGGGGCCCCTGGTGGTCTAGTGGTTAGGGTGCAGGACTCTCACTGCTGCGACCCGGGTTCGATTCCCGGCCCCCCGGGCAGATGGAGCTCGTCAGCCCTGTGAGGCAATCCATCTAAGAGAAGGTCACTCTAAACAAACCTACGTTCTGAGACCCTCACTGCCACTGTCCGAGTTTCACTCGGCCCCGGCAGATGAACCTCAGGATTAAAGGGTGGGCTCAGTTCAGCGCACGCTGTGTCTCACCTAAAAAATCCACTGCGCAGGCTCGAAGGGTCAATGACCTTTCCCAAATCTTCGCTCGCGAAGACTGGCCATTATTATATTATTTTTTCCCCCTCTCGTTACTTCCACTCTGGTTTCTGAAGTGCACAGATAGGAGACTGTGTTCTGCACCTCTCTGGTGCAGAAAAATCTTACCAGGGTTGGGGTCTTTGACAAAGGTCTGTCCTGCACTGCACTCATCCTCACAGCAGCTTTCAGGGACTCACAGCTGGTTGGATATCTGTTTCTGATGTTCAGGTTGAGGGTAAGGCAGATAGGCAACTGGGGAGTGAATTGGACAAGATAGTGGAGAAGCCCTGTCAGCATCATGACAAAGACTTTTTTTGAAGACATAAGAGGTGGAATATTTAAGTCACTAAATGAGATGAGGGAATATAGTTGTCTTCCTTGTCTCCCACAAAGCCACAGGTGGTTGAGCTTGTACCCGTGTTTGGCTAGTGTTTGTGAAGCTCACCTTGTCATGTAAGCTCCCCTAGAAGTAAACAAATCTTGAAGAGCTTTGCAGAAACCCTTTCTGTATTCTGTGGGGACACTTGGGTATAAGTAGCCAATCTGGGGTCAATATGCTCTCCATGTGGCAAAGACAATTAGTTTATTTTTGCAATACCTCCACATTACAGTGGTGATCTCCCTTGAGAGAAGCTTGGAAGGCAGAGCCGAAGGGCAGAGAAAAAACAAATCCTTATTAATTGAAGTATATAAGGCATCATAGCGATATAGGGGGAGGATGTGATGATGTAGAACTGTGCCCTAATTCAAACAGCCTTCATTTCCACCTCAACTAGAAAATATTCATAAGATATAGGTAGTACTTGTGAGGGACAGAGCTCATCTGAAATCTTTGTAAAAGAAGCAACAACAAAATAGTGTCTGAAGTACTGGGTAAGTTGCGAACAGGTGAGTTTACTGTCTTTTTGTTATTTTTTTTTTTTTCAGTTCTTCTAGCTTTCAATATCATAAATCTCCTTTTGCTTGCAGAATTCTGCAATGAAAGAAACTTCATGTGCAGGTGTGGGTGCAAGTGTGCACACACTTGCAGGTGCATGCGCGCTTACTTTCTGCAGCAGTAGAAAACGGAGAAGTTGAAACCACAGAGCTTGCAATCTCGGGCCTTCTCGGCCCACTGTGCTTCTGACCATTACTGCTCTTCATTAATGCTCTTGTGTTTGAATAGGGAGTTTCATGGCTTCTAATTTGTCTGCCCTCAAAAGATGTAGGGCTGATTTCAGACCTGATAGTTAAAGACTCTGTCATCTTCCAAAAGAAAGGCGTTTTCAGAGTTAGCTGGACTTCCTGAACTCACACATTCCTTTTTTAACTGACGGCAGCTTTTTTGAACTTGCTTTTGTAGTAGTCAGCAGTGAATAAGCTCTATGGAAGGTCAACAACTTCCCTGGTTTTATAGCCAGTCTGTGGAGGTTGTAGTTTCCAACACGATCTGTGTCACTTGTCAGTTAAACAATAAAATTGCCTCTTTTCCCAGTGTTGCTGCTGCCTGGGTCTCTTTGCTACACTGAGTGCCTACATATGCTGAGCTGCCCTTTCCACGTATAAACTGTAGGATACAGAGAAATTCTCAGTTCATTTTCTAGTAGTTGGTATCTTTGTCAGCTCTAAGACTCTGAAGTAATAAAGCCTGCTATAAAAGCATCCTAAAAATTACTGGAGATGCTAGCTGTTGCCACACGATCCTTAAGTAACTTCATGCTTTATCATGTTGTAACAGAGTTAAAGAGATCCCCTTACAGAGAGATTAATTTCCTCCTGTCTTTTCAGCTATGTGAAGGGCAAAATGAGCCTAGTGAAATGAAGTAACCTGCTGGGACCAAACCACCATATCTTATCATACAGGTTTTTCTTAAAGTCCATTGAGTGAATTACTTTGGAAGATGCAATTTTGAAGAGGAGGAGCTCTTGGTTTTTGGTGGTAGAGTTTTATGCTTTCATTGTGCAGATGAAAATGTATCTGTACATAAGGTTTTTTAACTTCTACTTTTATCTTTAAAGGAAATACTGCTTTTCTCTTTATTTTAAAGCTTTTGCTTCTTTTGTGTTCTGCAGTTTGAAAAATAGTTTATGCTTTTCATTAGGTAGTAGAGAAATTTTTTTGCAAATTGGATTTTTTTCCTCATCTGTTACAACTTTACTTTCATAAAGGCCATGTTTAGCAGTTGTGGGTTGAGAAAGTATTTACATATTGGTTCAATTATTCCTATACTTACTTGCTTATCCTTATTTTAAAGATATTAATTTATACCCTTCTTTGGGGATTTTGAAACTGGCAGTTTCCTGAAGTTTTTCAGCTCTAGCCCTTCTGGTATGTTGGTAAGCTTAAGAGTATTTACCGAAGCTGAAAGCAGTGCTACTGATTTTCCATTCGCCGCTGCACTAAATGTAAAGGTGTAAGACAGTTATCTCTAGTCTTAGTTTGCCATTCCCATATTAGCCAAATAAATTGTTTTTCATCTCCTCTGTGTTCTGGGTAAGAAAATAGTAGCATATCGAGGTTAATTCAGTAAAGGAAAAAAAAAAAAAAGAGAGGAGCAGGCTGTGTTTGGAGAGCTTAGGGTTAAGATATTTTTAAGAGTTTTCCTGAATATGGATTCATTTTTGTGGCTTACAAGTTTGAGAACCTCTGTAAAAGTCAGACCTTAGTATTCAAAGAACGTTCAGGTCTGTTTCTTTCTGCAAGAAATAACTGCACCCAGGCATACAGAGGGTGGGGAGATAGGGGCCCTTCTTTTCTTTTTTTTTTTTTTCCTTCCCCGTTGGGACTGAGGAACTCTCCAAACTCTCAGATTGCAGAGAGGTTTTAAACTGATCATTTGCCCCTTAGGCACCCTGTGCTAACTAATGCTTCATTTAGGCAGTATCAATCAGTAGTGGTTGTAAACTTTTTGGCGGTTGTTTTCCACCCTAAGTATCTCTCCATACACAGCCCTCACCCAATGGGCTGTCACTCACAACTGAGCTGGCAGGATCCAGAGGTCTCCTCTCACCTTCCTGCTCCAGGCAGCCAGTGCCTTCTCCAGTCTGGTCTCTTCCCCAGGAGGGGCAGGGAGTAACTGGCTAGTCACCCAAGGTCATCCCACTGTCAAGCTGCTCCATGCTGTGGATTCAAATCCTCGCTCTGTTCTTTAGGCTATGATGGAGAGGTGGAGCAGCAGTAAGATGAATCAAACACAAAACATGGGAAAGTTGCTTACAATGGCTGTTCTTCCCAGTCTCCCCACTGCTACCCCAGTGGTGTTATCCCATATAACCGGAGGTAAGGAGAAAACCAGACAAGTATAGTAAATAATGGCTGAAAAGGCTAAGGTGAGGTTCTAGCCATTGGATGGCGACTTGTTGACTGTAGAACAAGAGTGAGTTTTGCTTATTAAGTCCTGGTGCCAATTTTCCTGGTCTGTATGTACTGTGTTGAGGTTATAACTACCTCTCATGATACTGAGAGATTTAACTCCATGTACTCTTGGAATTTTCTTGTTCTGTATTTTGGGACAACTGGTTCCTGAGTCAGCTGCATATGGTGAGAGGGGATCTTGATTTTAGCCTACTTTTACTCCATCTTACTTTATATGTCTTGTTGGTTTATAACTCAGATGTTTTCTTTTTCTACACAGTTGTGTTCTAGAGGCTTTAGTTAACATGGGCAATTTGCAGCTTAGTTTGTTTTAAACTTCTGTTGAGATACACTGAATGGATGAGGTAAATCTCGGGGCACCACACATCTGGCTTACCCAGGCAATGAAACACACTGAGTGAAACTTCAGGAAATTAAAATATAAACTTTCCTGCCCCTTTTCCTGCAGGGGCAGGAGAGGGGATGGAGCTGCCTGCTTGCATATGTCTTTTTGGTATGTTAACACTTTCAGTACTGAGAGATACATTGCATTTGCCTCTTGTTGGAGCCTTTCCAGTCAGCATCATGGCTAAATGTGATGCCTTGGGATTTTTATGTTTGTGACCTGGGAGGTCAAAACCTTCCGTTATGATATATGCTGGCATCCGAGAAAGCTGATCATCTGGAAGTCCCCTTTTTGAACTTTTGCCAGAAAACTGTCTCTTCTTGTGCTCTTCTTTCCCTTGGGAGTGAAAAGATTACTTTTAAAGGAGATCTCAGGTTTTGGATTAGAATGCCCTAAAAGCAAAGCTTCTCCAAAATCCCTTATGTGAACAGTGTTTTGTTTTTCTGTCTTCAAAATGAGAGAAGCACCAAGTAAGCCTCGTGCTAACTTCCCTGAGATTACTCAAGTGCTCTCATGTCTTTAAATTTAACAAGTCTGACTCTGTAGCATTTTACATGCTCTTATGAGTGTTGCATACATGCAGCCCTGGCTTGGCATTTTATGAATAAGTCAAATTTTTTTTATCTTGTTTCAGATTTCATATGCAAATGTTAGGGGGGATATTACAAAATCAAGGAATAATTCACACTCTAAGCCTGTATGCAAAATAAAGACACAAATTAAAAGGAAGAAAAAAAAAAGTAAAAACATGATACCTACCACATTTTAAATTTCTGAACTAAAAATATGTGTTCTTCCAGCTGTAGCAGGCCTCTTTCCAAAGGAGCAACAGTGGAGCAGGAATCATTATATATGGGCAGCAGGCATCTAAAAGAAAAAATTAGATCAACAAATATATAGGGGAAGAAAATTTATTCAGGACTGCAAAAATCCACTAGATCCTGCATCCAGATATTCCTACAGAAAGCAAAAACCCCATGTATTCACATAATTATTGCAGATGTTGGCAAGCTTTTATAAGGGCCACTAATTCATTCATATGACTTCCTCTCTCCCTCAAGGGTTCTTATATTTGACCTGTTATTACTACAAGGTCTTTAACCAAAGAATTAAAGCCAGATGTCTTGTAGCTAGGTCTCCTTTTGTTAAATATCCCTTGTAAATAATTTTTTTTCTATGCAACAGAAAGATCCTACATGAGAACTTTTAAAAATTCTTAAATAATTAAGGCCAAAAGGCTTCAAACCTAAGATATAATGTATCCTAAAGGAACAGTAAAAGTTTTATACTCACTGTGCTGAGAAATAGTGTTTACTCTAGCTTTTTTTTTATCCTGGACCTTCAAATGTTTCTGATCAATGTTGAGGTTGGAAGTAAAATCTTTCTAAAAAGACCTTTTTCTTTATCATAAATTTAAATGTCATGCATTTGGGACTCACATGAGTCCAGTTACTAATTCTGTTTCCCAGTTCTGTACATTTTTGATTTCAACGTGAGAGTTAGTTTAGCTGTAGCACTTCCTGCAAAATTACTGGAACTGTCCAAAACATATGATTTAGTTTGAATGTTTTAGTGGGAAGAAATTGTCATCTTTTAGTATTGTTCATCTGTTCTTTGATTGGGCTTGTTACCTGTTTTTTTTGCTAAAACTGGTCCTTCTTTTGTAAAAATTCAAGTTTACTCAATTGAGTTTCAGATCCATAAAAGCGGCACAGGCAGGTCTTCTGAGTCTTGTGTAGAAAGTCACGTTTTTGACATGAGTTTCTTGGCTTGATTTTTTTTTTAAAATTCTTATTTTTATATCCTCATTGTATACGTGTGCTAAACAAGGAACCAGGTTGTTATTCAGAGGAGTTTCTTTTTCTAAGCTTTGCCTTTTGGGAATCACACCTCAAGTAATTGATTGTAACTGAGAAAGGAAATTCATTAAGCATTTTCTTTTGAGCCAGCAGTTTTATGCAAAACTTCCACATTCTGGTGAGGTATGGGGCTTGTTTGTTGCACCCATAGCTGTTCTTGGCAGAGTACTCTGCAAGAAAAATTAATCCTGTGTTCCCTGGCATAGCCATAACAATATTTAATGGAGGAAATAAGGTTAGATGCTTTTAACACTAGTTAAGCCAAATATTGCTTTTCTTATTTCTTGGCTCACTCCTACTTCAAATTGGAATAAGTCAGTTCTGATGTGTTATATTTAAAAGCATTCTGTATTTCAAACCCTGCTTAGAAACAGGGCTGATGCTCATACAAATGCAGTGTCAAGGTTTCTTTATTGTTCATACAAGCCTTTCATGCTGTATGGACAAACACAGCCCTTGATAATTCACAGTCTCAGAGCATATTGGCAATCTTAATATTTAGGGTGTTCTTTCTACTTCTTAAGACAGGACAAGAAGGAATGCCCCGATGGAAAACCGAAAGAGTTAAAACCTGCTCGTAAATGTGATCCACTTTTTCTCCTCTTTGAGAAGCTCTTCTTTTAACATCACTACTCTCAAACAACAGTTTTATGCACTGATAACATAAACAAGGTGTCCTGTAGCAGAGTTAACTTTTCTTACTTACAAATTGCATGCTTTTCCCTTTAAGTAAATATTTGAGCTGGTCTGCTTGGCCAGAAGCTCGTTTTCTATGCAATTTATGGCTACATCAGAAGTCCTGCTGGCTCCCAGAGCAGATGGAAGCATTTCTGGTTGCTTCTAATCTGGTTGCTGTTACTAGACTCCTCAGAGCAATTGTTTGCGAGTTGTGGAATGCCATTTGGTCTGAAAAAATAAATTTGTTCTGAAGCGTGTTCCCTTCCTGTCCCCCTCCCTGTTCTTCATGCATGTCTCATCCATGGAGGCAGTCATATGTTTTCAGTTCTGATGTCATTCTCTTTTTGTTTTTGTTTCTCTTTTTTCCCCTCTTCTTTTAGTCCACAGCCATGAGCGAACCACAGTGCTACTACAATGAAACCATTGCCTTCTTTTATAACCGAAGTGGAAAATATCTAGCCACTGAATGGAACACTGTCAGCAAGCTTGTAATGGGACTGGGGATTACCGTCTGCATCTTCATAATGCTGGCCAACCTCTTGGTAATGGTGGCTATTTATGTCAACCGCCGATTCCACTTTCCTATTTATTACTTAATGGCAAACTTAGCCGCTGCGGACTTTTTTGCAGGGCTGGCCTACTTTTACTTAATGTTCAACACAGGACCCAACACTAGAAGATTGACTGTAAGCACCTGGCTTCTCCGTCAGGGTCTCATTGATACTAGTCTGACAGCCTCTGTAGCCAATTTGTTGGCCATTGCTATTGAGCGGCATATTACAGTTTTCCGAATGCAGCTGCACACTCGGATGAGCAACCGGCGAGTGGTCGTCGTAATTGTTGTTATCTGGACTATGGCCATCGTCATGGGTGCCATACCCAGTGTCGGATGGAACTGTATTTGTGATATCACTCACTGCTCCAATATGGCACCGCTCTATAGTGACTCCTACCTGGTCTTCTGGGCTATTTTCAACCTGGTCACTTTTGTGGTCATGGTGGTCCTATATGCTCATATCTTTGGGTATGTTCGCCAAAGGACTATGAGAATGTCCAGACACAGTTCTGGACCCCGCAGAAATCGGGACACCATGATGAGCCTCCTGAAGACTGTGGTCATTGTGCTTGGTAAGTGCTTACTTTCCCACTCTGTTCTCTCCTCTCTGTTTCTTATCAGGTAATTTCAGTAATGCATGTCTGGCTTCTGGGAGGTCAGCAGCATTTAGAAGACTCTAGAAGAGGCGCAGACAATAAGAACGCCCAGAGTTCATTACTGTGTTGGCACTAGCAAGCATATTTGTGGAATTTGATAGAAGAAACTTAGTCACTCAGCCCTGTAGTATGAAACTGGTGAAAATCCAGAACCCCAAGATGTAATGTTGTGGGGTTTTGCAGCAATGCATGTTTAAAACCTATTGCAGCAGCCTATCATATGCAGAGTTTGCCCTTTCGCCTTTGAAGATGCCAAATAGCTGAAAACTTAAAATAGTACAAGAAATCTCAATCTTCCACTGAAGTACCTCTTGTCTTCTTTTTTGCTACCCAAAAGGTGGTGTGTGTATTCATGCAAAACTCTGTTATCTGGAGAACAATGAGGGACTACAGGCTATTCATGAAAAGATTGTGTGTTAAGCAGGACTGCATATACCGTTCACTTAGGTCTATAATGTTTGACGCATCTCAGTATCTGTAACATGGAGCACTGATGTTCTCCAGCACACTGCTGAGGAGGTGCCTAAGCATTAGGGCTTGGAAAACAGGGAAATGTGAGGAAAATACTGTAACACACTTTGGACCCAGGAGGTTCCTGTCATTTTGTGAATGACTTTATTTGGGTTTTGTCTTGGGCTCTGTTTGCTTATGCAGGAGCACAGCCCGACTACTGAGTATCATTGCCTGGTGATGTTCTTTGCAGTTTGTTCTTTGTTGCTGCAGATGACAGTGAGCTGAAGGTGGCAGGGATGGTGCAGGTTGTCTCCTTGTCCCAGCATATGTTCCCACCTATTAGGTCTTCCAGCACAGTACATGGGTCTCCTGAGATTCCAGTACCCGGTTGCATCAAAAGGTTGCCCTAGTAGTCCATAAATGCAACAGTATTCGGTCCAGAAAGCCCCAAAACTTAGCCCCGTTTCTCACTGTGACATCATGATTCCCACAGCTTTACACCATGACTTGTGCTTTCTACCACAAACATGACAGAATAGTTGCAGAGGTTTGGTGTGAGTCACTGTGTCAACGCGCATGTTAGTGTAAGAATTTACGTGTTGCACTTTGATCTAGTGATTAGCTTTGTAACCAGAATGTGAATTGTGCATTTAACTAACCTATTCAGGCATTGATAAGATGTATTCTTACGTATCTTTCTCTTCAGGGAAAGAATATCTATGAGTTTTGCAAGGGAGACTGTAGTGATGGGTAAAATCTCGACTTCCTGGTGGTTTGGAAGTCTGTCCCTCCCCACCTCCATGATCCTCCTGGCAGAAGGCAAGATGAGGTTAAGAACATAAGGAAAATTCAGGTTTTGCAGTCTTCTTTTGGGGAAATAGATCCTTGTTTTCCTTCCTGAAGGAATTACTGTTCATACAGCAGTGGAGTATTTCCTGTGAGGTGACAGACTGGCTCAGACTTGGGGAAAAAAAAAAAAAAAAAAAG
>NW_016690235.1:1365147-1410457 GCF_001604755.1 Lepidothrix coronata | reverse complement strand
AATTGCCATTAGTTAAGGAGTGCCATCCCATATTGCTGAATTTGCATTTCCAATGGAGGATTGTTTTCTTGTTCTAAAGAAAAAAGCTAAGCATCACTTCAAAGTGCTGCGTAGGTGACATATCTCAGTGTGGGGTAGGCGGTGTAGTCAGCCTGTTGATCAGGTGGGTGTGCTGCTCTGTCACTACTTGCAGTCTCCCTATAAGTCTGGCCTAAAGTTTTCATAAACAGAAGATTTTGTTTCAGGTGTCATACTTCCTGAACACTTTCTTCAAAAGGTAGTGCTGCAAGTTTATCTTGGGAAGGGCAGAAAAAGTGTGTGTCTTAGGCTGCATGGAGAAACTTGCTGAACACTCACTTCATGCAGTATGGCTTCTTCTGCATCAGTGAACTTCAATAACACAGAGGAAAAGAACCCCTGCCTTTCTTAGTGGTGCAGATTAGGGTAATAATACATTGCTGTTTAGGGCAGAGACCAACTTTTTGCAGGAGGTGAAGATGGGAAAGGAAGTGTTTCAGTTTATTCTGAAGATCCTTCTCCCTCCTCTTCTGCCCCATAGCTGAGTGGGGAAGGGAGCTGGTGTGTGTCACCCTGCTTTACACAGGAGAAGACAATTCATTTTGGAGGAGAGAGATGGTGCCCAGACATCCAAGAGAAAACAGAACTGGGAGTCTGGGTAAACGTATGAGCATTGGCAGAGGGAGACAAACCATTCCTCATGTTAGAATCTTTGTTGAAATGCTGCTCAGCCATAACTAACCCCCTTGTGAATTGGGCAGCAATGAACTGTTCATTTGACTTTTAAACTTCCATAAACGGGTGTCCTGGAGTTATCCTCCTGGCTGTACTCCCAAGCCACGCTGCTCCTGCACGCAGAAGAGCATCTTTTCCCCTGTCCCCATCCTCGCTGTATTTTAGGGACAGGAGGGGGAGGGAATTAACACAAGAGTTTCTTGTTCATTAGCTGCCTAGCATGGCCTGCCCTCCTCACGCCTTGCTGCCTTGTCCGAAAGGGGAAGAGCTACCCTAAAGGGGGTGCAGTCCTCCAGGCGGTGATGCTGTCAGCATGTGCGGGGAGGATGCCAGCTGCCTCTGACAAGAGGGTGATTGTGTGGGGAGGGCTGTGGCCGCTTGACGAGCTGGCTGGAGCGGTCGGGATCTGGCACACTGTGTCATCCCACAGAGCGGGTGGCATGCTGAATCCTAGGAACAAGTCAAAAGCAGAGAACAGATTTTTTTTTTATGCTCTTTTGTGTTTTTTTTCCTTGAGTAAAAGATTTTAAACAGAAGGAAGTGATTTCATAGCTGAGCCCTTTTTTCTTCTAACAAGGCTGCTTTTGAAATCTTTCAAAAGTAACAAAAAACATAAAGCTCTTTCTCTAGACCATGTCTTTCCTTTGCATTGGGACTAAGGAGGGACTGATCTGTGTACTCCACATAGCCATAAAATCAGGTCTGGTCTGGCTTGCAGCTTAATGACACTTTGCCTTTCACCACCACCAAGTGTTCCCTTTAAATGAGCAATCAGGGAACAGGCAGAAACTGAGCAGATACATCAGCTGAAACTTGGCATTCTCTCTTCCGTTCTCCACGTTTTCTCACGTTACATTTAAAGACAAAGCTAAACTGTTTTTCTGGTGAAGGTCATAGTGAGACACTGAATGGATTTGGCTGGGCCAGATGCAGGTTTGGCTTTTTTAAGAAGCAGTGAAAGCAGCAAATGAAGGATTTCAGAGCTCAGGCCTGGAAAAACTAGCTCTGGTCTGGATTTCCTTGGCCTGGAATAAGGCAGGAAAGGCTAGGGTCTTTCGAGTGTTCCTATATACCTGCATTTGTAGAGAATTACCAGCATAGAATGTTACTGCTGAAAAGCTAGCCTATATTTCTCCTGCCTAAATGCTGATGAAACATCCAACCTTAGTTTGTCACCTCATGTTGGTACAATGTGGATAACTCTGCCATGTTCCTCCATATGCATCTTTGAGCATTCTTCTCTGTTTAGAATTTAGGGTGTAAGATTGCCATACTGAGGTTTTGTAACTGAATTTTAAATAACGATAATAGCAACAACCCTTCTTGTGTGTATTTTACTAATCCTGACTATTAGCCTTCTGTGTTATGTGAGTTCCCAAGGGTGTTTGGGCAAAATTAGGCATGCCTGTTGAGCCAAGCACCACAGCTAACCCCCAGGATGTAGGGAGAGCAAACAGTAGATTCGTGATTTCTTTACAAAACACCCTTTATGTTCCTGGGAAGTAAAAAGACACTTAAGACTTCCCGCCTGTAAGATCATCCTCTTTGTTTGCAGGAAAGAGGTTTACTCTGTAAGACTAGGAAACTAATGTGGGCACACATGAAAAAATGAAGGTTCTTTTTGTATAAACTCTTTTGATTTAAGGGAGTCTTACTGTGTTTGAAGGCAGTTCCTTACTTATTATAACGAAGGAATAAATGCAAGAAAAACATCTGGAAGTTCAATATAAACATCTGGACAAGTAGAACTGCTCTGCAACAGCTTTTTTCTTGCCCTCTCTGCTGCAGTTATGAATTGCACAAGGCTTATTTTTGTAGCTTTTCTTTCACATCTAGGTACCAAATGGGATTGGAAAGCAACAAATAACTACATTAATGCATGTGAATGTTCACGTATGCTGTAGCTAGACAGTTAAGGCAAATAAAGTGCATTTTTGATAACTTTGACCTTTCTGAATGATTGACTGATATGCAGCATTTCATTTCAGGATCAAAAAAAATTGAAGTTCTGTGAAAGCACATTTTTAAAAATACATTTTCAATGTCTGCACTGTCTCTTTTGACATGAGGTCTGGATCTTTACTTACTTTCCCCCTCATGCAGTAAAAACACTTGATTATCAGTAGAAAATAAAAAGACCGTGAAATAGTTCTACAGCCTGATCAACAGCATATCATGTCTTGACAAAGGCATGTCTGATGTCTTTATTTCCATACCCCTCATGCAGTGCCCAGTGGTTAACTGGAATGGTTTATCTTTGTTGTCCTCTGAATCACAGGCCTTTGACCTACCTGAGCCTTATGAAATATATTTCACCAGTTCCCTGTTATGTGGTCCTGAACTGGAATGGAGATGATCTTGTCTAGACAGAGTTTGGTTATGGTGTCACTCAAAATTTAACAGACCTTCCCTATGCATGGAAAGTTATTCTTGTAGGCCAGAGCAAGCATCAGCCCTGGTAGCACAATGCAGCCTATGAGAGGATCTTTTGGAGAAGCCGAGGTTTAACTGTGAGCCCAGTGACTGGAAGAAGATCAGCTATTCACCTCCTCCTTGAGGAGTCCTTCTGGTGTCAAGAGAGATGAGCTCTCCAGCGGCATTTTTCCTGAGATGACTGAAACTAAGGATGTCATCTTAGCTTGGAGATGTCCTTCTGTCAGGTTGCAGTAGCCCCATGGGGGATAAAAGCAGCATCCAGTTGGGCTTTTTTCCTTGACTTTATTACCCTTTCGTTAGAAAGCCATGCTGGGCAGTGAGATCAGGCAGGAGTTCATACGAGAGCAGCATTTTTCACAACTTCTTCTTTGGAAGTGAAGCAGTGTGAAGCCATAAATACCGTGTTACCCTGTGGTCAGCACAGGGGAGCCAGTTCAGAGTCACCAACCCTGTCTGACCCCTGCATCATAGTAACGTCATTTTGTGTATTGATTTAGTCCTGGCGGAAAAACAAGGCAATAAACTCTGGAACTGGTGCAGGCAATACAAGTCTGAGCATCAATGATTTTCTGTTCTAGCACACAGGGTGCAGTTATGTGCAGTCCCAGTGTTTGTAGATAAGTATATTTTATAAGTGCATAAACTGTAAATTTAACCCCACTGTTGAGTAAACTGAGAAATGTTGCTGATGACTGTAGTCTAAATGGAGAGCTCATAGAGTTTACAAAATAAATTCTTATTACTATTGTATGGAGAGGGAAGGTTTGTCATAATGCTTTTAGAGCTGCAGTGTGACAGCAGTACTTTCAAGCTGTATCATGAAAAAGCGAAATCTTAATTAAAATTATTTTTCTGATAGCACACATTATCTATTCTACAGGATTTTTGATGGCTTGGATTTCTTTCTCTTCTTTTAGTGGAAGGCCTTAAGAGTAGTTCTAATTGCTCCTCAGAAGCTTCCTTGGAGGAAAATAACACATACAGTTTTAGGGGGGGGTGGTTTCCAGGGTTTGCTGTTTCTACTTTTGATGTATTAGGTATTACGTTTTTGGGTTTTTTTTGTTGGAGTGTTTTTCTCCTGTGCATCCTAATGACATTTTGGTATTGACTTAAAAAAACGGTGTACTTTCAGCTTGCAAGTAGATGAAGTGGAATGGAAGTCTTTATAATATTGCATGTATTTCTTAGAAAGTTACATTGTGAAATCATTCAGATTTAACAACAAAAAATAGGATTTTTAGTCAGTGATTCATAACAAGTGGACTAATATTTTTATGTTTATAAATGTAGATGTCTATATTTTTTTTCTTGCTAAATACAGCTTGATTGCTACATTAGATGGGTCTAGCACTGTTTGGTAAAAGGAAGGCAAATTTTCACAAAGAACTGTTAAATATCAATTAGGTTTTCTTCTTTCAGTTAAAATAATGGAGGCATGAAAACTTGCCAAGGCAAGGATCTAAGCTGTAATCTCTACATAATTATGCAGGGATAGTAATGTGTCCTAAATTTAGGACCCGTTGGACTTTCATCGGATGTTTCTTGATTGCTTGATGTTTTTCGTGCTTCTAGTAAAAGGGGTACTATGTATGCTCTCTGACACTTAATCTGTCTCTCTAAATCTCACTCACTGATTTTCATTTATTGTCCTGCAAATGAATTCTGGTGGGTCGTTTTGAATTTTGTCTAGTAGCCCCAAACCAAATCTCTTCCCATTAGTGCTTGGCTATTGAGGATACTGAAAAGAAAAAGAATAAGGAAGCACTGACACTGTGGTCAGTTTGTTTCATAAGTAGCTTTTTTGTTCAAAACAAGCCTGTGCAAGCTCCACTGGATAAAGCAGAAGTTATTGGTGCCTTGCATTGGGGTAGCTCTTTCTCTGAACGCAGAGCATGGTTGAGTGTGGAGAGAGTCTCGTTCTAAATGTTTTGTTTAATTCCTTCACTGACTCTCTCAATTAAATTTATTGCATCCCCAGCTAAAGCTGATACAACCCTGGTTAACTGTCTTTTCTCTAAAGTATTACAGGTATCCCAATAGAATTCATTGCTTCACCCTCGGGAAACCATGTGGAAGTTTCCCCCTTCGGTTAGGAATAAGAATTATTTGTTTTCATTTAGGATCCTTTGAAACCGTGCTCAGAGGAACTTCCATCATTTCCCAAGGCAGGAATGTGGTTTCATTTTATTTTATTTTTGAGGGGGGAAAAATCCCTCTAGTAAATACACTCCTTTAAGTATGATGAAAATGAGACCTTGTTTAATAAAAGTCTTTCCCCTGACTTCACTGTAATTTATTACCTTTTCAGGGAAGAAATAAATTTAAAGGGCAAATGAAAGCTCTCTTCATTTTTCCGAGAATGGTCAGAAAGGGTAAACCTTAAGTAGTTCTTGCACTTGTGTTCACCTTTTGATTACAAAAATATTATAAACAAAAAATAAATTCTAATTGCTCACATAAGTTTTGTCTTGTTTCCAAGAAGCTTCTAAAAATTAATTACAATGGTAAAAGTAGGTATTTTCTCAACAGGCCTAGGGAGTTGATTTTTTTTTTCCTTTAATAATAATAGGATTTGGAAATCATAGCTTCACCCTAAACAATAGAATTCAACATTTTGTGTTGAATCCAGGTAGAATAACAAACTGCTGATGAAGGAATGATATTCACCTACTGAAAATACACACGAAATCAAAGTTAATTAGTAACATATCTTGCTCTGCCATCACACTCCACTTAGCAGTGCTACATCCACAAGGGAGTACTCATCAAACTGGGCTTCTCCTAAGCAGTGGAGGTAGGGATGGTTATGGAACATTTGCTCTGAAGCAGAGGTCTTGGTAAACTTGGAGAAAAGCTGATGACTCAGGGCAGAAATTGTTATTAAACAGCAATTTTGAAAATCAGCATTTACAGGAAGACTTACATGTAAAATGCCAGCACATGACCAAGTCTTACTGATCTCAGAGGTTTTGAGCTGAATTTTTTGGAACAGAAGATGGATATCCACCTTTAGAAGAGGCAACAATGATGCATTTACAAAGTGGCTGCTCACAAGATAACATTTTTGTCCTTCAGAAAGCACATAGTTACATGGGGAGTTGGTTCTAAATGTTTTGGTTATTTTCTTCATTGACTTTCATGGTTACAGTTCTTGCACCCTCAGTAAAACTGAGACATCCTTGGTAATTGCTAAAGCAAAGCATTTGCAGTCTGGAAGATATGGGGTATAAGGTCCATGTCCAGCCACTTCTGTTTTCACTTTTGTGATACCATTTGTTTTTCCTGTGTTTCAGCCAAACTGTTCAAATGTGAAGCCAAACTTATAGCTAGACCTCAGCTTGAGAAATTATGTGAACAAAAATGCCAGCTGTTAGCTAGTTGCACTGTAAAACTGCATTCAGTGAGGCACTGAACTGTTATTTGTTTCCACCAGTGGAAAACACTGACAATAAGAGACTGTTTTGTGGAAGAGGAGCAGTCGTGCTCCTTGTGCGTTGTATCATTGCACATGAGCAGTGTGAACAAGCATTCTGGGTTGTTTGTTTTTTTCTAGGATAATCCATGAAAATAGAAGAATAACAATTTTAAATATCAAATTATTTTTGCCTTTATAGTTTCAGTAAAACTATGGCTTTTAACATCAAAATGTGAAGTTACTACAGATGGAAAAGCTTGCTGAGACATCTGAGGTGGAGCAGCCAGTCAGTGAGGTGGGAAATGGTTGGCAGTGAATGATAGCTTTCGGATAACAGCCTTTGTGCCTCCCTCCTTCTAGTCTCAGCATGAAAAGAATGTTCAGTGAAAAGGCCTAGTTTGTGCTTTTTTTTAATAAATGTATTTTGAATCTGAATGTAAAAGGGAAATATGATTCTGAGCTCTTCTAGTGCTGACAGAACAGCTTCCTATTTTCCTGTTTCATATTGGTGGGGTTGCTGTCACTGAGCTCACAGGTGGACTGCTTTTTCTTCCCTTTTTTTTTTTTTCTGTTAGACAATTTTTTTTTAATTTTTTTTTTTTTCAGTCCTTCTGCAAGTTTGTTTCTCTCACACACTTACACTTTGATGCCCTTCTTTAAAGCTGGAAGCAACAACAACAGCAGAAAATCCCAATGCCTTCTGTAGTTCTCATTTGGGAAAACTTTGTGTCACCCTTCAACTTTCAACCTAAAAAAAAAAAGTCTCTGAAGTTGATTTTCCTGTATCCATATGGAGAAATGCTGATATTATGTCCAAGTGTGCTTCTAGTGTAATGTGACAGGTCCATAGGAGGACACGTATCCTTTCCCATCAGTGCCAAGAGAACAGCTAAAAGGGCTCAGAGCTTGTATGAAAGGCCATGACACTTGAGAGGCTATGACGTAGTTTGTAAATTAGAGACATTTGATTTCCATGCTCTAGTGTTACCCATCACTTTGTACTGTTTAATGATGTACTGAAGAAGGAAGGACTGCTGTAAGTGAAAATGCTTGGTTTCCAGACCCACTAGTGAACAGAAGGTGTTCAAACACCCAGGGATGAGTGCTTTGAAGTTTGTGGATAGGGTGACCTGAAGTTCTGCAGCTGGGAAAGTGAGAACTTGGTCTATAAAACCGTCCCAGACATACCTGCCATGGGGGTGGCCATCTGCTGCTGTGGGCTGATGTTAGAAGAGCAGCTTCTGTGTGTTGCAGAGGCTGAAACAGTAATTCCTTGATGTCAGCATTAAAAGCCTAGAGGTTACTTTAAAAAAAAAAAAGGTTCGAACAAGTTTTAGGGGAGAGACAGAGTGCAAGTCTGTTACATATCTTTGTATTGGAGTAAGAGCTATCTGCTTGGGTCATTCTGTTTTAATAAAGTACTTGGTATCTGATTGCAAGTTTGTTAATATAACCATAGATAAGCAAGAACAGTTAAGATTTTTGAAATATCTTCCTTCATGAAAGAAGTCATCGTCTCCTAAAGAAGACGGAGGAATTCAGCTGTTACACTGAGGAAAAGCTGCCAAGCTCCCCTGGACTCAGTACCTTCCTTGTTCTTCTAAAAGCAGTTTTGAGGGAGCTATTTCCCATCTTCTGGTATTGATATAACCTCAGAAAGAACTTGTTCTGACATATGGCATTGATAATTCTCATATTCCCTTCTTTGAAGTTGTTTTAAGGTGCCCACTTTTTACTTTTCTAGAGAAGTACAAGGAGTAACTTGTACAAGGAGAAGAGTTTTCTAAGCAAAATCTGAGTGTATAGGGAGTTAAAAAAACCTGTGTAAAACTACTGCATATTTGTAGAATGGCTGCCAATTTCTTCTTTTAAACAGACTAAAATTGAAAACTGTACTTCAGAAAAGGAAAGCTCAAGGAAAATTTTTAAAATACATTAAATGGTTTTTAAATCAAGGATTTCCTTGATGATGTGCTGGATTTTTTACAAAGTTGGTTACCTTCAGTGAGTATCAAAATAAACATATTTAATGACATCTTTTCTATTATAACTGTGTCCTGCTTATATAAGAGGAAAGGATGCACCTGAAACTGTGCTCACTTTTCTCAACTTAGAACAGTTGTGCTAACATCTCAAAACAGACCGGGCCACCACACCAGGGACCTGATGTTGCCTGCCATTCTCCCATGAGACATGCTGCTCCTCCCATTCTGCCTTCTTTGGTGCTGGTACTCTAGCGCGTGCACTGCTGTTAGGTTCCATGAACTGGGAGGAAAAAATTCTGCATAATAAAAAAAAACCCCAATCTATAATGTCACACCTTGAGCATATGAGGAGCTGGCTTTTTTTTATTCTCTTCAGCTGCCAGGTAGAGCGAGTGACCAGTTTAGTGAATAACAGTATTAAAAAGACCAAGTATCTGTCGAAGCTACAAGGTCTACTTTTGATAGAGGCAGGTTACATTTAAACATTTACTAGCACAGACATGAGCTTGGGTATGAGCTTTTAAGCTATGAGGTTTCTACCTTCAGGTTACAACCACTTAATGGGGAAATATATGCCTTTCATAAGAAACTGTCGACTTTATGTGATATGTAAGATGGCCACTTGCACTCAGTTAGTTGGCAAAGGGGCTACAAAGAGTAACTTAACTCCAAGCTGTGAAGAGCCTCATGGTTGGGCATCCTGGTTCCAGCCAGGACAGGGTTAATTTTTGCAGTAGCCAGGAGGGAGCATGGCTACAACCTAGAGGGTATTTAGTGCCACCTCATGTCAGCATTGAATTGGGGAGTACTGTTCCTAAACAATGACAATGGGGAAAGGCACCAGCCAAAGGAGTAAAGTCCTTTTTACTTTTAGTAAACATCTTCTCTGCAAATAGAAAAGCATAACAACTCCCATCTGTTTGTACCATGGTGTAGGAAGCAGGGTGGGAATGCTGTGTGGGTATTTCTGATTCCTGCCTGTACAGATCAAAACAGAGTTTTGTGACAGCAAATTTGTTTTTCTTGAGCTGGCAGACCTGCAAAGCTTGTCTACCTAGTGTTTGATGTTCAAAGTTATGTCAGCAGGGCATACCAAGTTCTAGTTCAGCCTCTGAAGGCAAATAGAAAAATGGAGAAATGGCGTTCAGTGCTGACCACTTTGTCTTCCAGGAGATCCCTTGTCTTTGCCATGAAAAAAAAAAAAGAGTAAAGAATATGAAAGCCCTACCCTATAAAAAGTAGCACATTTTATTTCCAGTGGATGATTTCCAAAGTAATGTCAAAGCAGAGAGGTACTTGGCTCTTTAATTTCTGAGTCCAAAACCTTTGCTTTGTCTGGGTTTCCTTCTGATGTCATCCATTCCCTCCCCAATGCCTCATTTACTGCTGCTGCACAGAAGCAACTGCTATGTATTTCTTGGAATTCTCATTTCAACCAGCTTTTGAGCTCTCCAAACATCTATTAGTAGTTTGTCCTTCCTGCTCCCTGGAGGAGAGGTAGAGTGCACCTGAGGAGACCCAAACTATTCTACCTAAAGGCAAGAAGTGAATGCAACGTCTTGTGATCCTGCGACATCCTCAGGTGTTTCAATGTCATCCTTCATGTGAGACTAAGAAATTTCTATGTTTTCCATCCGTGAAGGAGATGGAGAGGTCATGATCTGCAATTTAGATAGTTCAGAGTTAAGCCTCCGATTTTTCTATCTGCTGCTTCATTTCAAGCATATGGTTTGTCAGCTGGCTTTGGAGGGGGTTTGTATAATTTCAGTATAGCAAAAGTCTTGCTTGGTCAACTGCTCTTCTGTTTTAGCCTCTCAAGCACATACCATATTAAAGGCACAATCTCCATTTAGTAATTGCACTAGCTACAAATGAGATTTTAAAGTTACCTCAGTTGCAGGTGTCAGCGTTGAAAACAAAAGAGGTTTGCATTGACATGGATTCACCTTTCAGGACCAAGGAAGATACTTTTTGAAGAAGGTCTTCAACCTGACTTGACAGAAATCACTTGAATGGTGGGTTGTGCTGCCAGAAGCCACAGAGATGCCACTGAGTTACTGAAAGGATTTGCCATCTTAGTGTGCAGGATGGACATGGTAGGGTGATGCACAAGCTTGAAAGGCAAAAAAAAAAGTCATTAAGGTTGACAGTGACAGGAACAAAAAACTTATATTCCTCTCCCTACCCCACCCCGCCCCCCATGTGTCAGTTCATTCAAAGTGACCTTTAGGAAACCAAAGAATCATTTACCAAGAAAATGGGCTCACTAAAGTTCTTGTTTTGAAGCTGATGACTCAGTAATTACTATTTGAGAAAAAGAGACAACTGTGTGTGAGGTGAGAGTAGAAGAGATGCAGTACCATGGTCACTGAAGCTGTGTGTGTACGTGGTGAAAATGGAAGAAATGGACATTTCTGTTCGTTTCTGGAATTTGAGTGCTCCATGAAGACAGAAAAATTTATTTCCACAACGCATCTTTTGGAAGTATCTTTTGTGGTGTATAGCACTGGAATGTATTCATTGTTCCTCGAAGAGATCACAGTTGGATTTTTATTCCTATTTCAATAAACATACTTGTTATGTAGTGAAAGAGAATCAAATTGGATTTTTGCTTGCTCTGCTTTGGTTTTGGTGGAAGAGTATAGGGTGGTCTGCAGGATTTAGCTCTGAAGTCATGAAGATCTAGGGCTTTCTTCCTTTTCCTTTCTCAGGTACACTAAGGGATTAATGAGATCTGTGTTGAAAAATCTGTCTGCCCCTGGTGAAGAGAGAAGATAGAAATCCCCAAGATAGCTGGCAATCCCACAGCTATCTCTGCTCCCTCCTCCATAGGTTTCTACAGGGCCTCCTGCCTGCACCAATTTCATCACCAGGGAGGGTTCTCACCTCTCTGCCTCAGGGATAGGAGGTACATGAAAAGGGCTACCTGGATAACATCCCTCTCCTGCTTGGCCCTTGACATTGTTCTGCATATCCTCGTGCATTTTTGCATTTTGAAATCTTTTTCCTAGAGAGCCCTTGCCCTGGATAGAAGCAATGTTGTGACATGGCTGTAGGGTACCGAGGGATAATTCTTTGCTGCTTTCTTCCTACCTGATGCTCAGCCTTGATACACTTGGCCTTCCAATTGCATTTACTCTCCTTCAACAAGGAGAGAGTTAATATCAGAGTACATGGTAGCTTGACTTCCTTCCTATTGTCGTCACACATACACACAAAAAAGTAAAGGGAATGCATATTGGTTATAGGCTATATGGCTTCTACAGAACATGGAGATTGAAAATGGTCCTTCACTGAGGGTAATCTGCGTTTGATCCTTGGCTATTTAGCCAGTGTTTCGCACAAAATGAGTTGTTTGGGTTTCTGTCTTGCCAGCAGAAAAGATTGGCTTAGTTCTCTCTAGAGGGAGGAGGGGTCAATTTAAATAAACAAGCAAAGCAGAGTACTTAACTTGCAATAAGTAATGTAGCATTCTTTCGATGAACATTTCAGCTTTCAGCCTATTCATCCATCAAATACCTGACTGCTGCATTCACCTTGTGGTGCTCTGTGGTACTGTTAAAGACCTGAAGGCTTTCAGGTACTCAACATTGGCCTTGCTTGCCCCACCAAGTAGTGTGAGAGGTGCAGATGAAGATGTAGCACCCCAGAAATAGGAGCTTTTAAACACATTCCAGAGAACATAGTACTGATTGATGCTGTTTCCTGTGAGATTTTCCTTTTATTTAAATTTTTTTGGTTCTTCATTCTCCTCCCTCTCCCCCTGCCCCGTTCCTGTCTCTCCACTCTCTTTCTTTATTTATAACTTTATCTCCATGGCCTTGCCCCGGTACAGCTGGCAGGCAAGATCAGCACCTCTGAAAGCCAGCCCAACCACCAGGATAAGACGTGGGAGCCTGAGCTGTGGGAGGATTGTGGGGCCGTCACAGTCGAGACCGCCCTGTCCTGCAGCACTGGGGGCCCCATCTCGCGTGCCTCTGAGCTGGATCGGGCTGCCAGATTCTCCTGGCAGAGAAAAGCAATTCCAGGCCTGTTTCCAGAAAATAAAGCGTAGACACCTTCCTGCAAATCATTGTCATAGGCATATATACCCAGTATATAGAGATTTACTCCTGTAACAGGAGAAATCTTTTTCTCCTGAGCTTTTGGAACCAGGTTGTGAAATGACACAAGTATCTGTTCCATTTTTACCTGCCCATAGAAATACCATGGGTTTTTTCCAGCATGCATTAACAATAGATGTATTTAAACCATAAGAGTAGATCTAATCAAACTGTTACTGGAAATATGCTTTGAGGATTTGACCTCTTACATTTCTTTTATGGAGACTGATGTTGATTTTACAAGCCAACATGGTTTAATTAACAGGGTGCTTTTAATTCACTCTGCTTTTGCTGAATTGTTTAGGTTTTTTCTAGCTTTTGAAGTGCTTTAGGCTTTTGTTTCTTCATTTGTTTTGCTGAAATTGCCTGTTTCATGCCCTGCAGCCCTTCTGCAAGTTGATTACATTTAGAAGAAATTCTGAATTCCTTAAAAACTGAAATGCTAGGAGTTGAAAAAAAAAAATCAGTAGGAGTTCCCCATTAATTTTAGATATGGAACTTTAATTTTTTTTCCCTTGAAAAGTTTAGAAAATAGTACAATTATTCACCATTAATGTCTCTCATTGATATATCTCTCTGACTGAAGAAGAGAGGTGCCTCAACAGGGGGAGCAGTGGGTACCTTGCCTGCTGGGTAGGTAGGCATTTGCTTCCCAGCTTCCCTGCCTGTGATGATCCAAGAGAGAGGGGAGCCAAGATGCAAAAGAGCCTGCTGCCCTTGGCCACTGCCCTGCATAGGTCAATTTACTGTTACTGCTGAGATTTCGGGGGGCTAAGGGTTGGGTTTCTTGCTTAGGGTAGCTCCCTCTGGGTCCACCAGAGCCCACAGAAATCAACCAGGGCTGGGACATATCCTCTGGTTAATGTTGCATGTCTTTCAAAGTTCCCCAAAATTTTCATTGTTTTATGAAGACTATAACTTCTTCTCAGTGTTCTGGGAAATTCAACACCAAAATTTTAAACATTATTTTATTTTAATGTAGTTGTCTCACACTTCCATTTCCTAAGTTCAAGACCCAATTGATCATCAATAATTGAAAAAGTGGATTGCACAGAAACAATGGCCTGTTAAGGCTTGATCTGTAAAGAAATTGCTCCTATTTGAGTATTTACCGTCAGAAGGGATGCTCAGCCACAGATATAGCAACCTTCCAGGATACAGTGCATACAATACTGTCTCACATTTCTAACACCTCCTCCATTTAAAATGAGTGGAGAGAGCTGGCAGAAGCACAAGTTCTGCATTTGTCTGTGTAAACACAAGGATTTCACTGCAAATATTGTTGAAATCTTAGCAGGGACACGAACCAGATTTTCAAACCTGGCCTTGACCTTAAAAACAGTGATGAAACGTACTAAAACTCTGACTGTTATCCATTCATAAGCTTTGTGCTTTATGCACTTCACTTTGAAACAATATGTTTTTCCCCCCAGAATTTGCAGAGTGGTCTCCTGCATCCACAGCCTGACTATTAAGACTTACCCTTAACTCATACAGTAGAGGGAATCTTGTAAAGTGTCAGTTGTGGGGTATCTCCATGGTACATTGGACTGTTGAATGCAGATTTCCCCAAAAATAACAAAAATTACCAAAGAAAATATTATACTTGCCAGAGGTTTTACTAGAGAAGTTTGATATCCTTCTTTCCATTTGAAGTTTAAGTTCACTGCCTCTTTTTGCTGTGAATGCTTTCAAGCAGAAGAGTGAAATGTCTAATGGATGCAGCATTAGACATTTCATTGAACATCTCTTCAAATGTATGTTAGAAAGCAGAAAGGACAACAAACAAAAAAGTCAGCCCAAACAGAAGGCTTCTGGTAGTGTTATAAAGAGTTAAATTGGGTTTTTTTAATCAAAAGTAGTGTTAGTACAGTGCATAGAAAAGGCACTAGTATCCTGATAGAATTGTCTGTAAAGCTAAAGGCATGCAATTTTGCAGGCACCATTTTGCAGTAGTGTGATATAGTGGAGTTCTATGTGTGCTGAAATCTGTGATAATAAGAGACAGATGTTGCCACATCTTGAAACCATCTCCTCCACTTCTGTGACACAAACTGACCACTTTCAAAAAAAGACCAGAAAAGTCCACGTGCTTGGAAGTATATTTTCTTTGTTGAAACACCTCTATCTTTCATGCCCCAGGAAAATAAAACACAAAGTGCTTGGAAACAACAAACACATTGCCAGCATTTTAAAGAGCTGTGAGAAAAGATTTTCTAGGCTAGTGATAGGTTTGGACACTTCATGAAACAGCATGAGAGATATCAGGAACAAAATTATCTGGAAATATTTAATGATTTGGTAGCTCACTTCATGTATGAATTGTTCTTTAAGTGGAGAAATTGTATTAGAATATTTTCATCCTTTTTGATTAAAAGGTGAGTATGCATATTGCAGTTTGTGTCCTCGGAGTGAGGTTTTTCCAGGCGATCCCTCATTGTTGTGAGCACAGCTACCCTCTTTTTGGAAGTGTCTTCTGTCTCCAAGACTTGCTTAGAGTTCATGACAACTAAGTGATGCTGTCATGTTAAGAGTAAGGCAAATTTTTCTGACACGTCAAGACTAAGGAAATTTAACATAAAATAAACCCTCTTGTGTTCCAGCTGGTCCTCAGATATCAAAGGGGATGGGGGTGGCTGGGCTTAGTTTCTGGATCTTAGCCAATTCAACACTAAGCAACAAAAATACAGAGCCAATGCAGCACTCTTAAGTCCAGTCATTTTCAATAAGAACTACGACAATTATAGACTCACAAGGAGTACGATACTATGTGACACACTATAACCCTGGTCGCTCCCAGTGAGTCCTCATGGCGAGGCTAGAAGTCTGGTGGCATTCAATAGCTCTCACAGCCAGGTGCAAAATAGCAAGAGATGCAGGTTCTTGTTGACTTACTCGTGATAAATACACTCTCTGTGGAAGCACACGTGTATACTTAAAATATGAATAATACAGAGGGCAAAAAATGCATTAAATTGTGAGATGAGTATACCATGCTAAAAGTAGGATGACAGACACAAGTCAGCTTTCTGAATTTTCCCAAAGAAGCACTTGGTTTAGCTGAGACCTGAGTATTCAAGTCGTACCCAATAGGCTTCCCTATGGGTGAGGAGATCACAGAACCACAGAAATGTGGAGTTGGAAGGGACCCACAAGGATCATCAAGTCCAGCTCTTAGCCCTACATAGGACCATCCCCAAGAGTCACAGTTTAAGACAAGAGGATAGACAATGTTAAAAATAAACAAGTGCTTATTTTGCTAATGCTTGTTTTCAGAAAAATATGTGCTGAAAATACCATGAAATGACCAAATGTACAGTATGACAGTCTGAAAGTTCTGCTTGATGTTCCCTGCTCACTGCCCTGTATTCTCATGCACGTGGATAGAGTATTAATGAATACAGTTACAATATCGGGGTTTGGATGGCAGGACAAGAGCAAGAACACTGATGCCAGTAAAGATTCTTGTGGTGTCACTGGATGGCTAAGGAAGCTGAATATTGATTAATTTTGAAGGGCAAGTAAGCAGACACATCCTTTGATGCTTGCCTCTCCTAGAAGATACCAGAAACAGAAAAATCTGTGTTCTTCTTCTCCCTTCACAGTTTGCAGAACAGCTAGTAAGAGTGCAGCAGAACTGAAGCTTGCGGTGCTGGTTGGTTTGGCTCCTTATTATTTGAGGCACAGCTGTGATCATTCTCCAGGCTACAAAGCCTGCCTGTTAAAGACAAGCAGCTGGAGGCATGGGCTTTTCCTACAGCACTGAAATGGCCCCTCTGCCTTGCTGTGTTCATCCCTAATTTTGCTAGCTTGACTTTGTTATGGCCACTGCTCTGAGCTCTGTATAAAAATGAGGAGAAGCCAACAAGTATCATCAGGAGCTTCAAATGAAATCCAGCAAAGACTGATATGAGTTTGCATCAGGGCTTTTCCTTTGTGCATCTCCCCTATGCACTGGTGCTGTGTTGAAGTTTACCTCAGCATTGCCTCAATATTCTTTCCATTGTTAAAACATTTTTAAAAAAAATAAGTCACCTCTGATTGGCACCTTCAGTGCGTTGCGGAATAATTAGGGAGATTTTTTTCTTTTCTGAAGAAGGAAAAAAAAGCTGTGTATCTCATTTAGAACATCAGAAGGACTTCTTAGAAGCAATTTATTTGCTGAGTAGAAGGATTTTGCATGGAATTTTCTTACAGTGTACTAATAGCTTTTTTATCTCTTTTTTTTTAAACCCAAAAATTCCTCAGTGGAAAGACTTTTTTCCTGGAAGGTCTCAGATTATCTCATGTAGCTTCGTGTTTGCTTTAGGTGCAAGCCTTCAAGTATCTGCTAAAAAAAAAAAAAAAAAAAAAACAAAAAAACACAGTCATGCAGAAGTCTTCCAAATTCATGCATCAGCTTGTGTGTTCCAAAATAATCTAACTTAATATTTGTGCAATGCTGAATTAAATCAATCAGAATGATCCCACAGGTACTATTTGGGGTGTATGTTGGAGGAGGAGTACTCAATGTAGGTGCTTTGATTAGCTGGCATAGCAATAAAACATATTTCTAGTGTCCCCAGGTTCTACCTCCTGGACGTGTGCTGGTACTATTGAGCACTGCTAGTGAGCACAGCCTGTCTGCTTGTCTGCTCGGTTCTGTGTGCTTTTTTAACATGGAGCAGTACAAAAGCTGGCAGCAGGAATTTGAGAAGCTTGGGTTTTTTGATCCTCTTGGCACTGTTTCACCCCTTCTGCTAGTCTGTCAATTTACTGCCTCCTCAGCCCCATAGCTGAGCTGCAGACGTGCAGCTGCTGAAGGTAATGCAACTGGAAGTTGCCTTTGTGGTTTGGTATCAGTCTTGGTCATTTGGGTGACAACTCTCTTCCGTCGGGGGACAGCTGATGTTGTTTGGTTTTCTGTTTCACAACCCTGCATCCATGGTCACAACCCTGTATTGTTTAAAGTGAAAAGATGCAATACAGTAGATGACCTAGACATACCAAGACTTTTTTTTGAGGACTGATAAACGTTGCCAGACCTTCTTGTTTTCCACAGAGTATGGAAAAGCCTTTTGTTTTCCTTTTAGAGGCTGGCTTTCAGTGCAGCTGTACCATTTGCAACTGTTTGTTTTTACAACTGCTTGTGAGAGTCAGTGGAGTTACAGTTTCTTTAATGGCTGTCTCCTTGCTTGTATTCTGTCACCTCTCTTGGAGCAGACATCCCAGCCCTGCACCTAGAACCTCTTCCCGCAAAGCAATCAGGTGTGCCCAGATTTCACTGAGGGAGGGCGTAGCGTGTGGAATCAGTCAGACAGGACTGGATAACTGTAAGGGCCATCAGACTACACAGCACAAATTAGGCTTGCTTCTTGGATGCCACCGCTTTGTCATTGTCTGCTTTTAGTCTCAGGCATTCCAAGTGTAAAGTAAATGCTTTCACAGGTGTCTTCTGTCTCTGGCAACTATTGGTGTGATTGCACTGTATGTAGCTGATCTGCTACATCTGATGGAACTGTTATTAATGTTTTTTTAAAAGTTCTGTCCCACTTTACATAATGGTGATGTGCGTTTTTATCAGATCATCTCAATCTGTGTCTTAGTGTATTTTGAAAACTTCTAGATGGTTTCATTTTCATCTGGCAAAGATTTTATGTTGGATGGCATTTAAATCCCTTATCCCTTGAGGACTGAAGTCCCTGGCAAGTGGAGAGTGCTAAAAGGGAAGAATTTTCAAGCTCTTGCCCTCCAGAAGCAGCATGTCCACTAGCAGGTCCATGGGGAGCCCTTCCATGAGCACAGCCACAAGCTCTGCCCTGGCAGCAGCTTGCTTTCTCCGTGTCACTGTGAGAGACAAGCCCTTAGTCTGAAGACAGGCGACAGAAGAAAATCGTTACTGTCATCTTTGACAGTCTCATTAGGGAGGCCGAGAGTTCAGTAGGAACAGGGACGCCTCACTCATGCCCAGCAGCAGAGGACCCAGGACAAAGCTGAGCTGCAGGCAAGACCTGCTACAGAGAAAGCAGCAGTGTTAACACCTCTTCCTTCTTTGCATGGTAGATAGGGGCTGGATTTAAATGACCTTTGTCTGGCTCTTCTCATGAACACCTCTAAAAGAGATGAAGGTGGCTGGGAATCAGCCCAATTTTGGCATGGCAGTTATTTCAGTATTCTGCTGCTCCTTCGTGTGTAGATGGTAGGAAGTGAAAGAGAAGACTCAGTGCCTTTTTTTTTTACCCCATCATTGTTGTTCCTTGTTAACATAGCCAAAATCTACAGTCTTTTATAGGGACACTGGATCGAACTGTCTGCTAGAGGTCAAAGGCATCACATACTTAGAAACATGCAGACTGAGCAAGCTTCAAAATAGCATGATAGTGCTCTTTTTTGTGGTTTCAGAGGCTATTTATGTAGAAATCTTTAAGCCAGTGGTGCTAACACAGTGCAAGGACTATACTTGGATGCTTTTAGGTGCCATACTTTTCTTAGCAGGGTTAAATTTAGAAAAGGAGAGGAGACTGCCAAAGGTAGAAGGCTGTTCCTGTAAGCCAATAGAAACATAAGGATCAGTTCAGTATGCCAAATCAAGCTCACATCTCCAATAAATACAGTGATTTTGGGAAAGCTTAGTCACAGGGAGAGGACACATCACTGTCTAAGCCAGAAGCAGTTTTAATGGTTAATCCTCTAAGTGGGTGAGACTGGGATTCCCTCATTTGTAGTGATGAGAATGTAACTGCATTCCCAGGGCCCATCCAGATGTGTACTGGTGAGAAAAAGAGCTAGCTGAAGATGCACTTTTTTTTCTCAGTATAATGCATGATTTGGCAACGTGATTCTTAATGGTATGAGTTGAAATAAAGGCTAAATTTTCTTAGTGCTGCCTTCTGTGTTTGTCTGAAAACTTTAAACCAGTATAGATTCTGTAATGGTAAAAAAAAGAGGAAATCACAGAGAAGCTACCACTGGAATCTATCTACCACCAGCAATGAAACATTTCCAGTCCTGTTCACTGAATTTCCCATTTGAAATATGGGAAATACTGTTGCTACCACAGTAAAATTATATGCTGCAGGACAGCAAACACCCTTCTGATGGAGAGAAAAGTACCTATTATACACTTTTGCAGTGCTTCTCTCTCAGAGATTAGAGTCATAGAATTTGATAAAACAATGAAGTATCCTTTTCCCTGACATCTAAGACCAAAGTTCCAGAATGAGGGCATCTTGACCAGACAGGGAAAATCAGATGTTCCAGGGGAATCCAGAGGCACCTATGAGAGCCAAGAGGTAGCTGCATCCCTTTAAACCATGTCTCATCTTCAGTGTGAAAATATAGACCAAAAATTATATTTTCTGCCCAAATACATTTCCAGCCTCATCTAGATAGCTTTAAACAAACACATATAGAATTAAGTACTAAAACCTGGATTTTACCCTTCTGATAACCTTTAAGGATATACTTGCCACAATCAAAATAGGGGTAGTTCTTCAGTCAGTGCTTTTCTTGAGAAGTGCAATGTCTTTCTGCTCTCCCTTGGTTCTATCATTGCTGTTTGTAGATGCTTCACTGGTAGTTTGGTAGCCTGACATATGACCTTGACACTGCTTGGGTGGTGAGGTGTACAGGCAACTTAGTACAGTTGCCTTAGTACAGTTGCCTGTTGTTCATGTACAGTCTGTCCAAGGCTGCTTCTGGCCTAAGACAGCAGTTTCATTGGTTAACATTCAGATGAGAGTAGAAAGTCTTTTAGGGGAAAAGGCTGTTCTAACATGTCTAAGACAGGCAGATTTTTCCAAGATTTATCCTATAGTGACATCTTATCCATGAGGGCTTTTCCCCTGTTGTCTGCTTCACTCTAGAGCTCGTGCTCTTCCTTTTCCCAGAAAGGCACAGCTATCGTGGTGGATTCTGCTCCTTAGAACCATTTTGTGTAACTGGTCTTGATGCAGTTCCGTCGGGGGTTGTCTACTGCAGCTTCACCAGGTAGCTATAATCAGATAAATGTCAGTATGGCTATGTAAAGATAAAAGCACACACAGTTGTCCTGCAGTTGAGACAGAGCTGGTGTATAATGCAGTCATTTTCAGTATCTCTACCCTGTGGTAACACTTTCTCCTACTTGCAGTCTGGTATTAGCATGGGAGAAACAAATTTTATTCCTATTAAGGAAACAGATAAAGACTAATATTTTTCTTCTAATATTATTAATTTCCATTTATGTTAGAATCAAAGCAATCCTTTACATATTAAGTTGCATCCACCCATGGTTCATTTGGAATCTTGTGTTGCAACTGGAGCTTATCCAAACATAATACCAGTAACACTTAATGTCCTTAACAACAAAGAAAATACAATTAAACAATCTTGTGTAACAAAGTTGTTTGAAATCTGCTAAACAAACTGTATTGTTTGAGCATAGCATTGTGACCATGCCTGGGAAAGTACCAGAGTGCTGCGGGGGGTATACGGATTTCTGTTGGAAAAGTGGCCAGAACAGGGCTTTTTCAACATGGCTGTGAATAATTTTTCTGTGATTGGAAACTGCAGCTACTAGAGAAGCAGCAAGACACCAAAGTCCCTAGCACACTAAACATACCTTGCAGAAGCAGGCAGAATAGAGTCCAGTTGGTGACCCTTGCTTGTGGGGTGCCAGCTGTCCTGCTTCTGCCTCATATGACCTCTTGCAGTGAGCCTTCACCTTTGCATAGGCATGTTCACATTGCCACCAGACTTGGTCACCTCCAGCTGCCTCACCTCTGGGACCTGAAAGTCTTGCCCAGATCCCTCAAGAGAGGGTCCTCTGGCTGTTCGGGGATGGGTCTGTCCCCCCCCTGAAGTCCCAAGTCATGACCATGAGCAATGTGTGCCCCTAAAGACTATCCTGGCTGAGTTTGGACTAGGGGATGAAGACAGGTTGCCAGGTATGGACTGAAGGTAGTTTTTTGGACTTGTTGGAGCAGATCCAAAGAAAAAAGATGATCAGAAGGCTGAAGCAGAGGCTGAGAGCATTGGGGTTATTCAGCCTGGAGAAGGCTCTAGGCAGAACTTATAGCACCTGAGGGGGGCCTACAAGAATGCTGGAGAAGGACTTTTTACAAGGGCATGGAGCGATAGGAAAAGTGGGAATGGCTTTAAATAGAAAGAGAGTAGATTTAGATTAGATATTAGGAAGAAAATCTTTACTGTGACAGTGGTGAGGCACTGGCACAGGTTGCTCAGAAAATTTGTGGCTGCCTCATCCCTGAAAGTGTTCAAGGCCAGGACCCTGAGCAACCTGATCTCTGGCATCCCTGCCCATGGCAGAGGGTTTAGGACTAGATGATGTTTAAGGTCCCTTTCAATCCAAGTCTTCCTGTAATTCTATGATTCTTGTTTCTAGTTTTCCCCAGGTGTCTCTTGCCGGCTTTTCTTTGTCCTGTGTCACCATGACCCAGGAAGACCAATACTGGACCCTACTATTATTATTATGATGTGTTCTTTTTCCAGCCAAGCTTCCAGCACTGATTTGGGAGTATATAAGCACTTGTGTTCAAAACAGAGCATAAGGGCTTGTCTAGAACACTCAAAAGTTGAAAAAGACACCAAAATTTCCTCTGTGTGTCAGGTTTTTCGGCAACAGAGAAACTCCACGGGGGTCACTGTCTTTACATGGAGATAAATACTCAGATTTCTCTGGCAACAGCCAAGCTTTTATTCAGAAATTAGCTTCACATATCTTTATGAATTTAGAAATCAGTTGGAATCCTGACCATTGGCGTTTAATGATTTCCTGGTTTTGTCTAAAGTGCTTTTTATAGATAAAAGGCTTAGTTTCTCTCTTTGCAGGGGGGTGGTGCACCATCCCTCTGCTGCAGTCCACTAGGTCAGTGACAAGTTCCATTTTCCTTGATTTGAGGGATTCAGATGAATGCAGATAAATTGCCATGGGCTCAAGCTTTTGCTTTTACTTTTGGAAAGTGTTTTGCACATGCTGTCTTGGCAGGGTGTTCTTTAAAACCATTACAAGTGTATTTGTGAAACCAAGGACTATTCAAACTCCTTTGATTTGCAGGTGTCAGTTGAAAAACAGTCCTGGTCTCCTCCATTTGCATTAGCACTTCAGTTCTCCTTCAGAGATGTCAGCCATGGAATACATGGGGACAGCTGGATCAGCTGGCCAGAGACCAGTAAACTCATTTTGCAGGACTGTGGGCATCAGGCAAGGAATGGCATAAAGAGATTGTTAACCTGGGCTAGTGTTTGATGAGCACCCATGAAATAAGCAATCAGTTCTGGCAGCTTGCTACTATCCAGTCTCATTTTCTCTCCAGTTTGTCTTGTTTTCTTTTCAGTCCTGCCCAGGCTTTTCTGTCTATTTGCTGTTTCAAACTTCAGAGGCCTCAAATACTACGGGGATATGCAAGTCCTTGGAGACCCATGTGGTATTGGAAACATCCACAGCTGGTGCCAAGCTCCAGAGACAGGCCACTTAGCATCCAGCTAGGAAGACACACTGCAGACAGGACCTCCAGAAGGAAAGTCAGAGGCCAAGTGTCAGCATACCCTGCCTCCAGCACATGGCAGCAAGCACTCAGGGCAATAAGCACAAAGTGCTGCTGCAAGTGAGCTCACCAAAGACACCCCCAGCAGCTATTTACAAGTCTTGCTGAGGAAAACCTGCTCTTCATCACCTCTGGTCTGGACTTACAAACTGAAGCAGAAAGAGAAGACAAAAGGGATTAGTCTCCCTGAGATTAGGGAAGGCATGGTGGCTGCAGATGCAGTCCCACTGACCACAGTGTTTTCTGTCTGACAATCTCTATGCTCAGATATGATAGTCATGCAACAAGTGGTGCCAGTCAAGTTGTTGGCTAATGGTTGTTGTCAGCACCCTGTGAAAGACCACGATGGCCTCAGGTGTTTCTCCAATTGGCCCTATGTGTAGTATGTGTAGCAGGTGTAGATGCCAAAGTGTGTCTGGTTTAAAAGAAACCTACAGATTTCACCAAAGAATTTGTGAGTATTTAAATGATAAACTGTCAGGAGCAATGTGGTGATGTGAGCATTGGAAAAGAACAGGGAGAGCAGAGGCCAGACCTGTAGCCTGGTCTATGTGCTGGCAGAAGTATCAATTGTGGTCAAGACTGTATGTCCATTTAGGAAGAGGTTTTTTATTTTATTTTATTTTTTTCTGAAAATAATAAAGGTGATGTGGATTAGAGTGATGAACAGATACAAGTGAAATACTAAATATTAAGGCCCCGAATGAGGTGATGCTAGCATACACTGAGCATCACTCTTTGTGGTCAAGGCTTGCTGCTCCTCCCAGTCCAGCCAGAGCACAGGCAGTGCCCCAAGGCTGCTTTCATGTTCAGTCATTTACGTGTTTTAAACCAGATAAATGCTTCAAGATGGAAGCAGACAGGTTCCTCAGAGAGGGGGCGATTTGTTGACAAAGATAGCCATGCCTAAAACACCGAATAAATTCTGTGCAGACAGGTGAAGACAGATATTTGAAGCAGACACGTTCTGTGTTCCTGCTGGGAAGAGGAAATATGTTTTTTAGCAAGACATGATTTCTCTGTTCCTACATGATCCAGCCATTATTTTGTGCGAAGTCTGACCAAACTTGACAGCTCAGATTTTCAGAACAGGATTCAGGAAGAGGTTGGAGTGTACATGTGCATATAGCTGTGCAGAAGGTAGGAAATCAGGGATTGGATGCAATACTAGCAGAAACAGTTTCTTTTAAAATCCCTTTACAAACCCTGGGTGCAGGAGACTCAAAAATCTGGCAGACCTTTTCATGTGGAGTTCAGATACTTGGTAAAGCTGAGGTTGGGATTTTATCCATAAGTTGCACATTCAGAGCTGCTCAACTCATGGGAGACTAGAACAGGGATCCCCAAAGATGGGGCACATACAGTGTTATTAAAGACAAGCTGGTGGCTCGTATCACCCAGCTCCTCCCGTATGCCCCCTAGTTGTGTATTTTCCCTTATGTGCTCATGACCTCCTGCTTCAAATCATCTTAGAGAAGTACATGTAAGATGGTGTTTCATGAATAAGAATGTAAATTTTATTTACTTTTTTTTTGTTTCTTATTTCCTGTTTTACATTGCTGAGATATCCCCTCTTTCTTTCACATACAGTCCCGCCAGAGAAATTTTTCGTTTGAAACCCAAAGGTGCCCATAGTGTTAAAGTCTCCTAGACGTATGTCAGAGAAGGCAGCATTTTGCACTCAGTTAAAAACTGCAGAAGGACTGTGCTGTGAATCGCTCACTCATTCAGAATTTATACAGTTTCCTTGAATAAAGACACCTTCAATAAATGAGGCTATTTTGATATCACCATTTTCAACAAGGCCACTCTTACTGCTACCCTGTAGGCTGCTCTCTCCCACTTGGGGTATTTTCCGAGGACTTTCTGTCATCCTCCTCAAGTGTTTTGCCATCTGTGGATGGAGAGGCAAGCCTTTCATATATGAAATTCTCCAGAATTTGCCAAGTTTAGCATATGATTATTTTACATTTATTAATCTGGTCCATATTGTGGTAGTCACATTTTACTTATTCACATGAAAATTCCATGGGTGGAAGAAAACATTACGCCAATGTTAATTATTTCCAGCAGAAACTGTAAAACCCAGCAACATCTGTGTTTTCATCCACCGAGAACTATCAGCTATATTGTACTAATGTTGTGGCAAAATTGGGGAAAATTTTGTCAGACCAGAATTAGAAAAACTACTCCTGCGTCTGTATGTTTACAGCATGATAGATGAGCTTTATGATCATTTTCATATATAATAGTTCAGCATTCATTTTAGATTTCATGCTCTAATATTTGTGTCAAGGGAAAACAATACATAGTTGTAAATAATCACTACTGCATCTATTGCATGCAGTACTTCTCTCTATTCATGCTATGCACAGAATAATGCTCAGTGTGATAAGGAGGGTCATTGACACAGCTTGCAGATGGCTAGAATGTGAAGGAGTGCAGTTGTGCTGCAGCTGATGAGCTTGCTCCTCAGCTAGCATAGCGAATGGCTTTCCCTGATGAGGGTAGGATTGCACCAGGATGTGGAAAATGCCAGGCATTTCTGTAGCCGTTTTTGGCTATGGTTTTGTTAAATAAAACAAATCATGCCCCCATAGCATTGCTTTCAGCCTAAAGAAAAACCTTTCTCCCTGCTGGTAGCAGTGATAACAGTGATGTTCAGTGTCCTTTCCTCTGTCAGTCACCATTGCACCAGAGGAAGTGGTGGTGCAGCTGCCTGCACAAGTGCCATTCTCAGGGCAGGAGGGGATTTGGAAAGGATAACGGGTGGACAAGAGCAGATGGGCAAAAGAAGCAGATTATAATGATCCTGCATTTCAGCTAGAATGGATCTTTTCTGTCTTTGATATGATAGTGCCTTATCCTGTTTCTGTAACCTTAACAAAACTGCAAACACAAGAGATATTTTTTTTTCTCTCCTCTCCCTCCCTAAAAGAGGCCTTTTCAATATTTTTCACTTCCATGCAGACTGAGGAATTTGCAAGGGGAGTGTGAGCCCATGCTAGGGTTAACACACAAGATAGAACAGGGCACATGAAAGGGACACGATATGGTTAAGCAGGAGAAAAAGGGTGGTTCAGAATAGGTGTGTATTGACAAAGAGCTGCATCCTTCCAGATCCTCCAAGGGACAGCAGTGTGTGACTTGGCAGAAGCAGAAGTGCTTCTTTTATTTTGCTGTTTTGAGTTAGAGGAAAATAAATGTTTGCGGAATAAACACAGACTTAGGTTGTCCGAGGCAAAAGACAAAAAAAAAAAAAGAAAGAAAAAATGTGCTGCTTAGGAAACACTTTGCCTGCTAACACAAGAGGTTTCGTGAGTAGCCATCCAGTCTGGTATCCTAGTAATGAGTGACTGTTTCATCAGTGTTTATTCTCGTGTAGCTTATTTCTTTTCTGCTGCTGTTTTTTGGAGTTGCTTTCTCATTTGTTCTTCTACTTACTCGTTTTTGTGTGATTTATCATGGTTGGTTTCATATGCCTACTGCCTACAACAGTTTTTACTCTCTTGCAATCAAATCTTGCTGTCAGGCCATGTCACTCTTACCCAGGGGTTTCTAAGCATCCAGCTACCATGGAAAGACAATCTGTACTGGTGCACCAGATGTGGGTTCAAGACAGATGTGTCGTAGTCATATCATGGTCACTGAAAAGCCCCCAGTGTTCTTCTGCCACAGCTCTGCTAGACAGATAATGCACTCAGTCCTGAGTGAGAAATATAATGCAGCAGCAGAAAATTATATTAGTGTGATAACTGCTTTGTTGTAACTCATATTTCCTGCTGCAAAACATGGTTCTCAGCCCAAAGGGACCCTTTTCATCTTGTGTCCTTAAATCTTTTAAGTGCTATTTCTCTGGTTCCCTCAAGCTTTCCTGCCTAATGGCTAGCCATTCACTCTTAGACTGATGGGCATTTCTTCCTCACCCAGCCCTCTGGGGCCAGACCCTCAGGACTGACCTTGGCCATGCACCATAGGATGCAGCTGCAAGTGAGCAGCTTCTTCAGCTTCATGTGGTGCCAGTGCCTCCTAAGGACTGCTGGAGTTGGAGATGACATCCCATCTTCAGGCAACAGTGTTTTTCAGCCACCCAAGGACATACAATCTGCATTTTTATTCATGCATGTTGAGCTCTCCTAATGCCACGGTACAACAGTGGCATTCAATTCACTGACTGCAACAGATCTACTTTGTATGTAATTGTAACTTGGGTTCAACCGAGTTTGTAAAAAGTTAAGATGCACATGAAAATTACTAACACTGTTCTTTGGGCTGCTCTGACTTCTGTTCCTGAGCAGAAAAATACATCAAGATTTTGGTGTACACTTAAGGCTTTCCAGAGTATGGTAGCAGGAAGCTTTTGGATATCACTGTTTTATTAGATGTGATATTTTTAGATCTTCATTCTTGGTGAAATCAATGCACAACAGATTTTTGGGAGGAGAAAAATTTAACCTCAGTTTTAGATTACTTTGACAAATATTTCAAGTAAGAAGTAAAAACAAAAAAAATTCAAGCTTTGTTTTCCTTCCATGGTTAACAAATGAACTTTCCTAAATCTGAAGTAATAGAAGCCTAGCATTATTGTGTTCCTTGCATTGTACCTGACTCAAACATGCCCTTATCATGACTGACACCTTCCAGTATTTTCTAGGGTATTAACAGTTAAATAACAAGTGAGCAAACCTGAGGCATTTTTTGTGTCACCATTTGCAAGCACTTAATAACTATTGGAGCCATTAGCATGATGGGAAGTTTTGCTAGGAAAATCCCAGGGGCTAAAGTAATAAAAAACTCACTAGACTGAATGGGGCTGGCTTCAATGGCTTTTACTTCCCCGTAACAAGTGAGCAGTCTGTGCAGAAGCTTGAAGGAAGGCTTGCTTGCACAAAGCTGTGGTCCTGGGTATTGTGTGCTCCCCTGCTGTCTCATGGAGGAAAGTGGTTGGAAAGTCAGCCTGGTCTGAGGCTGGGGGCCAGGGCAGTGGAAAAGCCCACATTACCCAAGCAGGTCTGGAGCTGGACAGCATGGCCTTCTTGACCCAGCTCCAGGCCAGGCATGAGCAGCAGGATGACAACTTGCACAACAGTGACTTCCTTCCAGAGCTGGCTGGGAAGGCAACCCTTTGTTTTTATCATTTTTCAGTGTAGCATGAGCTGCACATTTAGTTGCTTGCTCAACTACAGTCCGCTTTTTCTTGAGTGCAGCCGATCAAGCCTCAGCACATAGGTTATCAGACCTAAGGACTCCAGAGAGGCTCAGAAACTCCACTTGAGACCAGTGTTCAGTGCATTGGGTTGCATGTGGACTTTTCTCGATAACTTTGGTGCTTTCTCAGGAGCAAATTCCTACCTGCCTCAACCATACAGCTTCTTGTTGCTGTTTTTAATATATCAGAAATTATGTCAACAGAATGTTCTGTTGTTTCTCAACAACAGATTTAAAAAAAAAAAAGAAGTTGGAAAATTGGAAGCTTTCAATTGCAACTTTGAACAACGCTAGGAGAGCTTTCCTGTCAGCTCCATTGTTCCCACATTGGACTTTTCTGCTGCAGGCCTGGTGAGGATGCTGTCATTGTCTTTTTTTCTTGAATGTAGATCGCATGACTTGCAGTGTTCCCGTCTCTGATGTTGTTTTCCCAAGGCAGCCTATAATTAAGAAAATACATGTTCAAGCTAGAACAAAGTCCACTGCTGCCTCACTAGCTAGGAGGCCAAATACAGCATGTACAGTTTCAGCAGTGAGTAGTTGACTTTGAATGATTGGCTTGGTTTCTCCAGAAACCAGCTCAGCAGAGCTTCTCCGTGCAGAGAGTGGACTCATTATCAACATGGACAATCCTGCAAATAAGGAGATGCAGTTTTCTAGTCTTATGGGAACAGGTACAAAGAAGGGACAAAAGACTGTAGTCCTTTGCATGGGTTTCAGGTACTCTTTTCTAGGACTGCTGGAATCTAAAAGAGCTGCTGACAAAAGCTATGAAGTGGATTCATGTGTTTAATGACACCTCAGCATGGGAGAGTTTCATCCTCCCCATGCTGTAAAGTTGCTACCAGACCCTAATGAAGTCACTTGATCAAAGGATTCAATGCTTTGCACTGGAAGCTGGTAGTTCACCTCCCAGCTTCTTTTCTTTGGCATGCTTTGTTGGTCAGCAAAGTGATAGGCATAGAGTAGCACTATGGCACCAATAGCTGCAAGAAAGCTCAGTTTAGGGATGCTTTTTGTATGGAAAAGCCAGTGTCTGTCACCTGGCAACTCTTCATGTTTGCAAAGCCCTTCAGAAAACATTCTTCTATTTGATCTATGTACCTTTGTTATCCAAACATAAAGGTGTCTGCATAGCTTACAGTCATCACTGCCTTAACTGGAAATAGCTGGCACTTTCTTGACAGGCATGGCGAAAAGTCTGTATGCTGTGGGAACTGACTTGAGTTAGCTGCTAGACCTGCAGAGAACATCACTGAATGAAAAACAGGAGCAGTATATTAACAAATAAATACCAAAATGACTGGAGAACCAGTTTGAAAACAGTGCCCAGTGGGTAATGCTGGGAAGCCCTTATTGCTGCTGCCTGCACTGATCCTGCTCACTGGTGGTAAGACTGATTTCCACTTTCCATCTCAGCCAGGAAAATCTCAGGAGGCCCATCTTTATTCTGGCATGATTGGTGTGTAAGGACTTCCCCAGCAGTGCTTATACATAAAACTCCTCTAACCTTGGAAGGAGTGAGCACCTTCCTTTAATTCAGTGTTCCCAATAAAGTACCAGGCATTAGATTTCATTTCTGCATTGAACTCTGAATTTTATTCTTGGCTTTGTTCTCCTCAGCTTTGCAAAACAGAGAAAGGAGGAGGGGTAAGGCTCTTTGGCTTTGACACTATTGAAGCCTGAGGAGCCTCTGAATTTCGATTGAATAGAGCCCTAAGAAAAGATCTGTTGAAGGACTACATTTCAGTGCAAGAAGGATGTGTGTTTAGGACTTTCCATTACATAATGAGGCTGAAATGGATTAACAAGACCCAGGCTTTCTTTTTCTTGAGAATTACTGCCTGCACTCTTTTTCTATTAATGATGCTTCAGTCACAGCACTTACAGAAAGGTTTTCTTTGTTGTTATTAGTTTGAGAAGTAAATTGCAGCATTGTTTCTCCTGATCAAGAGATTGATTAGTCAGAGGTCTCTAGCTGAAGGGAAAAAATGTTCCTCATTATCAAATTTAAATGCAAATGTATTTGCCAGGAAGAGTTTCAGATGGTGAGAAGGGCGGGGATGGGGCATGGGGGATTGCCTTGCTCTTTTGATGTGTTCCTATAACCATTTACAGATCTTTGAAAGGCATCCTGCTCATCAGGTCAGTGAAGAAAGAGTGTGGGAACGATGCTCTTGAAAGAGAAAATTAACCATTGCCACTTCCAGCTGGGTGCTTCTTGTGGTACTTTGATGAGTAATGGTGCATTAGTATATTTGTGGAGTTTGTTGTGTTTTGTCCACTCTTTCTCTTCCTAGGTGCTTTCATAATCTGCTGGACCCCAGGATTAGTCTTGCTGCTCCTTGATGTTTGCTGTCCCCAGTGCAACGTCCTGGCCTATGAAAAATTCTTCCTGCTTCTGGCAGAGTTCAACTCTGCCATGAACCCCATCATCTACTCCTACCGGGACAAGGAAATGAGCGCAACCTTCAAGCAGATCCTCTGCTGCCAGCGCAGTGAGAGCGCCAATGGCCCCACCGAAGGCTCAGATCGGTCGGCATCCTCGCTCAACCACACTATCTTGGCTGGTGTCCACAGCAACGACCACTCTGTGGTGTAAAACCACAGCCAGCCACGTGACCGACAAAGAGCAGCAGGCTACGCCACAGAGCGGGGTGGGTGCATGGGCCCGGGGAAGGTAACCCACTCACAACGTTTTCTTAAACACTAATGGACTACAAGTGCCTCTTTTCCAGGGAGCCTGGCACACCAGTGCAGACCACCCCGTCCACAGGACTGACCAGGATGCAAGGCCTTTGATTTCTACTTTAAAAAAGTAGAAGGTAGATGCCTTGAGGCGGAGGTCATCGATAGCCCGTGGAAAGCTTCGCTGAGACTTTGTTGGACTCCGCTGCATCTTGGTGCCAGTCTGAGTCAACTCTGATTAATTAAGCTTATAACTGCTTCACTGCATTTACACGTAGCCACTTAGTATTTTTAAAAAGGGAGTAAAGGGGATAAAAGTATGCCTATCATTTAATAGACATGTAATATGTATCACCATCAGCATGCTTGTGATGAACGTTTTCTGTGCAGGGAGTAAAACTGTGCTCTAGTCTTTGTATCCTTAGCCACATTGCCATAACTACAGTAAAAACAAAAGTATTTTTTTCTAACACAGGCAACAGGAAGATGATGGAAACTGACTCTTCTTACCTTCATTACTGGCGTTAGAGAATGCATGTTCTGTGTGTATGCAGATTGTTTTAATTATGAAAAAAAAAAGCTCTTTGTAAAGTCTGCAGGAAAGTAGAAAAGCATAGACTGTATTCCAATGTTTGTTTAGATTACGAAATAAACAGTACTTTAGTCACAATGTATATAAGGTTCTTCTTTGAAGTGCAGTATGAAATGTGTAACATGTGAGGGGTACCAAGTTTTTTATGGACAAGTTCTTAAGATAGAACACATCCCTAGGGCTCTTAAAGGGCTACAATCAAGTTGATAAATTAAAAAAAAGATGTATTTATGTCATTGGAATGTTTTTCTCGTTCATGGCAAAAAACTTAAGCATTTTTAATGTGAAAAATGTAAGTTTTTATGGAACTTTTCTTACAATTGAAAACAAAACACCTTTTGCATTTTTGCACTGAGAAATATTTGTTTTAAATTACTATACGCTTCACTTCAAAAGCAGTGAGCTATTAAGAACTGAGGTACAATTTTATTTTGTGAAGTCAAGACTTTACCACATATTTATCTATTGCAAATGACTGGACCATGCTACAGATAATAGGCACACATGTACATTGTTATAAATAGCTAAGCTAACAGCTAACTTTTTCATACCAGACTGTTTGGAAGAGAAATGCCACTCATGTGAATATCGGTTGCCCAGAATCACTGACATTAAAAAAGACTCCTTAACAGGGCTAAGTGTAAGCAAAGGTGGGATCTTGCTGATAAAAAACTTGGGACCTTTCTCTGTGAAACTGTATGATCTTCTAACAATGTAAAATATATCAAGAGTAAATTCCTGGGGCCATTTTTCTCATCGTCATTTGCCTCTATACCAAAAAAAACCCAACACCCAATCAAAAAAATAAACACTCCCAAAAAAACCCCACAAAATAAAATCAGAGATGTATATCCTTCAGTGTACCCTACTGAAATGTAACTTAGGGAACAATGTTCTCCCATTTGGGCAGGGAAGAAATGGAGGGGAGAGAGTCAGCCCAGCAAAATCCAGTGTTTTTAGCATCTCTTGCTTTGAGGAGAAGTAAAATTGCTTGGAACAGGCAGTTTCTTGCTGAGGGAGAGAAGAGAAACAAGTGAGCAAAACTTGCCTCCACTGAATAAAGTGAGAGTTTTGACACTGCTTTCAGTAAAACTGAAATTCACCTGAACTGCCAAGCTAATTTTGGGTGGACACTGTGCATGGTGGAGTAGGCAGAGAGGATAAACATAACATTACCTGCCAGTTGACCAAGGTTTTGAATATAAACACTTGCTTTTGGCAAAACAGCTCTTATTTTTCTGACTGTATTTGAGAGCAAGTGAATGTACAGGTTGATTTGGTTTTATTCACATAACCATACCGAGAAAGTGAAGAACAGTCTGTATGAATTTCTTCTTTAAAAAGCATCTGCTTGCTAATCCATTCATCATTTTTTCTTAGTGCCTGCTCGATGGTTGAACTAGTGCAGGTAAGCAGAAGAAAGAAGAGGGTAAGACTGCCTCCAAAAACAGGGGACATCTGACGGAAAAACAATTTCTTTTTCTCAAGAGTGCTTGAACTTCCTTGCTTCCCTGGATCCAGTGAGAGCAATTTTTCCTGTCTCTAACATCCCCACAAAAAAATAGATCATAGACACTTTATTTCAGGGTGGAGGTTTTTTTGGTGGGCGTTGTTGCTCTTTCCAAGTGTCCTTTATACTGCTGGGGAGAATGGTGTTACAAAATAGCAGCAAATCATTCACCCTAGTTTACCTGCTCAAAGTGTAGTGGGTTTTGAGAAGCCATGGGTGAAAAATTTCAAACCAGGGGTGCAATCGTTCAAGATGTGTGGGTGGGTGCAGAGGCCCCTTGTGAGGATGAATGCCCAAGGAGGCTTTTCGGTTGTCATTGTCATGGCAACAGCAGTTGCTGTCCAGGTACACTGATCAGCCCCTCTCCAAGGAGGCACTGGACAATTCAAGAAGCTGGACCCTTTGAACCCTTAGCAGCAGCTAAATTTCAGTTGTCAGGTATATTAATCCAGGAGCACTTCTGGCAGCAGGTGGTTTTCTTCTAAACAATGAAGTGCAATGCTTTAGATCAAAGGCTACAGGAGGCAAACATTGTACAACTGCACTAGAGGAACTCACTGAGCATTTGGCTGCTGTTTAAAAATTTGGTTAGTGCTTTGTGTTGTTGACATGTTGTCTATATATCCTTGGGAAATCTGATCTGTGAATTGAGTGGTTCTTTGCAAGCTAGTGAACTTAAAGCTGCAGTGAGCAAAGAGAATAAAAACCAGAGCTGCAATAGAAGGATTCATTTGCTGTCTTCTTTAGAATGGTTCCCATGCCATTTGTTTTTGTCCCAGAATTTTTCTAAGTTTTACTTCTCTGTTCAGACTTTCCAGCTTCATTGTGCAGTTATAGAACTCACTTCTGCTATGTGAAAACATAGTACAAAGTACTTAGGGGAAACTCTTATTTTTACTTATCTAAAATTCTTCAAAAGGTTTTAGAAGACTTCTTAAAATACCAACAATCCTCCCACAGTCATTAAAATTCTTCTGTTGCTGGCTGCCTCTTGTCTAAGTAAATCCTCTTGAAGTTCAAATGTAATGGTGTTTGTGTCAGCAACTGTAGTGGTGGGGAGTTGTGTTTTAAAAAGAATATGGTTGATGCAATCATTTGCAGGTCAAGGAAGACGTGTTTTCCTACTTCATTTTTTTTTAGAGGCAGCACAAATTTAAAAACTGATTGAAAAGATGGCCTTTGAATGGAGAATTACTAAGTAGAATTTTAATTCGCTGTTGCTATATAGAGAGAGTCTGGGTGACTTATTGGTCAAAAAAAGCACAGCTTTTATATAAAAATTTGGAAGTATATTCTATGTATATAGAACACATTGATTTTCTTGTCAACACCTTTCTTGTTCTGTGTATTCTGAGATATCCTGGTAGGTTCAGGCTGGCTCCTAAATGAGATACTGAAAGCTCAGCAGACAGGAGAAAGGGCAGACCAAATAAAGGCTTTTTCAGTGATTCCTAAATCTAAGCACACCTGTCTGTCCATAGTGCACCAGTAGCAGGGGTTTTTTGAATAGTTGCTGCAAGATCCAATATTGTTTCCTTAACTCTTTACTTCCTAAATAGTCACAGCTGTGGCACTGTTTAAACAAGCTGGCAACAAAGGCTCATAGTAGGTTACTTGGTGAAAAGGAACTATGCTATCTTCATGGTGCAAATTAAGCCTGGGTAACTTGGATGTCAAACAGGAAAGGACATGTTTTTATGTCCAATGTGTTGGTTATGCTTCCCCTTCTGAGTAACTTTTCCATATGAGCATCAATTTCACCCAGTATGGGATTTCACTGAAATTAAACTTTCCAGGCTGCTCTATGTAGTATGGTTTTTGGTTTGTACCTCTGTGGTGGTCAGGGGTTTGGCCATGGCCAGTCTGCATCCTAGGAGCAATTTTTTGGGGGAAACTCAAGTGGGCTCTGCTTCTAAAACAGGTTTTGTAGCTTTTCCTGAACATCCGTGTTTCTCCAGAAGTACCAGATACCATACTTAACTACTGTAAAGCCAGTTGGGGTTTCTGTCTATGACACTGCCACAGCCAGATCTGTCTCTTCTCACTGTGGTATGTGTCCACAGACTAAAACCACACAGCTTTTTCTGTGAAATAAATAAAAGCCCACACAGCAGATTGTTTTTCCCAGGTGGGATTAAAAGGACACCCTCAGATGGAGAGGCTTTGAATACAAACACCTGTGGTCTGTCTGTCAATTGGTTTGAATCAAGATGATGCAAAGCAGAGCAGGCAAAGGCATTTCTCTAGGGTATCACCGCCATCCCATGCAGAGGTGTGACCCCATCCCTGTTGTATCTGTCATTCTTTTGGGTCCCTTCTGACCACAAGACCAGATGGAGCTGGCAGAGGTCAGCCTTAGTGAACTGACTTTTTTTCCTCTTGGTGCAGAAGTAACATAAACTAAATACAGGCTTTTCCTTTTTCTGGTCTTCTTTAAGGCTTTCTTGTTGTTTCAAGTGTACTGTCATGTCCTTTCCAACCAGTTCTTGCTGTTAGCCATTGGTCTGTGCTACACATTAATGTCTCTGTGGAAGGGATTTGCAACTGCAATCTCATTTGTTCAGACAAATTGCTTGGGGTTTGCCATTTGACTGGAAAGACCACTTCCAAAAGACATTTAGCTTAAAGAGTATTTACTCCCACACTTGTCCAGTACCTCAAGAAAAAGTGCCCATGTCTTTCCTCCCATTTTCCTGTCTTAGAGGATTTTCCCAGAAGCTGTTTACCCAGCTTCTGTTTCTTAAGTTTATCAAGGAGAAAAAAGGGGGCTGATACTAAAAAACAAACCAAACCAAACCAAAATAAAATAGAAGTGTCAACAAACAAAAACCCTACCAAACAAAAAAATTTAAAAACTACAACAAAAAAACCACAGAATACATCAATATTAAACTATGCTGCTGTCTCCTGCGGTACATAGAAATCCAACCCACTGATAGCTGCCAACATTTTAACAAAAGCCTCCATGAAATGTTCCCGTTTGCCTGTGATAAACTTCTGATAACTTCTGATAAACCAGAAGTGTATGTGGGAGACTCAGGAATCTGTTCACTTGTTTTCCTGCTTAAATAAAGATGTGTTTGTAACTCAAAAGTATAGGGAGAGCCAATAAGGTTTGGCAAAAAATTTTATTATTAAGTGCACTTACTGTAAATGTTTAGAGGTTATATCTAGTACAATAAAGTATCTGGCATGTGTAATATGGAGAGTGAAAGAAATACCCTTTGTCGGGAGAGCTGGTGTTTTGGATGTGGAGGGGAATTATTCAAAAAACATGACTGAGACACAGGCTGGTCTCTTTCAGGAGACAGCAGAGGGCTGAAACACAGGGACAAGGAAGGGACAGGTTATTTCCAGTAAATCACTTAATCATCCATTCTGTTCCTGATTCTTACTTCCCCACCTTCCTTTCAAGACCATATTTACACCAATTAACCTCAAGTCTCCTCTTGTTGCTATATAGAAAATTTTTCCTGCACAGAGAAAACAAATCTGCTGCTTCTTTTCCCTCCTCCTCTTTCTTTTCTCCTTTAGCTTTCTTCCTTTTCCTTTCACCTTTTACCTTACTTTCCTTTTCTGTTATGCATAGACATGTTTGTCCTTCCATGTGTCCCCAGTTTTAACCATAGGAGGTCATTAATTTTCTAAACCAAAGCTGATTGGCTTATATATAGAAGTGAATGTGTCCACACACAGATCTGCAAAGCCATAGGAAGGAAGGAGGCAGAAATGAAATAAAATGCATTGTTTCAGTGCTGCTAAAGTATAGCTCATTTAAGACTATTTACATGCTAACTCCTATTTCACATTTTGAAGACAAGAGGAGTTACATAAAGGGTTCATTAACCCCCTGCCTTTTGTTAGAGAAGCCAATCGCTTACGCACTGATAGAAGCCAAGTGTCTGCTTCAGCAAAATGAAAGAAAATAAAATTGGTGTTCCTAATGACTTGGGGTGTTATTAAGTACAAAATTGAAAAAAAGAGGAGAGTTCAATTTTTTTCATCTCCCAGATCCTGATGATTGATGACTAATGCCCTGGTGCTGGGCTTTCAATGGCATGTCATGTGCAATGTAAAGCAGCCCCATAGAGCTTGAGTGCTGGACATAATGATCAGAAAGCCAAAATACACAATTGCTAAATAAATCATGCCTCATGAAAATGCACTGCAGTGCCTCTGGGATTTTCTGTTTAAGCCCTGGATCACCATTTGCTGGGAAAGTCAGACTGTTTATATGGTAAATCTGTTAACATTAAATACACAACACGTGCAGCGACACAACCGCAGCCTCAGCGTGCAATAGGCAGCACACAGAGCAGGAGCTCTGAGAGCAGAGAGCCAGCACGTTTGAGATCACAATGCTCAGAGTCAGCAGTGCACTTCCCTGCATTGCATGGGCCAACATTCCCGTTCTGCTTTGTGCCTTTTTGTGCCCCTTCAGGCCAGGTGTGTCTGGATGGACAGGCCTGCTGCACATGAGCTGGTCCCAGCAGAAGCAGATGCAAGTCTAAAGCCTTTCTCCTCTTAACTGCTTAGGCTTTACACAGCTGTGGATCTGCTTCTCCCTTCTCTAGTCCTTGCGTGCTCAGCCTCATGCTGAAAATTCTTGTCACCCCTCAAAAAGTCTGTCCAGTTCCCCATGTTTTTTGCCTTTCTCTATGCCTCCGCCAGGAATCCTAAACCATCTTTGTGTCAAACTGCAAGGTAAATGCCAGGTGCTTCACACCTCAGATACAGCTCCTTTGGGGGACGAGGTAGGAATGGAGTTAAATTCCGTCGACAGCTGGCCACAAGTGGTGTTCGAAGGGCACGATGTTGGAGCCAGTTCAGTTTAATATCTGGGTGTCACTATCCTTGGAGATATTTAAAAGATGTGTAGATGTGGCGTTTAGGGACACAGATTACTAGTGGATTTAGTGCTAGGTTAATGGTTATGCTCGATGATCTTAAAGGTCTTATATAACCCAAATAATTTGACGATTGCAAGGGAAATAAATAAATAAATGCAATATATAGAGAACAAGGAAGTGAATAATTGTGAGAGGAAGGGACCACAGAGAAGAGACTCCCCTACCTTCTGTGCAAGAAGAAGAATTTTGGATTGTGGGTTTTTTTCAAGAGGAAAGAATAATGCCTCTTCCTCGGCATTACTTTTGGTTTTTTTGGTCTGATTGTTGGTTTAGGTGTATTTAATTTATTAAGAGATCAAAAGATCAGTTGAAACAAGGAAAAGCCTTCCCATTTACCACCCACACTCAGCACAAAATAAAACTGCTTTTATATAAATGGTGTTTTACCACTCAAAGACTGAAAAATGCTTCAAGGAATGGTACAGGTTGGGGTTTTTTTACTTATCTGTTTTTCCAAGGTTCATGATGTCTGGATATTTTACAGCTTATTCTGCCACAGATTTTGAAGTCTGCACATTCTTCTTGTCCTCAAGTGTCTCTTCGCAATCATGCTTTTTCAAAATATGTAAACACTCCTTAGTTCTAGGGAGTTACTCAAAAATGTGCCTGTTTTGAGCTAGTCCAGCTGCTGCAGCCTTCCAGACCTCTCTCCTGTTTGCTTACAATGAGGTCTGATTTTGAGCCACAGCTAGATGCTAGCAAGTGACAATTATTTTGTTTAGAAATTCTCATCTCAGGGGAAATGTCAATAATGTATATCTGTCCCTACAGCTAATTCAATATGCTGCAGGCAAGCTGGCTGCCTCTATAGTGTTTCTTCAACAGACACATCAGAAAAACAGATTTTCCTGAGCTGGACTGGGTTAAGGATTTGAAAAAGTGACTGACCTTTGTTTTGTTTTTGAAACATCATTTCTACATCTTTACATGAACATGCTTAGGGGTGAGCTGTTGTTCAGTCTTTAGATCATCTGTCCTTTCTCGTCTGTGGCCCTGATACCCTCAGAACTGTCAGGGCTGGGATGAGAAGTGCTCAGCATGGGACAGATGCAGGGGCAGGAGGAGCAGAGATCTGTCAAAAGGCTCAGTTATGGTCCAGCTCTGGCCAGCACAGATTTGTACCAACCTACTGCTATCAGCAATGCCCTTTGGACTCCTAAGCCTCGAGTGCGACACTGCCAACCACTCGTTTTGGAGGTGGCCAACACACTGGGAAGGAGAAGGAAGTTCCCAACCCATGCTTGAGGAAGTGAAGGCTGAAATTCTGCTCCTGTGGACAGCTGCAGATATCTGATTCTTGGTATTACTTTTACTTGTTGCTCTTTTTTTCTTCCCACATCACTTATTTTACCTCAAATGTCCAGGTGGGGACAGCCCTCCAGGGATAAAAAGTACCTGGCACACAGGGGCCCAGCAGCAAACTGAGATTTTTTGTGTTGTTGGTCAAAGCGTCTTATGCTTATGAGCAGGGATGGTGATGGTGCCAGTCTGGGAAGCAGCAACGGGCATGCCTTGTTTCCTTCCTTGTTCAGGAGAGAGAGAGAGACATCTTTCATGTTTTGGAGGAGGAAAAGTCATTCTGAGACCACAGGTGCAGTGTGGGAGGGCTGCTTCAGGTGGACTGACAGCTCTTCAGGAATGGAGGGCAGCCCTGTGGCAGGGGAGGGCTGGGGCATCTGGTCATGACCACATCAAGCTGGCACAGACCCATGGCAGTGGGGGAGTTTGCTGGAAATGGCAGGTGCTGCTGGTTCAGAAGCACAAGTCTTTCTTGTGGGTTCATTTCTCAAAAACATAACTAGGGAGTGGGAGATGGGGGGTAGGGAAAAAAGAAAAAGCCTGCATATTTTCTGTACAGTGGAAAACCTGTTTTTCATTCCAAATGCTTAAAAGTATAAGCCATTCACACCTGGTCTTCCAGAGGGAATGCACAGGAAAGTAAAGCAGGAACTGGGGCCCTTGACTGTTAGACCTCCTTTCTTGTCAGCTGGACATATGCATAGTCTGTGTTACAATGTCTGTTTTTTGGTCTGAGAACATCAGACATGTTTAATGACTTATTCTAAGTGCACACAGAAAGCACGATTGCTACACAGGCAGTGATTTTGTTTAGGCAAACTCCATGAAAACTTGCAGGATTGGAAGACTTTCACTTTAAAGGGGGTATTTTTGGTTTCTATTTTATATTTCTGTGCATAATACCGACAAATACTGGGCAGCATTACTTTATTTTTTTCTGAGTAGAACATACCCTGAACCTAAGTGTTCCAAAATCCCGAAAAAGCACAAAAAGCAACTAGAAAGGGAGAAATTACAATTTATTTTTTTTATCACCATCCATAGATGACAGCTTCCTTTTTTGGAACCAACCATGTTAACCTAGCTGCTACAGGATTACTGTCCTTGAAAACTGCCAGCTTCCGAACCTGACCTGCACCCTGTGAGCTCAGGGAAGGGAACATCAGGGAGGTTCTGTTCACCCTCACGATTCTCTGCCTTGCCATGGCTATGGCAGTGTATAGGGCAGCAAGGACCAAAGGGACTACAGAAGGGAAGAGGAGCTCTTGTCTTTCTGGAATGTGAAGTCAGCCCAGGTGGGCAGCTGTACCAGGGAGCTTTACCAGGAGGAGCAGCCACAGGTGAGCCACAGGGCCATGTTGCAAGAGGAACATGACAAAAAAATGTTTGCAAGTAGTTCTGTGAAATAGAGCCAGGCTGGACTACACTCTTTCCTGCCTCTAGCACTTTACAAAGAGGTGAAATCTCTGTGGGGATTCAGCAGAACACTACTAAATTGTGGTTGAAGGAATTATATGGCTATAATGGACCCATAAAGAGGTTTATAAGGATTGCAGACCTGGTCCAGAGAGCAAGGATATAAATTTTGTCTGGAATGAGGCTTCTTGTCAGGAGGCATCATGGTGCTCCACAATGAACTCAGGATGCGCTCCCTTGCACTGTCCTTAAATTATGCTCCGTGATTATAACTCAGCTAAAAAGGATGTGTCAAATAACATACATGGCTCTGACAGTATTGAGAGGGTCTTCCCAAGAGTGTGGAAAAAATGGCACCCTGATGGCCCCGTTGCCTCTCCAGTAGCTCCCGAACAGTGGACGTGTCTGGATTGCATTGCCTGGCCACAAGGTTGACTGGCAGCAGAATCCATTCCACAGCAGATGCTGTGCATCAGGATGTGTGTATCCTGCACACAAAAGCAGAGTGTGGGATTTTCTTTCTCTCTAGCATTTGAATAGCATTTTGAAAGTTTCTTGCAGCACAGCTATAGCCAAGCTAGATGTTTTATTAGTGAGCAGACACCAGGCAGTGGTTTAAAAAAAAAACATCTAATTCATCTGTGCAAAATTCAAGTTCTTGCTTTTTCTACTCATGTTCCAGTGAGAACAGTGGTATAAAAGGAAGTCTTTGTAACATAGTTGAGTTTTTTTCTCTTGATGTTAGTGCTCTGTTCCTTTACTTGCAAGGCTAGCATTTCCCCAAAACACTTGCATAGCTGAAGAAGCATGAAGTTTTGTCAGAATGATTTGGCTGAAAGTCAATAAGACTTTTTTTCACAAGTGCCTTAAATCACTGACAAATGCGTCTGCTTTCATTTTGCTAAGTCTGATGTAAGAGACACAACTCAGCTTGTGTCAAGATATCTGTGCTAGTCTACCATTGCTTGTGCTAGTCCAGGTAAACCTGGTTCAGGAACTAAAAGAAACTGCACTAGTAAAAGGCACCTTTGTTGCAATATCTTGTATTACTGTCTGAAGGTGCAACCATTGAAGGAAAAACATCACATCCAGTCCAGCATGCACCAGTGAAATTTTTCTGATGTAGACCGTGGACTCCTAAGTAGCTCAGACACTTTTGAAAATATTGCTCTTCATCCAAGTAAAGTAAAAGAGCAGCCAATATTTGGAGTAAGTGGCTTTGCTAGTAATGTTCCTTAATGCAACCTCCCACATGCTTCACCTTCAGTGAGTAACTCCATAACTGAAAAGTCTGGAGACGGTCCAAAGAAAACAGTGTGTTTTCCATTAAAAGTAGAAAAAAATTACACAGCATATAAATTTACTATGAAACCATGTTGTTTCCTATGAACTAACAGTGACATACGTGTGATTTTAATAAAGAAAACCATGATTTCATTAGTTAACACTGTGTGTAATTCAAGCATACAATGAAAAACAAAGCAGATACAGTCATTCATCAAAGAATTGTTCATCAATAAATCTACATGAACCTTTGCAATCATACTGCCCGTCTGGGTGGTCTTCTGCCTCCTCCTTCTTCCCTAACCATGCCCAGCCCATTCACAGTTGGATTTGCCCCCAGAGTCAGCAGTGGAGCACTGTGCTGAGAAGGGCTGTGGTTGTGGTCCTGGTGCGTGCCCCTCTCCTGGGGGCACAAGGCCATCACATCATACAATGCAGTCACCGTACCATCCTGTGCCTTCCTTTCTGGTCCTGTCTCTAACCCAGAGACGCTGGATGCGGTCAACAAACGCAAGGAATAATGATACAAAGAAAAAGAAAAAAAAAGAGGAAATACAGCCAGCCGAATAAAATATTGTGCAAAGACTCCAGAGAGAGAAATTATGTCTGGCTCTACCACAGGTTGTATACAACTAGGCAATTAGCCTTCGGTATCTAAGGTCTCCATTACAGTAAAGGGTTTGCTCCCTCTGCTTCCTTTCCACCATGATACGGGAAATACCTCTTTGTAATGTGTTTTTGCAGAACCCAGAGCAATGAATGAACATGTTCATGGGAAAGCATTTACACCAGCAAATGAGACCATTTCTGGATCAGGACTTAAGAGTCCCTCAGTTAAACAACTCAGTCACCCGGCTGAGTGGGTGTCAACTCAGGCGTGAACTGGTTAGTAATCTATTTACCTCATTCTTCTAGAAGAGTTTAAACAGGAAAGAGGGAATTACATAGGAATGCAGTTGGAGAACAAAATCTAGTAATGAAGGAAGAAAGCAAAATATATGTTCAATGATTATAAACTAAGAGGAGAATTTGAGAAAAAAAGGTAAAAGTAAAGGATTAGATGTAAAGGTGAAAAACTCTGCAGGACTGGAGATGAGGAAGTGATCAAAGGACCTGCTGAAAAGTAGGATGCTGAAGTAGTGTCCATCAGGAAACAGCTATGTTTCCTGAAAACCTGGAAGGCTTAAGTTAGTCAGCAGGTTTATCACTTAAACAAATCCAGACCCCTGCAGCTGCTGAGGAGGGTTATGGAAAATCAGTGGGACCATGTGGTCATGTGGAGTGCTGTTAAAGGGAAGCCTGTGGTGCTCTGGAGGAGAGAGGAGGGAATGGGCTTTGCCAGAAAAACAGGGAGCAGAGCCATTTAGCTTCAAATATAACTAAAACACAGATCAGCATTTGTTGGAGCAGACTTAGTTAACAAGCAATCCATTATGGAGGATCTTGGCTGGAACCTACAGCATCAAACTCATTAGTGGGTGAGATGGCTGTTGGATGGCAGCATGAATCTGCAACACTCTGTGGAAAAATAGGACCTGATTTTTCCCTGGTTTTCTCTCCTGGGTTTATGGTCCTTTCAGGTACAGTAATTCTCCAGGGCTAACTAAGAATTTTCATTCATAAATATGAAGGTGAAATGTCTAATCCAAGGAAGAGAAGAGCTCTGGTGAGCATGTTGAACTGACCCTCTGTGGGCCAGCTGCAAGCTCACTGGGGCTGATTTCCATCACATTGTGTGCAGGATAAAGCCCAAGCCATCCAACTGCCAGCCCCTCTGTTTCCTGTTGTGTTGAGTTCAGCTGGACTTACTTCTTTCCTCCCCTTTGTGACAAATAGAAATGTGTTCCTTGCTTTCCTCACCATAGCCAAGGCCATGGCCACAGCTATGTTTTGCTGAAACATTCAACCTGACACTCTCCTGCCAAATTTTATTGTAACAGTCAAGTTCAGAAAGAAGGTAGTATAGTTGCTCAAAATCGGCCTCACGGCAGAGTGCTCATGTCTCTCTGTAGAGACAGACAGAATGGATTTTCCACTCAAAGTGCAGACAACTGAAATGGGCATGGAGCATCCAAGAGAGACAAAGTTAGTACTATTGGAAGGGGTTGCCTTCCAGCAAAACTGAAGTTATGGAGTTCTAATGGTCTCAGGACACATGAAAGCCTTCTCATTTGTTTTGCAGGATCTCTGAGTTCAGGGGCCTGCTGCCTTTTCCCAGGCCAGTAAAGGTAATGGAAAGGAAGTCCTGCTGACTTCAGAGACTTTTGGGTGGGAACATCCCTGCCATAGAGGGAAGCATGAGTCTCACCAATGGTCCCAGGGGCTGAAGCCAGCACAGTTTCCCACAATGCCCAACACCATGCCTCCAGATGGGACATTCAGTATGTTCAGGATGTCGGTACCCACTCAGTCCTTGGACATCTCCTTGGAGGCAGAAAACAAGGTGCCACACCAAGTGTTTAACTGGAATGCACAATGCCGGCCATTTTTGTCCACTTTATAAGAGCAGTTGTCCATTAGAGTGAACAAATGCTTTTCAGAGGGGCCAGTGGCCATTCTTAGGAAGGAAGCAGTATTTCTCTTTCATGAAGGCTCCATCAGGTTTGCTCCAATGTTCGGTGCACTGGTGGGAACTACTTCTGTAATAGGATCATTTACTTGTTTATGCAGTTTTGCAGACGGCATACTCTGGAAAAATCAATTGTCACAGGTTTAAATTCTTACTAAAATAGATCCTCTAAACTGTTTACAGAACCATACTAGATGAAATACAGAAAGTGGTGTTGGTATCTTCCATACAATTACGATCTTGTCTCATTTCTCTGTAAATGCCAGGCAATCCTACTGCAATCAGAAAATCAACTCCAGATGTGTGTCTGTAAGACCAAGATCAAAGCCTGGACACTGCTTCTACTCTTTTTCAACTGGGAGTTAAATCTGTCTTTGATGTAATCTCTGAAAGCTCATAAAAATAGAAATGAAGACTAAAGTCCATACTAATATTCAGCGAAGTTCTCCTGTGCCAAGGACTGGTATTAAGTCTCTGAGCTAGTGATCAGGGCATGGAAGGCTACAAGCATGGCTGTCGGTCACTGATAATAGTTGGGTGAGCGTTGGCCTGGAACCTGAATTTTCTACTGTCCTAATCATTAGCCTCATAATATATCTGCTTTTTTTTTTTTTTT